>NC_133508.1:125154166-125755833 GCF_049354715.1 Callithrix jacchus
ATACAGTGCTTATTAAATAGCAGACAATATTCCATTTTGTATATATGTATATAAAGTTAATTAAATACTATTATTATAGTTTTTTATATATAAGGAAACTGAGGCACAAAGATGTCAATAACCCATCCACAGTTAAAGAGCTAGTGAGTGACAGAGTAAGGATTCAAAACCCGTGTCTGATTTATGTCATTGGACTGCAAGTTCCATGAAAGTAGCAGTTGCATACGGTTTTGCAAACCATCACATCCTCAAAGCCTGGAACACAGTAAACACTCAACATATTGATTGAGTGATTAAACACAGAGCCCAAAGCATTATCCTCTGTGCAGTACAAAGTGTCTGAAAAGGTGTTTTCCCAAATCAAGTGAAACATAACTAGATATGCAATAGAAGCAGGGGAGACAGTTTAATTCAATCATCCTTCATTCAACAACTATTTCTTTCTTTTTTTTTGGACACGGAGTTTCGCTCTTGTTACCCAGGCTGGAGTGCAATGGTGCGATCTCGGCTCACCGCAACCTCTGCCTTCTGGGTTCAGGCAATTCTCCTGCCTCAGCCTCCTGAGTAGCTGGGATTACAGACATGCGCCACTGTGCCCAGCTAGTTTTTTGCATTTTTAGTAGAGACAGGGTTTCATCATGTTGACCAGGATGGTCTCCATCTCTTGACCTCGTGATCTACCCGCCTCGGCCTCCCAAAGTGCTGGGATTACAGGCTTGAGCCACCGCGCCTGGCCCTAAACAACTATTTCTTGAGCACCTGCTATGTGCTAGGGCCTGGCCTGAGTGGTGTCTTTTTTTTCCCCCCAAAAAGGAAACACTAAATGATTTGCCCCAATACCATTCATACCTAGCCAGATTTGCCTCCAAATTTCTTCCACCCCCTCCTCTGTCTCCCAAGGCTAATACAATGGGCCCAGCAACATGGAGAGGGTAGTTTTCATTCCATGCAGGCAACCCTAAGCCATATTTCACTTATTCTCCATCAGTCTTACGCCTTTAGGACCCACTGGGGATAATGATTCAGCGCTGGGGAGAGCGTGAAGGCTGCGTGTAGCAGAACTCAGAGGGAGGGCCTGCAAATTGGAGGCATTTTATTGTTTTCTTCTTTTTTACTCTGAAAACTTTCCAAAAGGAGAGATCTATTTAAACGGTTTACAGAATCCATCTTAAGGTCAGCTCTAATTCAGGTGGGGCCTGGCAGCTGTATGATTTCGGCATTGTTACACAGCTGCCAAAGTGAACTAGAGGCCCACCTGGAGCAGCAGTGAGACTCCGGCTGCCTGCACAGCTCCTGCAGCCGCCAAGGCCACCTTGGCCTCTGAGAAATGTAGAATGTGGTCAGGGCCAAGGAGAAAATCTGTCCTATATTTTGGTAGAAATAGATTGATGCAGGACTTCAGAATTTAATTTTGGTAAATTTTAGAAAACAAAGACACCCATTATGACACATAGTAAGCACACACATGACCTTCTATTTCTCTTCATTGCTATACTCAGGATACAATTATAGCAACAGAAGACTCCATCAATACGGTGCTTGGCACATAGTAAGTACTCAGTAAATGTGTGACCGATGACAAAAATTGTACAAAATAATGAAGAAAATGAGGAATTGGGAGATCCAGGTTCTAGTCACCAGAATTTTCCTTAATCCATTAGTAAGATAAAAATATGAAAAATCACCTCTCTGGGGCTCTGTTGTTTCGTCTGCAAAATAAGGAGATTGGATGAGATTTTTAAAATTTCTTCTTGTTTTAAATTTTATAAGTGAAATTTTGAATAGAGTCAGCATTATGTAGTAGAAAGCCCAGAGTCCACAGATAGGATTTAACTCTAGACTCAGCCACTGATCAGCCATGAAAGCTTCAACATGTTACTCAGCATTGCTGAGCCTCCATTTCTTCATCTGCATAATTGAGATGTTGAAATATATTTTGTAGGATTGCAAGAAGGTAATGAGGTAAAAATTCAATGCCTGGAATACAGAAGGCTTTAAATACATGATAATTAAAAAATAAAAACCTGGCTGAATTTAGACTCTATTCTTACTTGTAGTAAAATGCCACAACCATTTATGGTAGATGACCCTTAAAGCCCCTCTTCTTCTCCACTCCCCACCTATATGCTCTTTGCCCTGCCACTCTGCAGTGCCCTATCCAGTCTAACGCTGGGTGTGGCTAAATGACATACTTTGGTCTGTACAATGTTAGCAAATGCAATGCAAGCCGAGGTTTGAAAAATAATTGGGCGATTGGACTCAATGTTTGGTGACTCTGCCATCATTAAAAGAAAGATATGTCTAACTAACCCACAAGTCCACGAGTCTTAACACATGGGATAGAGCCAAGACTAACCATGATCTGCCTAGGCCACCCAAATCCCAGTGAAGTCAACCCTCAAAAGCAAAATAAATGGATTGTTTGAAGCCACTGAATTTTGGAGCAGATTGTTATGCAGCAGCTTTATGGCAGTAGCTAACTGATACACCATTGATTTACCACAGAAAACAGGAGTTGTAGATAGTTTTATTTTTAAATTGTAGTTCATTAGTGAAATTTGAAAATATATTTACTTTCCCATTTTTTTGAGCCTTCAGATACACATTTGCATAAGATTTTGGTAGAAGAAGGAAGACAAAAATTTGCTAAATTAAGTTTTTGGTTCAAATGACATTTTTCATGGTTTCTGAAACACTTTAAATTGCTAAATTATGAACATTTGAAAACTTGCCATTAGGTCTGAGTATTTTAGCTTCAATTTTAGATTTAGGAATTTTTAGCAGGGAGGGACTTAACATGTGCAGGCTCAAATCTGATTACAGAGTATGTCTGCACATTGCTTAATACCATTGTCCATTTGTGAAACCTAGTTATTTTAGGTTCACAACAGTAACAGTTGTATTCAGATTTATGAGGTTTTTAAAATACAGTGCCCAAAGATGGTGGCCGATACAGCAACAGGACCCTCTGTTCACAAGGCTGGGCACATCTTTTAGGAAGAAAGGCTCTGGTAGAAACCAATCACCTCTGAACCAACGCAATCACTTCTTAAATAGGTTAGTGTATTAATCTAGAAATTGGAAGCCACATTCTTCTAGGCATTAGGACTGAAACTAGTTCGTAAACTTATTCAGAGCAGGGAACAAAACAAATATCCACAACACCGGGCATATGATTGACTGATTGATTAGCAGAAGATGAACATTTTGGTTGAAGAACCATAAGATAAAACCTGCTCCTTATTACTTAAGAACCAGACCAAATGCTACTCCACCAGGAAGAATATGTCTCCCTGGGACCTGTCGGGGCTGCTCCCATGAAAGACTCTGCCATGAGGCGGTAAGCTCCTCAAAGACAGGAGACACATTATACTCATCTTTCATCTCCTGCCTGTCAAGATGCCCTTCATGTAATATACATATATACATATCATGGGCTTAATATTACTAAACAAATGAGTAATAATATTGCCCAATTCATAAATGAGGAAGCTGAGAGTCAGAGAGATTAACTCATGTTTGGAAATCACACATCTGGACAAATCTGGGAATTAAAGTTGAACTCCACTCCAGGTGAATCCACAGTGTATTTTCACTATACTACACTTGAACCAGCATTCCTGGGGCAATAAACAAACTAACACATGCAAACTACATAGCACAGTAGCAGATGCTGAATAAATGTTGAAATAAATGTTGAAAAGGGTAAAATGTTACTTACCCCTTTCAAATCCTACTTTGGTGCCAGCAATTCCACCATTGGAGATTTCTCTTTTCTCCTGAATGACTATTTTCTGAGAAGTCACCAATTTACACTTGGTTGAGGGAAATGGAAAACAAGGCAAACCTCCTAATAGAGTAATGGCTAATTTATAAATATTGACAGTCAATCGGATTATAATCTAGATATTAATATCCAGTTTAAAATAACATGGAAATGCATTAAATAATGACATTGTTTTCTTTGAAAGCAGCTTAGTATTTAATACATTCAGCATATTTGCAGCGTTATCACAATGCTTTCAAAACCAAAAACATAAATAATGATTGAGAAAACACTGGATGGAAATGTTCAGAGTCTTTGTCTTTAGGTGATAAGAGCTGGGATGATTTTTCACCATCTTTCTATTTTCCTATTTCAAAAACTGATTGAGTCCTACTTGGATACACTAAGAGGATTTCACAATGGCTTTTATGTTGTGTTTTCTGTTCCCTACCTGTCTGTGGCAGATGGACCACTCTCACCATTTAGTCCCCTCTATCAATGATTCCATATTTTTTCATGGTGTTTATAGCCTTATATTGTGCTTAGTTATTTTATATTGACCTCCCCTTCCATCTGACTGTGAGTTTATTAAGAGCAGGGATTGTTGAATTCCTCTGCATATCTCCAGCACCTGGGTAGTCCACAGGCATAGTAGGCTCATAAATCTTTCTTAAATGAATGGTATTTCTCATGACTTAATTCATAATTTGCTTTATGATTTTCAAGGAAAGGGAGAATAGGAAAATGCATATATTTGTATGCGTGTATTGCAGCCGAGTCAGAGCTTGCAAACATTGTACTATGGTTTCACGTCTTGCTTCAATTTTGCAGATTTACAAATTAGAAAATAAAATAAGAATGAGGTTGAGCTCTCTTTTCCTCCCACATCGCCTTTTCTGAGTAATGATGAATAGTGCACAATATGCTTGCTCTTCTAATATGAAATCTGCAAATTCTCTGAATAAAGGCAAAATGTATGGAAATTATATTAAATCTAATTTAGGTCTGTTTTCTTAAAATTAGGATGTATAATATTTAGTTTTATGAGCAGAACAAGTAATACAATTGGTGTTTATTCTTTGACTACTCTTTTACTAAACAGCTCAGTTAAAAAATGCGCACAACACCAAAACATGGTGCTTCCCGTCACTGTTCCAAGTTTCATATGTTAAACAAAGACAGGCCAACCTAAACCTTTTGATAAATATGATGCTTGTGGTAACTACAGCATTCACTTCGTATCCCATTTCTCCAAGTTCCTGTCAGCCAGATGTCACTTGCAATGCAAACACTAGAAAAATATGAAATAATAATTTCATACATCATCTATGTGTGCATGAGCCGGTCAAACATTCAATACAAATTCAAACTGCTGCTACACACAGAGCAAATATCATCCAAATAATATTTAAAATGATTGAAAGGCTTTTGATTTGGAAGTGTATTCTCTTAAGCTAAGTGGTCCCCAAGACCATCTAGAAAATTCAATTGTTTCATTTTTAAAATGTTTTCTGCCCAAAATTATATCAAACCCTAATGTCTCAATAGAAACACATGGGATTGGATTGCTGACTGGGCGCCTGATGTCAAAGAAAAAATCTAATTTCACAATGGCATTTCCTCATGCTGTCTCACCAAAATACAAAATTGATAAAATTTTAATGGATAATTTTCAGAAGCAGAATGTTAACCATTGGGAAAACAGGAAGGGAAACTTAGCATTGTAGTATAGGAGAAGTAAAGTGAAGGAAGAAATGGACTATAAATACAGATGAACAATGCTACATAAAAAACATTCTTAAAAGCTTTCTCTTATCAAAGACAGAATTTCGACTTTAAAAAGGCCCTTACCCTAATAGCAAAAAAAAAAAAAAAAAAGTGTTTTTATTCTGTGTCCCATTCTAAGTTTCTCTTCCCTGATCTTTTCCATGTTGTAAAATGATATGGGGAAAGGGACTCCCACCGTAAGCTATACCATTAGATATACATTTACACAGTGTTGATTTCTAGTTTTGATGTAAGCTACAAAAGCGGGCATGTATACCCCTGGCTTCAATTAAGAGATAAGAGAGAACGGTATTACATTCAGGCCTGCTTCTTTGCACTGAGGTTCTGCACATCCTCTCTTTCTGCTTGCTGTTTAGTGGTGAATTTCCCTGCCTGTCTGGAGGGAAGAAGGAATCCAGCTTCCTCACACGGCCTCCTGCCACTCTTTTTTAAGTAGAGAGCTCAGTGCTGTACAAGAGCCTGGTTTCAGGGCAGACAGACTTTCATGAGTACAGTGTGACCTTCAGCATGTACCTTAATATCTTTGAGCCTCAGCGCTCCCATCCGTAAGATGGAAATAATAATTCCTACCTTATTGTATTCTTGTGATGCTTGGGAATAATGCTTATGAAACACAGCTGATGTAATGCTTGACAAAAATGAGCTATTCAAATATTACTTTATTATGATACTATTTTATTTTTTGAGCTTCTCATACTTGCTGCCTTGGATTCTGCCTTCTTTTTAAGCTTTCCTGATCAATTTCGTCACATAAGCTGGCAGCTATAGGCAGTGAGGTAAAGAAGGGGCACCTGTGCCAAGGTCACCCTGATCATCCATGAGGTAAGCTGTGTGACAGCCAAACCACTGCAGGACCCTAAAAGTCACAGTGAGCCCTGGAGCCACAGACTCAAGGTGCTGGGGACACTCCAGAGAGGGAAATGCTGATCTCCTACAAGGAGGGATCTCCTTCCTCAGAGACACTGAAGATGTATTATGATTTCCTTTTTCCCTTGTTGAGTTGTTGTGGGATTAAATGCCTGGTACATAGCACTAATTCAATAAATTTTAGTTCACCTTTCCTCTCAAGGTTCAGCCTCAGAAGAATCTGTGCTCTGTGCCTAACAGTGGGGAAAAAGCCTCGACTGCTTGTGACTTTTATCTCTAAGCTTTACTCCTCCTTTCTCCTCCCCAGGGCCTGTGTGTAGCATGCAACAGAGGGCATGGAGTGGCCTAGTTAAAAGGACAAAGTGGATGGGACAGAGCCGTTAATCCAGGTCCCCCTCAATTTAAGGCAACTTCATCTTTGAAAATCTGAACTTAACTGTGGAAGCAGATGTTCAAAGGAGTGATTATTCCCGTGATTTTATAAAATGATCTGTTACAAAAATTCTTTAAATTGTGAGAGCTCTAAAGAGTTTCAAAACAAAGTTTTAAAAAGAATTTGATTTACGAAAACATAGAGGTAAGATAACCTATTCAGCAATAAATCAGTTACCTAAAGAGTGTGATAAAGGCATTGCTTACAACTCTATAAAACTTGCTTCCAGAGGCACCACTCAGCCCCCAGGTCAGCTTTTCCGGGCACTGTTATTCATCTGGCCAGAAAGGCTTTCAGCTGTGACTATTGCCAAATGCCCTCCTGAGGTGGTGGCCAGGCATGAACTTGGCTGCCCACAATAGGTACAGGCAAGGGGTTTTAAGGACATGTTTTCTCTTTCTTTCTTACAAGTTAAGTGTTGTTGCTCTCTGAGAAGCCTGAGATAGTGCATAGGATGTGATTCAACGGAAAGTCTTTGTATGAGAAAATGGCTCTTTCAATGTGGGCTATCTGAGGATCAGCACATTTGGAGTCTGTCTGACCCACATTTCCAAAGCTACAGCTGGCTCCGCTGGACTGGGGCATGTGACAAGCATCCTGGGAGAAGCTTTTCCAACGTTGGGAAGGGAACGCTTCCAAGTCTGGAGAACAGTTAGGGCTAAAACCTATGAATATCTCTAGATTACACACCGGGTCTTTCCAGGGGAATGGAGGCTTTGGCTGACAGCAGAAAGCAGGTACTGTCCACTTCCTTAGGCTCACATTCTCGTGTAAACAGGCCAGGCGGCCACATACTCTGCACCAGCTGCAGCTTCTGGGTGGTCCTGCTAGGAAGTTCCAAGTGGATTGCAGTGCAGTCATGTAGGCTGGTGGTCACACAGCTAGAATAAGCATCTGTGGGAGACAGCAAAGTCATGTGGGCTCTCCACTCTCCAGTCTCGGGTGGAAAATCAAAGTAAAATCTGACTTCCCCGAGAAGTCTGTTCTCTAAAATTAAAAAACTAATGGAACAAGGCAAAATCATAGAGTCAAAGAGTGGATGGATTTTTCCGGCCCGCAATTCCTGCTGTAAAGATTATCAGTTCTGCTTCCCCATTTCTCTTGGAAATACGGAAGTGGAGCCTTTGTAAATGCATGTTAATTTATCAGTATTATTGCATACTAAGCTATGAATGAGATTATGACACTTTTTAGCACCTCTCCTTAGGAAAGCCAAACAAGGGTATTGCTGAATTGGAATTCCAACTCCACTACTTATTAGCTGTTTGAAAAGTTACTTAACCTCTCTGTGCCTGTTTTGTTATCTGTAAGTGAGAAATACTAGTAACTCCTTAAAAAGGTCGTTGTGAGAATATAAATGGATTAATATATATAAAAGTTTAGAACACTGTCTGGCAAGAGTAAGCCCTAAGCAAAGAGTAACTGTAATTAGTATAGTTGAAATGACATTAATGTTCTGGACTATATTTGCATTGTGTTTCGTAGTTATAAAGCACTTTCACTTCTTTTTGGTGCATCTGTCGTTAAGGTGAAGTGGAGTAAGACTGAAGAATCTCTATTTTTCTTAATGCAGTAAGAGAGAAATAGGAGTAATCAGATTGTTTGAGATTATCTCAGGCAGAAGGGGTGAGGCATGTGTCTCAGGAGCAGAAGAGAGAAATTCCATAAAGGAGATATTGAGGTGGTTGCTGGGTTGGAATTGAAAACCCAGGTAGAAGTGTGGTAGAATACAATCAATGCTCAGGGCTGTGGACAGCAAAAGGATGGAAATGGAGAGAAATCAAAAGAAATGTTTATAAGGAGTTTACAAATAAACATCAGGAGTCTTAACATGGTTCAGCAGACAACTAAGGTCTTAAAGGATTATTTTGCAAATTGAAAACACTCCATTTTCCTGGTCCTACACTTTACCCCAAAGTCAATTACAGATGAAGATCTAAGAGCTGAATATATAAAAAAATTAGAGAACATAGAGTAACAAGAAGAGAAGAAACTTGAGAATTTATCAAACATTTGGGATAGGTTTAGCTTTCTAAAATTAGAATCAATAGAAGAAAACTGATACATGGTGGTATTGAACAAGCATTTTTGGGTATTCACATTTCCATTTTGATACCCATAGACCAAATCAGGGAAACCCGTTTCAGATCACAAAGATATTACTTCCAACAGAGGATCTTGGCTTCTCAAGTTTCCATCTTTCCATCATGATCCTTAGGCAGTGCTTTAACCTGTGGGGCCCAGTGCAAAGTGAAAATTTGGAGGCTCTTTTCGAAATGCCGGAAACAAGTGCTAATATACTAAATTATAAAATGCTTTCCTTTCTTCTCTGGTCTCTCTTTTGAATTGTCTTGATGTTTTTTATTTTCTGTTTAATGTCATTCTAAGTAAAAAAAAAAAAATAAACAAATGCAAAACAAACGCAACTGTCATTATTTCACATGTACATTCTACTAACACTACACTTACGGCTTACTAGTGAATAAGGATGGACTGAAAGGAAAAGGAACTATGGATTGGCCTATCATTGCCTTTCATTTCCCATTGTTGCTTCCAGCATAAGTGATTGATTAACACACAGAACTGACATGGGTAGCAAGAATCCGATAGAGTTCCTTAATTGTGTTTCTTAGAACTCCATGCCTTCTTTCTGTGGTCTGTTTTTGAAGCTGACCAGAATTCTGCTAGAATGAAAAGCATGGCCTCTAGGGGCTGTCAGTGTCCCCCACCCCACCCCTTCCTTCCAGAATTAACTGTCACAGATGCAACACACTTAACTTTGTTCTTGCTTTGCATCTTCCTTAACTCCCACACCTTGTAGGTCCACCAGAACTGTAGGCTCCCAGGGCATTGTGAATACTGAATGGAAATAGAGCAGCAAGGAGAGACTGACACACATGTTGTGCATATTTTGTCTGTTCATGTGTGTGCCCCCTCTGGATTTTGCTTTTAAAACACAAATTCAAAGATTAAATCATTAAGAATTTCAAATGGCATCAGCAGAGAATTCAAACAAGTTTGAAGTTCCTTGAGACTACACAGGTCTCATATTCATGAAGCTGGCTGGGACCCCCAGTAAAGTTCTGCTTTGACTGTCTCAGTTACAATCATTATACTCTCTTTGAAACACTTTTAGTATTTATTGTCCAAGCAACAGTTTTATGATAGTTTCTATCCTTTAAGTCTACAGTGTTCTCTTTGGACTCCTCCAAATCCCCTGGTAAGGAACAGCTGTCTTTTACAGCATTTTGCATCTTTTATAACACTTTGCATCTTCAGTGGATTGTAGCGTGTCTTGTGCATACAGCAGGTGCCTTCTGTGGATATAGATGATACGGAGCATCGCAGGGGCATTATTTGATTCATGGAACCCCTGAAACTATAAGTTAGTAATATTTGTCAGTCTCCTCCTACTTGCTAAATCCCTCTTTATCAACTAACAAGATGATAAGGTACCTTGGCTATTATTTCTGAAATTCCTTTTTAACCTTTCATATATTAAAAGTGTTGTCCAAATCTGCTTTTCTTGTATGAGTAAAGCTCTGGCTCTTGCCTAGTCCCTAGACACTAGCAGCGGGCATGGTGACAGAAGAGCCAGGAGCCTGCAGGTCACCATACTGTCTCAGTCCAAATTGAAGGATGCATCTACTATCTCCCAGTATAGTTAACATGGAGCAGCAGCACAGGCGTCCATAGCCATGGATCTGGAGGACACTGAAATCATTGTGTAGAGTATGCAAATTCTATACATACAAATACTTAGCCTTCACTGGATATCACAGAGATGGCAAAGTGACTTTAGAGCATACAGACACACGAACCAGCTCACAGTGATGAAAATAAGACATTCTGAATTGAGGCAAAAATGTGTGGCACATTACCTACTCCCTCCTCTCCAAACCAGGGGACTGTGGCAAGCCCTACAGTAATGAAGTAGGATGATACTAGGGAAAGACTCTGTGGCTATCAGTGGATTGTATTTCTGATACTTGCCTAGAGTGTCCCCAAAAAAGGGAGAGTCCAGTAGATTTTCAGGTTTTGTTCTAGGACCTGGAGCCTACGTAGTTATAAGGATAAGAGCTAGGGAAGTCAAAATGTCTACCTAGACCAAGGATCTGAGAACAGGGACAGACACAGGAAAACAAACCAAAGAAGTTACGGTGCAGGCCTACTCTAGACTGGAGCAGACAGCAAATGGAATGACACAGGAGCAGCTAGTTTAGGACGACCATCAGTGGGGAGGTGGTTCAGTTGGATTTAAAGGCACAGAGTCTGATCACCTAGACACATATCAAGGATAAGTCAATGTGATCACTGTCATTTTGCTGAGACAACACACCTCATGAGAAAGGCAGTGTTTCAGAAAGGGGTGGGGGAAAGTCAGGGAAGGCTGTGACTGTACGTGTGTTCCAGTGAGCACAAAAGGAGGACAGCCAAAGCTTTTCAGGGAGGATGTGAAAAGATGTTCAGTGAAGAAAAATCGAGTGCATCTGAAAAAGAAAAAGGAAGGAAGAAGGAAAGAAGAAAGAGAAGAAAAGTGAAAGCTTATATCTGTGAAAGCGCCTTGCCTTGCACAAAGCCTGATGCATAGTAGTGATGTTATTTGAAGTAAGTTGAAGATTAGAGAAATTAGAAAGGAAGAAAATAAGCTATAAGCTGTGATTTAGTTTGGATGGGTACAATTTTCCTCTTCAACTCTGGCTCCTAAAAATGTCATAATTTACCCCATGATGAGAAACTTAAAAGATAAACACTTAATTGAAATAGGCTGACACCGCTCCTAAGGGTACTCATCTTAGGACTAGGAAGTAGAGAAAGAAGGAAAGATGGAGAATAAAGGAGAAGAAAATTGATAGCTCACTAATCTATTTCCAATCAAAAACAGCTTGAGTTCCTGAGAGGGGAGCCTCTGTGGTGTGGTTGCCAAACAAAACATAGAGAAGTTGACTTGCTATGATCCACAGAGAGACGGCCAGCTCTGAAAGGCCGGCTCACAAAGGCAAGAAAGATCTTCTTAGTAAAGCCTCTCCAAGGGACCATGGTTTCTGTGTTCATCAAGAATCCCTGAAATCCTAGAAATTTGGAGGTAGTCAGAATTGATTTAATCCTTTTTACTATAAATCTCATTTCTGAAAATGATTAACAGAGGCAGAGACATAAATGGTAAAATCTCGATCAGGGGAAATGCTGTCAGCATATCATCTAGATAGATTAGAAAATGAACGCTCAGGTTTCTGTGAGGGAAGACTAATGACATTAAGTCAAGATGAAATAGAAAGGAGCACTGCACAGCCCTCCAAAATCATAAACCACGAGCTCGCCCTGACAGGAGACCCTCAGCCACGTTCTGAACTGGAAAATCATCAGGAGTTCGGTCTGAGAGTATTTTCTTAGGCCTTATTTGGAGTCCCTGGCTTTCTGGGGTTTGTTCTGAAGTTCTTGGAATTGCTTTGCAAAGGTTCTGACATTTGTAAAAAAGTCTGATCCTTCTGCCTACAACTTTCAGTGCAATCAATTACGCACTCAGAAACAAAAAAATGAGGGGGTTTGGCTCACTAAAACAATAAATAAACATTTAAGATACTTCCACACTGTGCAACCATCTGATTTTCAAAGTGTCACAATTTTGCTGCCCTTCAGAAATTAGACAGAGCTATTGCCCTGAAATCAGTGGTGGCTGAGACCAACGTCCTTTGTTTAAGTTAAGATCAAATCGTGAAGCAAGTATATAAATTTCTGCCAAATAAAGCTAAAGCAGACATTCTGCTCTGTTTAGTAGAGAGAACAATCCTGTACATCTGCTTCACATGTGGTGTATCACTTGATTACTTAAACTGTGTCTCTGTTGGAACCACAGCGAAATATCTGCTGCAGTTTCTCTGTGATTTGATAGAGTAAATCTATGCCGTTCTAATACAGTCTTTTTAAGTTGACACACCCTCCTTCAGGGAAACACAATGACCCACTGGAAATGACTCTGATCATCTAAACAGCAGGAGGCCCTGCAAACTAAGGGCAAGTCATTCTTATGCAGGGAGCACTGGAGTCACTGACATTTGATGTTTAAGCACCCGCCCTATGGCCAGGCCAGGAATGGTCTCCAGGCTTCCTAACGCACCACTGATTTTTATGAGAAACAGGCCCATAAACCTAAAATTCAAGGTAAATTTTTATCCAATTTCAGAGTAGAAATGGTTATGTTAAAAGTAATTCCCCAACCCCTTCTCCATCCGATTATGGCTACAACATTAGAAGAGAAAAATAGACTATTCCACATCTCAAATTTTCAATAAGGGCATTATTCAATAGATAGATGGGTAGTTAGGTGGGTAGGTAGATACTTACTGTTTAATTCTAATGTTTCTGACTTAAAATTTTAAGGTCATTGTCTCCCTTCTGACACCTCTTACTACATCAACATCCCATTATATCATTATAGACTCATGAAGCAATGTACTTTTACATTTTGCAGGATAATGACTCTTTTGTATTTCAGTTTTTATCATAATATAAATCTTGAATTGCAATTTGCATATCTTTTGTTTAGAAAAAGAAACCCCTATTTAAGACTTTGTCATTTTAATACATAGGCTTTAAAGTGGATTTTTTTAAAATAAATGCACCAAAATATTCCAATTTATTCTTCATGTGAATCTCTGATTCTAACTCTGCTGCTGCATCAATAAATTAGCAAATGTCCTGAACAATACATTTCCAACAATGATGGCTCAATGGCTTAGTCCTCTGTGCCAGTATGCTCTTTGCCTGTTAGGAGTCCAATTGTAAATTTGTAATGACAGTTTGGACTGGACCATCAGACTGACATCAGACTAACATGTATACACACATGTATATGTATACATATGCGTCTATTTTTTATGAAGAGTATACTATGTATGCATATTTATATATGTGTACAGGTATATATGTATGTAGAGATAGTTATTTATTTCACATGAAGAGTACACTGTCTGTTCATCAGCTTTTTTGCTTTCTTTTTATTTTTCTTCCCCGTGGTAAGGCTATCTCCATAAAGCAGTCTGGGAAATTTGCGATAGTGGCAGAACTTGGGGTGACCGGAGAGAGCCTTTAAAAGACAAATAAGCCGTAGGGCGGGGCGGCTTCCTGGCTGCCTCCACACAGCAAGGGGGACCAGGTAGAGTGCTGAAGTGTCTAGCATGCCCAATGCTACCACAGTGCCTAGTATATAGAAGGTGCTTAGCGAATATTTGTTAAATAAATGTATGCATGAAATAATGAAATGGGCTATAGCACTCCTTTCTCTCTCTCTGTCTCTCTCTCTCTCTCTCTCTCTCCACCTCTGTCATCAAATTTAGAGCTGATTCAGTAGCTACCACTCTTAGGGACTGCAAGATATCTGACCCTTTTCCCTGAGTGGCCCTGGAGGAGAGGAAAAATACCTTTTCTTTTACCCTTCTAGGTTCTCAGTTATAAAACAGATTAACAAAAGAAACTCATATACATTTGTTCAATGTAAGTTTTATGTGACACAGGAGACTTCATAAGGAAATGAAGACCAGAAGAAACAGTTAAACGCAAGTGTTTTTATAATAAGTTTGATGAGGAGTAGAGAGTTGTAGAAAAAGGTCATAGGACAAAGGATATGAGTTTTGAATACTACACTGAAGGAAACTTAGCAGAGCTTATTTTCAGATTTCTCTTGTTCTTCCTCCATCCTCAGAGATAAGGATGCTCTTTTCAGCCCAGTATAGAAGGGGTTCCTCTCACATGAAGGTCTTATGACCTGCCTCAAGGGAAGGCCATTGATGTGGTTTGGCTGTGTCCCCACCCAAATCTCATCTTGAATTATAGCTCCCATAATCCCCACGTGTCATGGGAGGAACCTGGTGGGAGGTAATTGAATCATGGGGGCAGGTGTTCCCGTGCTGTTCTCATGAGAGTGAATAAATCTCACAAGACCTGATGGTTTTATAAAGGGCAGTTCCCCTGCACACGCTCTCTTGCCTGCCACCATGTAAGACACTCCTTTGCTCCTCCTTCACCTTCCACCATGATCTTGAAACCTCCACAGTCATGTGGAACTGCAAATCCATTAAACCTTTTTTTTCTTTATAAATTACCAAGCCTTGGGTATTTCTTCAGAGCAGTATGAAAACAGACTAATACAGTCATAGAGTCCTTGCTGTACCCACCATTTCTCAAATTCCTTCTTACAGTATTCATTATGTTAAGGTGTTATATTGTAGGTGCGCATATCCTGAACCTTGTCAGCTCAGAGCATTGCCCAGTTGGCTTTTCTCTGATCTTACCCACCCCATCCTGGAAGACTTCCTTGATTGGCTGAGGCCAAGGGAGAAGATCATTGTGGAAAAGCTACCTTTCTGTGACAAAGAAAACTCAAAATCCAAAAAAAAAAAAACTTACCTCTTTACTTTCCAGTGTCGTCTAATGTCGTAATGACACAATTGAACCAAGTGCTTAGCTGAGCAAGCGGCAATTAGCTGTAAAGCCTGGGTCAGTATAGTGTGGAGCTATGAACTAGGACAAACTCTAGCCACAAAAAAATACAATTTAAATCCCAGCTCTTCTATTCGTTAGCTATTTTAATTTCAGCAAGTTATTCTAGTTCTCTCAGCCTCAATTTCCTCATTTGTAAAGTGAGAAGAATAGTGTCTGCTTTACTGGGGCTGTTGCGAAGATTACAT
The DNA here is from genome assembly GCF_049354715.1 of Callithrix jacchus. NCBI lineage: Eukaryota > Metazoa > Chordata > Mammalia > Primates > Cebidae > Callithrix > Callithrix jacchus. Next base: position 125,169,708 of record NC_133508.1, read on the forward strand.
GTGACAGTCTATGTGAAAATGTTTATTTAACTCTTATTTCTGCCAGTGCTACCTGCTACCCCTCTCCCCCTCCCCAGCACCACACACACCTATTACTTCAAATTATTTCTCCTTTCTTTCAGGAGAAAACAAAAGATCCAAATTTGCCTTCAAACACGGCCAGAATGAGGTAGGTGAGCTAGAGGGAAGTATATGAAAATAGCCCAAGCAGAGAACCAATCTAATACATCACAGCACTGTCTCCTTCTTAGACTTTCAGCCATCCCCTGATCTTCCCGTTGGACTAGGACACCCTCCCTGGAAGAAGTCCACATTTGGCCAACCTGGCTGACAGTGACGCTGTGGGGAGCTTTGCAATCCCCCATAAACATATGCAATTAAGCCCCTATAAGCTCTTAGGCTTATTGCCCAGTAAACTCACAATGAATAGCAACCTTAAAAAATGTTATAAATCTCACCTCAGAGCCAACAGGAAATTCAAACTTTTGCATGCGTGGGAGCCAAAGTGCTGCTGAAACAAAAGGGAGGTATGTGGACAAGGAGAACATTGTACTCTGTCCTCCTTTCCCCTGGCAGCACCAGAGCGCCCCAGGCCTGGGAAAGGCCCTTAATTGTATTTTGTGAGGCAGTTCTCTGGCCACCTCAGTCTTCCCTTCCTTCACCTGCTTTAACTCTTTCCTGTCCCAGTGGCCCAAAAGGCAATCCTCCCATGCACATCTTCTACTGACTGAAAGATGATGGAAATACTTGATGCGGCCAAATTATGGGCAAGGTGCTTTCTTTATATCAATATTTTAGTCTAAAACAATTTCAGAAACCTAATTAAAACCTAAAACTGAAACTTAAACTCAGTGCCATAAAAAAGGAAAAGGAGAATCAAAGAAGAGAAACCACTGGATATTTTGATCCACACCCTCACAAAAGGGTGTTAGTTTTAATAAACAGTCACAATTTGGGGCTGTTATGAACCATAAGGCACACTGCTGGCCATGTTTCCAATTTCCTCTCCTGCCTTTACTGCTGTTATATTAAGGTCTGTGGTGAGGCAAAATGTTTATTAAAAAAGGTGAGGAGAGCAGTATTCCAGATTAGATTATTTTACCTTTTCTAACAACTTGTCAGCCAATCAGAGATCTTCACCCTAGTTTAAGCGAGGCAGCCCTCCCACCTCTGGGGTTGAGGGAGGGTGAGTCTGTGGTTACAAAGTGAATGTCGATTAGGTCATTTTAATTACTGACTGTAACTGAAAATGGAATACATTTTCTATCACAGAGAGGGGCAAATGCATGTAGAGCCTCCTCCATGACGGAGGTAATTACACTGGGGTTGAAAAACGTCTCAGGAGCAAGAGCATCGAGGATTGGGTGATATAAGAGTCTTCCAAGAAGACGCCCCTCATTTCATGAAGGGTTAAAATGGGGGAGTCTTCGAGGTGGCTTCACATAGAAATAATTTTTTTTTCCCTTCAAAGGCCCAATTCATATAGAACCCTTTGAAAATAAAACACATAAAAATGCTCGGCATGTTGGAAATTACCTAGAACACAGCGCACTCCTCACACAGCAAAATCCCATGAATGCAATATATTTCTCTGATTCTCTGGGGGCTTTCTTAAAGACAATAAGCTTTCTTACAGTGAGTCCTCAGGGACTTCGAAATCCATTAATTGTTTCTGAATTTCTCTAAATGTGGGAGTTGCTGAAAAGTACTTTTACATATTGAATGAATTGTCTTTATTCCCCAACCTTAACCTTGTTCCTTCATACATCTTCCTTTCCTTCTTTCGTGTTGGTCGGTATATGATGCCTCTATTCCAAGCCAATATGATAAGTGAGCTTTTGTTGAAGAGTTTTACCAAGGTTTAGGATTTGCTACTTGACCTATCGGGTAGCCAGCTCTGGGTAATGATAAGCTGTATTATAACAGCTCTACAGAATCATAGGCTTTTATATCCTCAACCCAATATTATATGGAATTATCCCACATAGGGCTTCCTTATGTGAACATACCCTAGGCCAGGGTCCCGACAGAAATATAATGCACATCACAAATGCAAACCACATCATGTAATTTTACGTTTCCTAATGGCCATATTTAAAAAAACATAAAAAGACATGGGTGAAATTAATTTTAATATGCTACATAACCCAACACACCAAAGTATTTAACATATAGACATCACAAAAATTTACAAATGAGATACCTTTTATTTTTTGTCATATAAAGTCTTTGAAATCCATTTTGTATTTTACACTTCCAGCACATCTGAATTTGGACCAGCCACACTTCACATGCTCCCTGGTCACTCTGGTTACCAAGTTAAGCAGTGTAGCCTCAGACTCTCAAACTGTCTAATTCTTTAAGGAGTTGCACTGACTCATCTTCCCTTTATTAGCTTGGGTGTATCTGCATCTCAGCACTACCATTTTCCTACCCACTGCACCCACTTTGAAACCTCGCATGTCCTATATGATCTGAGTAAACCCAGGTGCCTACTTTGTAACAACACACCTTTGTGGTCTCCAGTGAGAGGAATCTGATACTTTCTAATGTTTACTCTGAGCGCATAAAGTCCTCATCTTTTAGGATGCCTGTTTTCTTCATGCATGTTCACAGAAGTGCCAATAGACACATGGAAATCACCACAGAAAAGAGAGGCTCCTACCCCAGGAGACAAAAGGAAACCCATCCACATTCCATCACTGGGGTTGTGATTAAGGCATGGCACCCGTTTCCAGTGCCCCTCACCTCCATCTTATTCTTTCAGGGCAGGTGGGGCTTGCCGAGACTCCCCAGTCCTTCTGCAACATGTTCAGTCTGACAAGTTGTCACCATAAGTAGGTAATTCAACACTGTCTTCACCTTGAGATAATCAAGAGCTCTGGGGGTAGCTTTTAAGTGCAAACTTTAAAATGTATATTAAGTTCCAAAAACATATGTTTCTTCCTTTCAGTCACCCTGCCCCATCCCCAAAAGGTATTACAGATATTTCCATAATTGTTTCCCTAGAAAAGATTTTTTATTGTCCACCAACTTGATCTTTAAAGTCTCCATCAGTGTAAAGGAATATGTCTTTCCACATTTATAGGGTGAAAGTGGCTGAAAGTTTTAGAGAATGAACAAGGAGGTGGAGGGACAGTAAGCAAATGGACTTTGGGTATCTCATTTCCAAATATCTGCCCTTAGAAAAACAAAACTCCTAGGGTATCTATAGTTAAAAATATTCTAACCCATGACCAGACTGAAGTTATGCTCACGGCCCTGCTACTTCAGAAGCCTGTTCTTCTAAAGCGGACCTTTTGATATCACATTTCTCAAAATACTCAATCTGCTCAGCAAAGACCTCAGCATGTTAGTTGTTTGTGAAAGAAAGTTCATGCAAAAACAGAGCCAAGAATAACTACAGCAGAGGGTGGAAATTCAGATTTATTGGGAAAAGTATTCATAGGCTCTTAGTCGCCTGTATTTTTTTTCAATTTTCTACTGCATTCTACTTTTTTTCCAGTTATTATACAACGATTGATAATTAGTACTTAAATAATTGGACTAGTTTTTGTTGTAAAGGAAGCATAAAATATGAGGCTAATTTTCAGCACATCCTTCCTCCCTCTCAGTTACACGTCTGGGTACATACCCATTATACAAGATGCCAACACCCACCCGGCAGCAACTACCTAGATATGCAGGCACTGTGCCATCCAGAAAAAGAAAGAAGAGAAAAGAAAAGAAAAATTAAAAAAAAAAGAGCTAGCACTACAAAACCAAAGCCATAAAGCAACTGTAGATGCCACAAAGTGCAGCCTCAAACCATCTTACTAGCCAAGATTTCTGCTGCGTTCTGAGCTGGGTAAATACTGCCAGGCCCAGATAATGTGTCTTTGTTCAGGCACAGGCTACAGGGGATTTCCAGGTGAGTAGGGAACTCATGACTCTGAGACTGCTCGGGTGGTACAGACCTTGTCTTCTTCCCGTTCGTCCTGCCTGTTGAGCCATAATGCCTAAGCCACGCCACTGCAAATGTCCTGAGGCACTTTGAAGACAGTGAGCTAACTAAGAATTATACTTGTCTGAAGATAATATTATGTTTTCATCTTAAAAAAGATCTCACCGTGAAAAAAAGTGGAGGAAACTTAAATGCCTATTACTAAGGAAAGAAGCCGGTTTGAAAAGGTGACATATTGTATGAATCCAAATATATGACACTCTGGAAAAAGTAAAACTAGGAGAGAGTAAAAAGATCAGTGATTACCAGGGGTTGAGGGAGGGAGGGAGAAATATGTGGAGCACAGAGGGTTTTCAGGGCAACTCTGTATGATGCTCCAACAGTGGTAGCTGTCATTATACGTTCATCCACATCTGTAGAATGTACGACACCAAGAGTGAATCTTAATGTAAAATGTGGACTTTGGGGGGTAATGATGTATCAATATAGGTTCATCAGTTGTAATAAAATACCATTCTGGTGGAGAATATTGAAAATGAGGAGGCTAGGCAGGGGAGGCAGGGGTGTGAAGGCAGGGGTGTATGGGAAATCTCTGTATCTTCCTTTCAATTTTTCCATGAACCTAAAACTACTCTAAAAATAATTGTCTTTAAATTGAGAAAAGTATATATCTTTTCTATCAACTAAAGGAATTTTACACGTGAAGAAATCAAGGATTACAGAGAATAATTGACTTGTATAAGATCACACATTTAACCAGTGTCAGAATTAGGACTACAGTATTGCAGAACTTTTTTGGGAAATGGAAGTAAAGGGAGTGAATTTAGGCATACCATGCAAGGAGCAGCTTGTGGCTCTTGTTTTCTTTCATGAGTTCATGTTATAATGAAAGCAAACTGCTTCTTGCTGACTATCAAATAGCTAGGTGGCCAGCAGTGGTTAAATTTTCTGTCTTTCATTTAAATGGGAAAAATCTGTGCCACAAATATGGTTATGGATCTTGATTTTTCTTGTCATACTCAACTTCATGAGCAAAGAGAATGTGTCTCTCTCCTCCCATTCTATCCCATCTCCAGCACAGTGCCTGGTACATTATAGAGTCTCAGTAAACAGGTTCTGAATAAGAGAATGGACAAATGAATGAATAAGAGAATGAGTCCTTGGAAGGAGGACTCATTGCAGCAGAAATGGGACTTTCTTTACATATTCATTCCATTTTTGTAAACTTTTCATCTACGTTTTCAGTAGCCAGTCTAAGTCATCAATGATCTGAACCAAACACAGACAACCACAGATGGGGCTCAATTTAGAGGATCCTCTAAAAGCAAAATATTCTTCATGTGTTGGGGAGGACTAATAACCTCTCAGGTATCTGATTTGTGAGTGTGGATACATGTGTGTGCTTTTATTGTTGTTTGAATTGCTGGAGTCATCTGTTCAAAGGAAAAAGATAGCCACCACCACCAAAGAACAAAAGTGACACCTCTGAAGGCTCTGAGGCCCTCCAGTAGTTGTGACAAGTCATTAAAAGCGGAGTGGGGCTACGCCTCAGGAACTCTTGCTCTCAGCTGCTCCCCTTGAACCCTGGGAGACTTAGTTTGCCATCAATTCTGCACAAAGTGAGGCTGTATTTTTCAGTTGAGAGGCAGTCAGGGGGACAGAGACAAACACCTTGGTATGTCAACCTTGAAGTACCACCTGGAGGGCGAGGGCCTTTCACAGTTTAATAGTGGACAGAATGTTATGGTGATGATCTGGGTCAGGTGGTGACTGAAGCAGTCACGGATCCTGAAACAACAGATGTCACAGTGACAGCTGTAATATCCAAGACTTATTTTTCTCCTTCAGCAGCAGAGCCAAATAACAGGTAACAGAACTGATCCTACAGAGGAAGCACCGCCTTTCCTTTATTAGTTTGCTCACTTTGGCTGTGCAGTATTAACTCCTTACACCATGTGTGCTCAATTTCAAGCTGTGCAATGTTTCCTTAAGATACAAAATGGAACATATGGTGCTAAAGGTAGACCTTTAATAGCTAAATTTTTTAAAAAGTTGCATGTTGGCATTCCTGTCGCCAAATTCTCTTTGATTCCCACTGAGAAAAATTATCTGCCTTTTAGAAGCCTACTGGCAAATTGGTAGACAATTACTGACAAAGTAGCTCTTTATCAATAGTGTGACATCCAGAATATCATGATTATAAATATGCCATAGAATTTTTAAATGGCCCAATATATTGGATAGAGTATGAGACTATAAATTTCATTGATTTATAAAATATATAGAGTGGTTTTACAATATTAAACAATGAACAGATAAAACAGTGTCTAGCATGATACCTGACAGAGGAGACACTCAATAAATATTAAACAAATGAATAGCGTGTGATCCAAGACTGCTTCTGGATCTCTAGGTAACTGCGTCATTGCTTTTAAGTGCTTATTACTTGTCCCCCCAGCTTTTCTTAAGCCCTTAATACCATTCTACCTTTGTCTCTCTACACCTTGCTAATTAATCCTGTTCTAAATAATACGATACACTGTTTTTTTTTATTTGTTTTTTTTTAAATATATAGGGTACAATGAAAGTGAAGCAAATGACACAAGTTAAAAGAACTCTTAAGGAGGAACGAAAGGAAAGGCATCATTTAAACTGGACTTTCAAATGCCTTCCCTGACAGAAAAACAGCTTCTTGTTTCTCAACTGGTGTGGAACAGAGTAACTGTCCACTGTTGAGTGTCTCTATGTTCCAGCCTGGGGCTTGGTGTCATCTTTTCGGGACGATCACAAACTCCTCTGGAACTTGCTGTCACACTTGTCACCTCACCCTCAATTTGCTTGAGTAGGTATGTCTCAATAACATAGTTTATATCCCCACCAAATCTCATGTTGAATTACTAACTCAATAATGGAGGTGGGGAGCTGGTGGCAGAGAATTAGATCATGGAGGCATATCCCTCATGAATAGCTTGGCACAATCCCCTTGGTGATGAGTGAGTTCACACAAGATCTGGTTGTTTAAAAGTGTGTGATACCTCTCGCTCTCTCTTTTTTTCCTGCTTTTACTATGCAAAGTGCCTGCCTCTGCCTTGTCATCCATTAGGGAGGCTTCCTGCGGTCTCCCAAGAAGCCGAGCAGATGCCAGTGCCATGCTTGTACAGCCTGCAGAACCATGAGCCAATTAAACCTCTTTCCTTTATAAATTATGCAGTCTCAGATATTTCTTTATAGTAACACAAGAATGGCCCAACACACATGGCATTCTTTTTTTATCACAATCTTGTGTAGATTAGTAGAGCTCATTCTAGAGGCACTTTCTCTATCAGTTCCAGAAAAATAGGGCAAAGTTTCGGAATTATGACTAAGGGCTCAAGGTTATTCCAGCTTCCCTCTGGTGGAAGTGAGGCAAGAACTGGTAAAGACATAGCCTCATGTCAATGACTGTTATTCTCATGAATAAAAGAGCATTATTCTCATGCTCTAACTGAGCACCTACTATTTGCTGGGCCCTGGAGAGATAAACAAGTGGAGAGCAGTATGTTTCTTTAGGAAACTTAGAAGTGTACACTGGGTAATACCTGACAACATAAGGTAGTTCATGAAAAACAGCCCAAATGGATGATATCGACCATAATTGTTGGAGGATGGCATGCATGTCATAGAATGGAACAGTTGAGAATAACATCCAGAAGATATGGGAGAAAAAGAAGTAGGTTAAGACCAGAATCCTAAAGAGGAAAAACCATGAAATGCCAAAAAGGGTTAATTTCATCTGAAACCAAAGTAAAAACCCTGAAAGGAAGAGTAAAGATTTTTATATTCATACCTAACCTATTCTAAACCAAGCCAGTATGAGGAACTTCACAAGAACAAGTTTGATTGCATGTGATTGACAGGCAGAAACTTTCAAATAATGTTAAAAAAGTTCCTGAACTTCTGGGAGTCTCTGACACCAGCCCCTCCTGCCTACCTGTGGGTGGCCCAATCTAATCATATGAGCGATTAGAACTTGATGTGGCAGGTCACCACCTAGGTGAGTCCTAGAAATATAACCAAACATGCAGTGTTAAGAAGAGAGAAGGAGAAGGAGAAAAAAAATCCCAGAGAAATCCTCTGTGGGATGAAACCCAATTTTAAGCCTCTAGAGCATAGAAAAACCCCACTATTCATTAAGGGAGGTCCCACCAGCTATTTTCTCAGGCAGCTTGTATTCACATTAATGAATGAAAGAGAGAATTTTAATGTGCACCTCTGAGAGAAATAAGACCCCCAAAAATTCATTCCCCAGATCCCTCTGGGTTTTTTTCCCCCTTTTCCCTTTTCTACTGCATAGTAATAAGGTTTCCTGGTTTTTGTCAAGGCAAAGCAGGGGAAGTCGGGTTCTGCCTTCACAGACACTCAGCACCAGATAGCTCTCCTTTATCTGTAGGCTGCTACTTCTTCCTGTGCTTCTAACTCAGACCCAGCCTCAGGCTCCATCCCAGTGGGGAGGGGGTCTGGAAACAAAGGCTTCTCTGGCTGGGCTAGGGGGAGCCCAGGCCACTCAGAGGTAGATCCTGATCATCCCTTCGGAACAAATCTCAGAACACATCCCAATCTTGTCTCCCAGTGATTGATCTCGGTGTCTTTAACGTCCCTACCTCCCACCAAATCAAAGAATACTTCTGCCTGACATTATAAGAAAGGCTTAATAACTGGAGTCAGGATGTCAATCTTATTTGCCCTGAAGTATCCCTGAACTTGTAGAAAATCATATTTGTTTATGTTACAAATGCACTAAATGAGCTAATTATAGTGATCATAACTCACAATGAAAAACAAACACAGTTAGAAATTTCAAAGACTTTCAATATCTTTTCTTTAATCATTCACCCAGGCTCAAAATATGCATTTTTTAGATTAAAGCATTAAAGTTGCTAATTATATTCTCAGAACTAACAATTATTTCTTTACCCTTTTACTACCTTCTTCTGGCAACAAAAAATGTCAGCGCTGATTTAATTTTTTGTTATTATAGGATTAAAAGAAGTTTCTAAAAATGCAATTAAATTTGCCCTATAGCTAGAGTAACTTCCCTATCAGCATCCAAAACCTCTTCCCTAAAACAACAGCACAAAAAATGATTCAGACTTTCTTGACTTTTCTGATACATTCCTTCGGTGATTATCTCCAATAACAACTCAAGCATTTTAATGAAACTCCCTGCACATCACGTCCTGGTGAAAGGTAGAACATATTAGATTAATAAAGAAAATGAAAGTTAAATTGGCTGTTGGAGTCTGAAGCCCTGCCCGTGTCATGCATGGGTTCTTCACCTTTGGGAGCCTAGTTCAACTTCAGCCTGAGGCCCTAAGTGAAAAGTTCAGTAGTCTTGAGTACGTCCCCACTTAATAAATCACAAAATCAATTATTTTATGGTGGTACACTTGGTAACCTATGCTCAGACAGAATCAAGTTTTGTTCCCACTGGAGATTCACCAATTATCTATTCAGTGAATTATTTTCAGATAAAGCAGAAACACCTGCTGTCAGCAGAGGGAGTATCTGCCTAATATGGGTATCATTCTGAGCCTGACGTGTTATTGCATTTGTCACGTGCAGGATGGCACTGCGAGACTTTGGATGGATTTATCACATTACAGAAATGCTTGATGGGACATTGGAGCATGATTCAGTGCCCAAAGTTAGTGCTAAAATGCTGTAGCAAAGAGATCCAAAATGAAGCCACATAAAAATTGGGGAAGGGGGTAATCAAGTGTGCAAATGCTGCAACTCATCTGTCTTGCCTTATTTCCAATAAGTCAGCACAAATAAAAATTGTGATAATTCAGCACAATTTCCTCTTACTGGCTATTGACCTGGGCCAGATTCAAAGTAGGAACCGAAGAAGGGCTCCACGGACTTTGATTCCAAGAATGGAACAAAGGTCAGACTTGAGACAAGCATAGTTTATGAGGACTACTGCCCCTAACCATTGACTCAGGTGGGACTTGAATTATTTGAGTCTCTCTTTTCCTTCTCAGAAGTCAGTCAATCTCAAAACAATGATGGCATTTATTTTTCTCTTTTGCAAAATTAACAATATCTGAAACTGAAGCAAAAGAACAAACACGACATGTAAGGTATCTCTACAAGCTCACTTGCATTTCAAAATCCTAAAGTTGTAACTCACGAATGCCAGGTCTCATGATGAATCAGTCCAGGAGCATTTGTGTGGAGCATCTAGTACTGCATGCAGAGTACTATTTGACCTTACAGAAAGAACAGGAAAGGATGAGAGAGGCCTGAGTAATATGATACTGACATATCGATGTGTTCCTTTTATTATTATATTCTTCACTGGAATAATTGCCTATTGAAAGTGCAAAGTGAGGAACCATGGAGAAAAGTTTCCTGGTCATGAGCACCATTTCTTGAATCAGACAAATTTGGATTCAAATCCTAGATCTACTCAATTATTAGCTATGTCATATCAAGTCTTTATTAAATTATTTAAGCCTTAGCTCCTTTACTCTCAAAATCAGAATAGTGGCTTATAAGGTTATCATGAGAATTATTAATTATATATATATATATATATGTGTGTATATATATATATATATATAAAGGTTTTGCATGATACTCATCCCATAGTAAGTACTCTGAAATTTTTCTGTTCTTTTGGAGGTGGTGATAACTGTTATTGTATTGTTGTTGTTGTTGTTATATTATTAATGGAAAAGAACTGGATGTGTAAACAGAAAATGGTGACCCAGGCTGATTCATAAAATTATTGGTTGAGAGAACCAGTGGAAGAAACTGACAGGAACTAAGTTTGAGGCTGAAAGGAAAGGAGGTAATGGGTTTAGAACAGGCATTAATCTTGCCACAAAGAATACTAAAGCAGCTCTCAATGATCTTTGCTAATAGAAGAGAGAGGAATAATCTAAAACAAGAGCTGACTCGACAAGTTGGCATTTAAAAAAATTGAAATCCCAAGAAAAACACGGACATGTAACCTGTCAGGTTCTGTTCTGCATTCCAACTCTGTACTTGGTCCTGTTGCTGGCAAGTGCCTGAAACTCAACTTTACCTCTGACAGAGAGCTTCACCGTCCTGGTGATGTAACTGCCACTCTCGCAGAGCCCCATGGGCCACACCATAGAAGAGCTTCACTGGGACTCAACCCAGCATGAATTGCTCAATCACCTTCCACCCCAAGTGCCCTCCCCTTCAGCTCCCAAACTTATTATTTTAAGGCCAGGAAGTCTACTCATCCTAAAGCAAGCCCTGCTTTCAAATACCTTACTGTACCCTAAATATCTAACCTCCATGCAGACAAACAAATTTGCTTTAGCAAACATAGTCACTCTAGGCCTGGCCTGTCTTCTGAATCTCCAATTCAGAAAACGAGTCCAAGCTTCAATTGTTTCCCCTCTGCCCTTCTCCTCCACCATTGCTGTTATTGGCCAATGTTTTCAGCCTTGACTAGCCTCCACTCTATGGGCAACTAGAAGAGGCCAGTGTTAGTGGGAATTTAAAGGGAAGCCTTTAGATGAAGTTCAAGCTGCTTATTCTGAAGCATGAAGTTAAGGCCCGGTGCAAGTCTGAGAGGAGCTTTAGGTAAATACCAGTCCCGCATGCAGTCTTTCCAGATGACCACCACAAATGTTTGCCTCTTCTTCTAACTCAGGCCTTAATAGAACAGATAGCTGAATTGTATGATTTTACAGATATCCAGCAAATAATTTTCAACAATGATTTATTAATTCATTCCTTCTACAAATATTTATGCTAGCAAGTACTGTCCTAAGTCCTGTGGGGAAGAGAGGCTAAGGTAGATATACAAATATCTAGGCCAGTGGTTCTTACCCAGGTACAATTTTGCCCCCAGGAGAAATTTGGCAGTTTAGAGAAAGTTTTGGTAGCTATAACCAGTGGGGTGATTTTACTGTCATCTAGAGAGTAGAGGCCATAAATGCTGCTGAACATCTCACAATACAGAGCGCCGGCCCTGACGACCAAGAATGATCCAGCTTCACATACCACAGTGCCGAGACTGAAAAACATGACTTCCACTCAAGCCATTCGAGCCCGCATTCAATAGGCGTAGACAAAGGAAAAGACGGTGGAAAAGGAAAATTTGCTTCTGTTCAGGGGTTAAATCTAATTTGTAAAGGTCTAAAGAAGAAAGTAACCTTTGTGCTACAAAACTCAGATGAGAGTTTGAAAGCTGGGGATTAAAGAGTTACAGGAAACAGAAGTCAAAGTTTTAAAACTATGTGGAGGTCTAAGCGGAGCTCCAGTTGTAAACAAAACACCTAGAATCATTTGAAGAGTAGGACGAAGGTGGGAAGAGGGAACACATTGATCAAGGTCTCAAATATCAGGGTAGACAGTTTGCTTTATAGTTGTCAGAGACTATTCATTTGAAACACCAAATTGGTAAATGTTAAAAGAACTAATAATGTTCTTTTATTTCAGAATCAAATAAATTCGGCGTTGAAAATAGATTTCAGATTCAAATAAATTCGGCGTTGAAAATAGATTGCAGACATCCTTTGGTCAAATGTCCATGTTTGACAGGTAAAGATACTGAAGCCCAGCATCTTGAGAGCTACCTCTCCCACAGAGCCAGTTGTGTAAAAGCTGGGATTTCCATTCACGCTCAGCCTGATTCTTCTGCCACTCTGCTGACTCCAGGAGGTGCTACCATGTGCATTTTTAAGGCTCTAATTTGCACTGCATTGCCTGTCTTTAACAAGTGCTCACCATAAGACTTCATGTGTGCTAGATTGAAGGAAGGACAACTGACAACTCTCTGTGCCTCTCCACTGGTCTCTGAGTGTTATAGAGAATGATGTGGGGAGCAACCACATTGCCACACATTATGGACATTTCAGAATCACTTGAGGGTTTTCTTCGAGTTCAACGTATTTCTTTGAGATTCCAATATACCACCTAGAGATATCCTGAGGCATTGATTTCCTAACTTCTGAGAATCTCTGCTTTAGAGAACCATTTGAGTGGGAAGAAAAAAAGATTGAGAGAGAGTACAATGGGCTTTAACAGGGAGCCTAATCTAATATATTAAATTTCAAAGTGACTTAATAGTTCCCCTTGTCCAGATTTCTACATTGAGGGATAGTTTTAGCACTGTATTATTATTAAAGTACTCTCATGACACTTGTTCTCCCAGAGTCCTCCAAAATTCTACGGATGTATTTATTTTTTAAATACAATTAAATCAGTTTCATTTTGACCTCCTACCACCTACCTTTTTTGATGTAGCAAGTTAAAAATTTTTCAAAGCTCAGGAACCCAGGTAAGCAAAAAAGAAACAAATGGTCTATTAGTGGTGGAAAGACTGGGCACAGCTGAGTTACATGTGCTTCTCATGTTTTCCTCTATGAGGACATGTTTAGTTAACAGTCTTCTATATGCAAACTTAAGCACTAGATTAAGAGTCAGACTACATCACTTCAGCTCCTGGTTCTGGCACCGAATCACCAAATAATCTTGGTTCTGTCATGTAACTTCTCTGTGCTTGATATAAATGTTGAGATAATAAAATTAGCCGATATACATAAATCACTCAGAGCCGTAGCTGGCGCATACGAAGTACTATTTAATTAGTATTTAAGAGTTAACTATTACTATTTCTTTTAAAATAATTTTGCGGCACCATTTTAAGACATGTATTGGTTTTTCTTTACATGCTGATGGTGCAGGGGATTCCTCCCTTGCTCAAGAGTTTGAGCAGAAGTCCTGAAAAGGTCTTTTCAAACCCATAGTCTTCTCCCCATTGGCGCTTTAGGGGCCTTAGGGGGCTCTCACAGTCACTTCATGCTGCTGCACACGGGTTCCCAAGCAGGAGCTCCAGAGCCCCCAAGATCATGAGCTGCTTTATTATTTCTCAAATTCTAGTATAAATCACTCACTTGCAACAAGGCCACAAGTATAGTGCCTGGCACATAGTAGGTTGTTGTTGATAAAATGAATGGACTATGCTGGTGGTTTTGTTTCTTCCCTTTTGGATGTAATTATATCAGCAGCGCGCTTATCCTGTTCTGGAAAGAAGATCAGTTTGTGTTAATGCATGTCTCCTGTGAATAAAAATGTGAAAGTAAATTAATCATGTCTTTAAAAAATACAAACTGTTCAGTGGACTATATCTTTTAAAACATGAAGTCCATGGTGAAGGAGGGGCTCATCAAAGGGAGCCTCACCGACTGAAAGGTTGCAAATTGCTGAAGTCTAATGTGTTTCCTGCATTTTTCTCATTTTCTTGTATGTGGTTATATGTCTCTATGAAATAAAATAGCATTAATATATCCAAAAAGCAAGCCCAGCAGTGGAATGGGGAGAACAGTGCCTGGCTGGTGCAGAATGCATGGTTGAGATGTAATCTTCTATGTGCAAACTTAACGTGCCAGTTGTTTTATTTAGGGAGAGAAAGGAGGGGGGATGCATTAGAGAGAAAGTCCACAGCATAATTAGGAAACAATCAACACGTTTTTCTTGCTGTCCTAATTTTTTCTTCACTTTAAAATGCTCCATTGAGTTTAATTAAACTTGCCCTAGGCTTATAAGCCCAGCAAACTGGGGAACATTTTTTTGAAACTCGCTTTCCTGTCAGAAAGGTTTTCTTCAAGCTGGCCCAGTACTGCTGAACTTCAAGGTTTCAGGGGATGTTAAAACAACTGCAACCAAATTAATGTAGATTATCTTTATTTTTTCCTATTGATTTGAACAGAGGGGACGGGAAGCCATGCACCGCCAAATAAACGGCTTCTACAGAGTTATTAAAGATGCTTAGTTTGGGAAGCAGAGAGTGGGAAGATGGCTTCATGTGGTTATGAAGGAGAGAGAAAGGGGGATAAAGAGGGTAAGTAAATTATAATTACAATATTCCGACGGACTGGCCTTAGGGATACCATCTCTTTCCCTTTTGGATGTCACCATCTTATTTTGCTTTGGGAAATCACCACTTCTCTTTCCCATGTGGTCTTGTGAAACTATTAACCATTTTGGTCTGCCCTCAACCAGACCCCACCCTCTGCCTTGGCAAGGGGGTAGACAGGAATGTGACCATTCTGGACCAGTGAGACTCTCTCTCTCTCTCTTCCTCTCTGCTTCTTGGGAATTTGAAACTTCATCAGAGAAACACATAATCAGAAACTTGATATAAATTATTCTAATTTCAAGGCCATGTAGACTTTGTCCATGGGCCCCAACTAAGATTCCTTGTAGCCTCAGATTCCAGCCCTTTCTAAATCCAGGATGTTCAGTTCTTCATTGGATTTTGTGAGTTTTTCAGTGTTTATATTTGTTAGATTGTACAAGGTTATGCTAAGGAAATGAAAAAACTCAAAATCTTAATGGTTTACAACAAGAGAAATTTGTATTTTGCTCATGTTCAAGGTTGGCTGTAGGTGGCCAGAAGCTCTACTTTGTGTACTCTTCCCTCCAAAATGAAGGTGTAACTTCTGTTTGGAAAATTGCTACTCTTGCAGCAGATAGAAAAGAGGAACAAGGCAATTGCATGATGCTTACCAAACCCTCTGCTTGGGAGTAGCATGCGTTATTTCCTTCCCTTGGCTCAGGTTAGCCTAACATCAGAGTGGATGGAAACATCCTTCTCTTCCAGGGAGGAACCTAATAGAGGCCCAAAGAGAAGGGCAGCAGACACTTAGAATAATAATAGCATTTGAACACCAGTCTGCCAAGTATCAACTATGTAACTGTGAAGAAATTTCTTAACCTAGCCGGGCGCGGGGGCTCACAACTATAATCCCAACACTTTGGGAGGCCAAGGCAGACGGATCACTTGAGGTCAGGAGTTTGTGACCAGCTTGGCCAAAATGGCGAAACCCCATGTCTACTAAAAATACGAATATTAGCTGGGTGCGATGGTGCACACTTGTAATCCCAGCTACTTGGGAGGCTGAGGTTATAGTGAGCTGATATCCCACCACTGCACTCCAGCCTGGGCAACAGAGAAAGACTCCATCTCCAAAGATAAAGAAAAAGAGAAAGATATTTCCTAACCTCCCAGAGCTTCAGTTTCCAAGTCTATACCAATATCCAGCTCCCTTTTTTTTCTAGGCACTTGGAAAACTGCACGTCCTAGCACTTCATAGTTGGTTGGGACCATGTGACAAGTCCTGACCAATGAAATGAGGAGAAGGACTAAGTTCTGTTCAGGATAAGCCCAGTGAGATTCTCCGCAATCTGTCTTCCCTGGCTGCAGCAACCAGACCACCAGAAGTTCCCCTGGGCACAGTCTCTGTCAGTGTGGGTCTCTGAGTGACTGTGTGAAGCAGAGGAAATGTCCTGCTGCTGATATAAGCTGGACACTGCCATGAGAAAATAACGTAGTACTGTTATGCTAAGCCACAGGTTTTGAGGTTAATTTGTCTTCACAACATAATCTAGATTTTCCTAATGAGTACAGAAATTGTTATTAAATTCCTTCCTCTTGAAATATCTGGAGTAACTTCTGTTTTCTGGACTAATATGACTTATACAAGTGCCTAACCCAATCAGGAGATGATGGGGAGAGACGTCTTAAACAAAGTGACACCTAAGCTACGTCTAAAAGAATGAATAAAATAAAAGAAGTGAAGGGGAAGAGACATTCCAGAGTTTACATCATGAGGAAGGGCAGGGAACAGCATCATGGGGATTTATATTCAATACTATCTTCTGAAGTTATAAAAAATGAGGTTGGAGAGATAAAGAATTTTTACCCCAGTTAAGGCCATGAGGGGGGAAGATCTTGTGTCCAATGTTAAGGTGTAGGAAGTCACATTACATGAAGGTAATGGAAAGAATGATTGATGGATATTAAAAGGGAAAGACAGAAGGTGATTATACATGAATTTTAGGTAAATCCCTCCATCTTCTACATGAAGGGTAAATTCAGGTAATGTATTAGTAGAAGAAAGGAAGACTAGGAAGCCACTTAGAAGCGATAGTCCTGAAGAAAGTTAATGAAGGCTTAGACTAAAGAGACAGTAAAGGAGATCAGACTAGGGAACAAACAAATAATATTCTGTGCGTTCAATTAATTATACTTGTTGAACTATTCAGTGTGGTCAGGAAAAAAGAGAAGAATTCACGCATATTCTCGGGTTTCTAAACTGAATGGCTGGGTGAGTGAGATCCCTGAAATGAGGATATTACTGGAGGAGCACATTTGGGTAACGCATTCAATTTGTATTTATTAATGTTGAAGCATCACAGGCATATCCACCAGACAGATATATCCAGGAAAAAAGAAAAGAATATCTGTGATTAAAACTCAGAGCAGAATTCTAGACTTAAAACATAGGTTTGTAGATTTCAAAACCATTCATCTATAAGTGGCAGCTGAAACCATGGAAGGGAGGGAGATCATAACGGAAATTTGGAAGAGTTGTGTTCTGGGAGAATATCAAAATTAAGACTGAAATTCACAAATTAGACATAAAAACAGGACGATCAAGGAGAACAAAGTGAAATATAGTGCATAAAGTGATTGATATGGTTAGGCTGTGTCCCCACTCAAATCTCATCTTGAATTGTAACCCCCATAATCTCCATAATCTCTACATGTCAAGGGCGAGAACAGGAGGTAACTGAATCATGGTGGAAGTTTCCCCCATGCTGTTCTCATGACAGTGAGTGAGTTCTCACGAGATCTGATGGTTTTGTAAAGGGCTCTTCATCCCTTTGCTCAGCACTTCTTCTTCTTGCCTCCTTGTGATGAAGATGCCTTGCTTCCTCTTTATCTTCTGCCATGATTATAAGTTTCCTGAGGCCTCCCCAGCCATACTGAACTGTGAGTCAATTGAACCTCTTTCTTTTATAAATTACCCAGTTTGGGGTCATTCTTTATAGCAGTATGAAAACAAACTAATTTGGTGATAATAATAAAAATGTCAAAGCAGAGTTTTGGTGAGTTATCATCTGAAGAAAATCCACTGGGTTTGACAACAAGGAAGAGTCTAGTAGGATTTAGGAAGGAATTAGAAATCAATAGAAATGGGAAATATTAGTCTGTATACATTTTTTTTAAAGGATGATGACAAGAAAGCTATATGGGATCAATGGAAGAAAATTTTGAACATGTTTCTAAGCTTCAAAGAAGCAATCCTAAAAATAAAGTTAGAGGTTATTCATGGTAAAGATAGAGAGCGATGGAGTAAAGCTTCTGTGCGCAAATGAAGAATGAGAGTCATGAATAGAGGTGGAAGTTTGGCTTAGAGCATCAGAGACATCATGTCGTATACAACTAGCAAAAGGGAGATGCGTAACGTTGCGAATAAAGAAAATCTGCTGGTAGGACTTAGAAAAGAAATGTCAGAGGTCAGTAAGGGGTAACAGACTGAAAAAATGGAAGATTCAAGGACTTTGAGCTCTCTAATAACTTAAAGACCAGTGATCTAGTGAGTGACTTAACATGATTCGATAACTAGGGAGTTATGATAGGAATAATTAAGCTACAGCCTCACTGACTTTAGGGTTATGGAACTGACACAGTTCATTCTGGATGGACACAAGTTCAGGGAGTATCTATAGCAAAAAGAGGGTGAAATGAAAAGTAGACAAAGACTTTAGAGGTGAACAAGCCAAGAAACCTTGAGTTTAGAGTGTTTACATGGTTACTACGCATGGATTCATGGTGTTACTAAACTCGGGGTGGACTATGAAGACTGTTTCAACGTCGTTAGTGATCAGGAGCTAGGAAAAATGAGTCGGTAAGAAAACAGCAGTGGTCATGACCTGTGTGACTAGGGACTATTAGTTGAGAATAAAGGAACATTGGTTGAGAAGTCACATGAGGAATAACAAGACTATTAAGTCCATTCTCAAAAGTGTTTCAGTCTGAATGATAAAGCATATGGTCATCCTAACTAGAAAAAAAAAAGGATTTGTAGAAAACACTCATGTTTCAGCTAAGAAAAAAGGTGGGAAAAATATTTTGTGCCTAGATCCATGATGTAAAAAAAAGGTTAACGAGGGGATTTTCTGGGGATGTTTGTATGTGTGCTTCTTCAAGTTCCTCCATAACTGACTGCCCGATACTGCCCTCCTTTCTTTCTGCTTTAGAAATTCTCTTCAATAGCCTGTCATTCTGTCCTTACTATCCTCATGTCAAAGGCCTCAATTAATACTCCTATGTATATCTAGGTATTAAAAGGCCCTGTTTGAATTCTACCTTTGTTATTAAGCCTTCTCCGGATATATAACAACCTTTGGACTTTTCCATTTTATAAACCACTATTCACTTTTTGGGTATGTCCGTGGGGGTACATCATTATATGCTGCTCATGAATCACTGTATTGACTTTGCTTTCCTAAACAGCTGCAAGCTCTTTGATAGCACAATATGTATTGTGGCTACTTACTGCCCTGGCCTCACTTTACTGCTCAATCTTCATTTCTCTGGAAGAATCCCCTCTTGACAATTTTAGCTATATGTTTTTGTTGGAGATAAAAAATGCTAGTTAAAATATTCTACCCCATCCCTCCAATCACAGAAATAACCAGATCACCAAGGCTAGGCCAATTATAATACTCCATCCTGGTAGACATGGTGATTTGTTTGTAGAGTAACTAATAAGAGTTCTTCTCTTGGATTTTCCAAATGGGAGCTGGAAGGGAAAGAAAGATACACGGTCTCTTTGTTTCTCAAGATGTTGGGATGAGACCTCCTAGCTAATGACAGATGTTTTCTGTGATGGTTAATTTTTTGTGTGTCAACTTTACTTAGGCCAAGGAGCACATGATATTTCGAAAACATTATTCTGGATATTTCCATGAAGGTATTTTCGGATGAGATTAACATTTAAATTGATAGAGTGAGTAAAGAGATTGCCCTCCCAAATGTGAGTGGGCCTCATCCAATGAGTCTAAGTCCTGAACAGAACAAAAGGCTGACCATCCCTTGGGTAAGAGAGAATTCTTCCTTTCTGACTGCCTTTGAAGTAGAAAGTGGCTTTTTTCCTTTGTGTTTGGACTCGAATGGAAATATCAGCTCTTCCTGGATCTCAAGCCTTCAGACTCAGACTAGAACTAAACCATCTTGTATCCTTGATCTCTAGCTTGCTCACTCACCCTGGAGATCTTGAGACTTGCAAGTCTCCATACTCTTGTGAGTCAATTCCTTATAATTAATAAACAAGCAAATAAAAGAGAATAAAGTGACATCTAGAGATAAGAGGAAAAGAGAATGAAGGACATGACTTTAAGACATCAAGTCTCCAGTTTTTATTTTATTTCTGATGTTCCTAGGTCATGGCTATAGTATTGTTTCCTTCAATTTTGTGAGCTAACCCAGAATCGTCCAATAAATTCCTATGGTGCTCTAATTAGCTTGAGCTGTGCTTTGATACTTGCACCCAAAAGAACCCTGACTCAAACAGTACATGTCTTATGTGTCTATATTTTCTTTAACACTCAGGACTGCGCAGAGCTTATGTTTGATTCAATAAAAACTTTGATTGATTAATTGATTGATATCAGAATTAGATTACTCCTTTGCTTGGTTTGTTTCTTGTTAGACTCCTGGCCTTCTCAATATTTCATTCTGAGGCTTATATTGAAGATAATTTATCCAGACTTCTCCTAGGAGATAATCCAACTCTGAGAACCAAGACCACTGGCAATAAACAGCCTAGCTTCACAAAGAATAAGACAGATTAGACTAACTAGAAACATTTTGGCTGACGTCACAAAGCTTACATTAGCCAAAGGGAATGTGTTAGATGATTATTTGATCTTGTGTGTTGATAGTGCACAGAGTAAAGTGCTGGATACAGCATCTTGTGAAATCTTGATAGCTAAATTAATTTAAATTAGCTGAATATGTAGCTCTTAAATATCTGAAATAGTAGACATGAGATGAATATAATATAGAAAGGCAGGTGTTAGGTTGGATTGTACAGACTGGCTAATCAGATATGGGGGGTCAGTTTATCTCTGTTTTATTGAACCGTCTTTACTAATAGCATCTGAAGTGGTAAACAGCATGTTAATAAAATCTTCAAAGCACTAGTAAGAATATTAATAAATTAGACAAAGAATTTAAAGAGATATGAGAGATATACTGCCAAATAACAGGATACTAGATAGGAAAATATTCCTCACATCAGTTAGATCCCAAATGCTTAATTAGAAAGAAAAAGAAAGTAACTAAGATAAAGTTGTCATATTTTAAAAAGATGCTAGGGATCAGTATTAAGTACATTGAAAGGCAAGGTTATGTAAAAGCCCAGAAATACAAATATGGGTAGAATAGTGTACATTCAGTCTGATAATTTTTTTAAAGAGGAAAAACGCATATCTAGTCATAGAGCAGGGAAGGACTTTTAATACATGAAAGCAATTGAATAATCCATAAAGAAACGATTTGTCAGTGTGATAACTATGTATCATTAAGTAGTGGTTGTAAAAAAAACAAAATGCAAAAAGGATAATAATTATTTGTATAAAGTTTTATAAATCTCCAGAGAATTATATGAATACCTTAATAGATAATAAAGTAATTACATGACAAACAGCACTCGAAAGACAGAAAGTGAATCATTAATAATATATAACACTGGGTGGGCACAGTGGCTTACACCTGTAATCCCAGCACTTTGGGACGCTGAGTCAGGCAGATCATCTGCATCTGAGGTCAGGAGTTTGAGACCAGCCTGGCCAACATGGTGGAATCCTGTCTCTACTAAAAATACGAAAATTAGCTGGACTTGGTGGTGCGCATCTGTAATCCCAGCTACTCGTTGCTTCAACCTGGGAGGCAGAGGTTGCAGTGAGCTGAGATCGCACCATTACACTCCAGCCTGGGTGATAAGAGTGAAACGCTGTCTCAAAAATAAAATAATAATATATACATTTTTAATCTTATGATTTAAAAATAAATATATGTGTATAGAAATAATGTGCTCTTACGTACTGCTGCAAGAAATGGTATTAAAAGCTAACATTTAGATTGCTTAATATGTGACTTTGGGCACTAGAATTTGGAGAATAGAACAAGAGGAGTAAATTAGGATAGGCTAATCTGCAATAACAGAGACATCTAGGGCTTTTCATGACTAATGAAAAGAAGTTTGTCTGTTTATTTTTTCATGTAGGAGTCCTGGTCAGGTGTTCAGGTTGGTGAAGCAGCTCGTATCTGCTCATCCAGGCAGCCTGGGGCCTATCATCTTTTTGTTCCATCATTCCCATGTGCACTGTTGTCATCTGTGTCCAGCTGGTGGAAGGA
The DNA here is from genome assembly GCF_049354715.1 of Callithrix jacchus. NCBI lineage: Eukaryota > Metazoa > Chordata > Mammalia > Primates > Cebidae > Callithrix > Callithrix jacchus. The sequence continues at coordinate 125,191,889 of NC_133508.1, forward strand.
AAACATGGAGAAAAACGACTGAAAGGTTTTCACAGGCCATTTCTGAAGGTAGCATGCAATGTGTCTATTTATATTCCATTGGGGAGATGGCAGTTACTTGGCCACACTAAGTGCAGGGATCCTGGGAAATGTAGTCTAACTGTGTGTTCAAAGAAGGAAAGAGCAAGGTGGGGCACTCAGTGAACAGTGTCTGCCACAGAAACTGAAGAGTCAAGGTCCTGAGCTGTAATGCAATCCATTCACGGTAGCTCAAAAAAATGATCAGCCCTGAAAACAAATTAACAAACTTGCATTTATTAACTCTGTTCTTTCATAACAGTCCCATAATCTTTGTAATATCTCTGTGAGATAAGCATTAATGTTTCCATGAGAAAAGTGTAGGTCTGAAAGTCCTTAAAAATATCTGTGAGTCAGACAGTTAGGGAATGGTGGAGCTGAACTCAGGTCTGTCTAATTCCACAACCAAGTTCTTCATGTTTTAGCCTATACCACCATGGATAAAATGACCCCTTCGTGACTCTAGCTGCTTCATTTTGTTCTGCAGTAACTGTATATAATCCATCGCTAGCTTATACTTACTTAGTCACTCACTTTCAAGTCAACATTTAGTGAGAACTTGCTATTTGCTGGGCTCTGAACTAGCTAAATTACTGTGCATGATTTCTTTCAGTCCCTGCAACCAGTCCTTGAAAAAGACATTTTTATTTCCACTATGTGTGAACTTGGCAAATCCACACAACGAGTAAGCAGTAGTTCCAGATTGCAAAGCCCAGACTCCTCCCCACTAACCCCATACAGTGCCCATGCTCACACACATCCACTTTCCCAGACTATATACTAGAATATTCTTTAAGAGATGGCTCAATATACAAAACCTACCTCTGATCTCAATGAGCTACCAGTTAGTTGGGGGAGACGAAACATTCACATAAGCTCATATATGCACATTCAATTCAATGCCCATATAGAACTAATATGTAGGCTGAAGATGATGGTGAGGGTACCAACAGTCTGTAATTCAGACAAGGCCAAAATGAATGAATAGTGGAGATGTATGGGACAGCTCCTTGTAATCAGGAGGATTTGAAATCAGCGGATTAAGAGAGACTTGTGAGCTAGGGAGAAAGGAAACAAGACAGAGGTCTTCCAAGGTGGGAAAACGGGGAGCTCAGCCAGGGAATCTGGTAACAGGGTTGGCTCCATGCATGCAAGTCCCATGGAACACTATCTGGCCAATAATATTGGTTAAAACAAACAAGGGGAAAAAGAAAAATGCTTCACAAACACAGGTTAACAAGGTGTTGGCTCTGTTCTTTTCCCTTCTAGTGTGAGTGATCTGCATCCTAATTCAAAGTCTCCTCTGAAGGGCCCCAACTCTTGGTTTAAAATACCTTCCCCTCCCCCTTTTTTATGAATGTGCAAATGTTATAATGCAAAGGTGAACTGAAAAGCTCTTTGTCTTCAGAGACTGAAATATATTGCCCTAATATTAGTTGGTGATATTGCTCTTGCAACAGCTGTTTTCCTATTAATATATGTGCAGTTTACTTTGTTTATCCAGGCTTATACCAAGAGATCTTACTGGAAGGTAGAGTAGATACCTCAGGGAGAAGGGTAGAGAATTCCTTGGCTCCAAAAATCTTATTTCAATGTGTAGCCAAATTGCCTTCTATCCCAGAAATGATATAAATACATTTTAAAGAAAAATTTACTAGAACTTCAGAAGAGGTGTGTGGAGGTTTTTTTTTTTTTTTTTAATGAAAACGATAATTAAAACTCCCTGTACTACAATCATAGCTTTAGGGGGAGAGGCCTCACAAGCTGACATTTTAAAACTGTAAGGCAGTCCAGCTTCAATCAGGTACTTACTGGATCCTTGCTAGGTAAAGATTCTGTTCTAAGTGCTCACTGTGCAACTAAACTTTGCTTTCAAAAATCTCAGCCATGGATTGGAGGGTATTTTTCCTATTGACGGTATAAAACTGCACTCTTATATTGTATTTTAGGCATTAATTCACTCTTTTAATAAATACTTTTTTTTTCTATGAGCCAGGCACTTTCCTGGGTATATCAAGAATATGGCAGAGAAACAAATAAGATAGAAGGATAAACAATCTAGAATATGTTGCATTTTGTGAAGCAAAGTATCTCAAAATGATGGATATGGGGATGCTGCTTTGTGTGGATCAATGGGGAAATCCTCTTGGATAGCATGAAGTTTGAGAAGAAATCAGCTGAGTGAAGTGAGCCAGAAAGACCTGTGGATATTTGGGGGAATGCCATTTTAGGCAGAGCTAAGAATAAGTTCAAAGGACCTTAGGACCTTAGAAAGGAGGAGATCTGGAGTGTTTGAAGAACAACAAAGAAGGGAATGTTACTGGCAAACAGTGACTAAGGAGAAAGCCATGAGGGGTGAGTCAGAGACAAAATGAGCAACTGGGTAAATGTGGGTCAATTTTATTTCAGGTAACGTTGAAAACCTTAGAGGGTTTTGAGCAGAGAAGCGATATTATCTAAATTATTTCATGAAAGTTAGTCCTAGTTGCTGCTTGAGCATAAATAGTAGTGGGGCAAGTGTTACAGCAGAAAAAACACAGGAGGCTAGAGGTGGAAGGGGCAGGGTAAGCGTGAGGTATATGCGGTGAAAGCGTGATTTTCTGAATACATTTGAACGTGGATTGGATGGAATTTTTTGGTCACTTGTACTTAGGATTTGAGGGAAAAAATACAAATTAAGGATGAATTCAAATTTGGGCACCTGAGTAAATGAAAAGTGGAGCTGGAATTTAATATACCGAGGACGTGGCGGGAATCTGATATTTGGGGTGGAACTCTTTTTCACCTGTGAAGTTTGAGATGCTATTTTGAGAACCAAGTGAAGAGTTGAGCAGATGAGTGAATGGCTGGATACAGGAACCTGGATTTCAGGGAGGAAGTCAGAGCCGAGACGTAAATATGGAAGTTATCAGGGTATAGTCTATGTTTAAAAGCCCTGACTAGGTAAGTTTACCTAGTGAGTGAGTGCAGAATAAATAAAGAATTCTGAGAAAGATGTGCTAAGGCATCCATCTCATTACTTAGAGGATGGAAGTATAAAAAATAATTGTGCAGTGGAGACTGAGAAATTGCAATTAGCATGTAGGAGGAGAACTAAGAGAGAAAAGTGTCCTGGAAACCAAGTGGAGAGATTATTTCTGCAAGGAAGGAGGACTGAGAAGCAGGTGAACACCAACCAGGGCTCCAAGGGCAGATATAAACGGAGGAGACTTTCCAGATTTGACAGCCCATGACTCAATTACTCGCTCTGGGTTCCGACTGCCTAACGGGTTCGACTGAAAGGTAATTGGTCTTGGGAGCTCATCTCTGCTGTTGCATCTGCTCTTACTGAAAGCAAGATAGCTCTTGCTGCTCTCTTAGGTTGACACCTTATAGTTTCTAATTATTTTCAACTAAAGAAGAATACCAAGCAACGGTTTAAAAAGAAGAGACGATTACATATCTTTACTTAATTGAGGCTTTCTTCCTACGTCACCATTGTTATCATATAGTCATTGTTGGCGTCTTCGTTATCTAATCATTTTTACAAGGTCTATATTGGCCACCGATCCAGGATCTTTACATATGCACTCTGTTTTAATCTTGGCAACAATCTTTGAGTTAGGTATTTTTGTTTCTATCTTAACACATGAGAAAACTGAGACAGGTGGGTAAAGTGCTTGCTTGTAAATGGCAGAGCTGGGGCCCTGGGGTGTCTAAACCCAGAGTCCACTGCTCTGAATTGTTCCCCTGCTTCTGATTTAGTGACTTTCATGTGCTTGGTTTACCTTCAGCAAAATAAATTGCATTTCATTTAAAGAAAAATAAATACCAAGATACTTACCAATAATCTGAGGAAAAGTTGCTGTAAATCTTCCACAAACCCTTACTCCATCCATCCCTTAGACCAATATTTTGTCTAATTCCTGAAGTTTTGATCCCCTCTTTAGACATTAGCATACTTCACACAGCACCTCCATTTTTATCCCCACCCCCAAGAATTCCTCTCCTTGCCTATTAAAGTATGAGTGTTATTGCTTTTGTTTTGGCGAAGACCGGGATGGCAGATAAAGGACATCTATGGTCTTACACGTATGACATGCATTACCTCACTGTTTATATTCTTTCCCAAATTCAGGCTTCCAATTACTTGTGTCTACAGACTTGGTTTAAGGCTAAATTATAATTATTTTGCAAATAATATGAAAAGGAAAGGTTGATGTCCATCCATTACAAGTCGGTCATTTCTACCCTTGTTACATTATTATATTTATAGAATAGTTATGCATATTGTGCTTGATTTGGACCATACTGATCACCTTTTAACCTATTTCAATTGACCATTTTTGAAAGCAGAAAATGAAAATAGTGAGATTTGTGCTTCTTCTAAGCCAGTGTAACTGAACTAAACTCCATTTGCCTCTTTACAAGATATTCATTTCACTTCTCAGCTTAATGAAAACCAGAATAATATTTTGGTAGCCATGGAAATTGTGCCCCACCATTATTTTTGATTAATGCATGTTTTTTGTTCTAGTTGTAGAACTTTTATCTCATCATAAAACTTTCATTAATATTCCAATGGCTTTTTCAGAGACTATTCCTCAAAAACCAACAGAAACATGTTAATAACTTGATGGGGGTATGAGCTCCTTGGAGCTTCTAATCATTTCCAACAGCTTAATAAATGTAAATTTGAAGCTGTCATCTCAGAATTTCCTTTTCAACATATAAAATACTTTTAGAAGTGAAATTTTTATGTTAAATTTCACAAGAACATGACAGCAAATTTCCAGTGCCATATATGCCTACTCTAAATAGCAATGCTAATAGCCATGGACAAATACAAAAAGACATAAAACATTAGCAGTTCTATAAACTAAAGTAGAAAAATGCTGAGTTAAAAGCAAGACTTCAGGACAGAAGCAACTTCTATTAACTAACCTATGGGGACCTCTTTGGTCATCTCTTCTTCTTATTTATGGCTGTCATTTTAATTTTTTTCCATCAAAAATGATAAATGATCTGACTCTCCTGCCATATCCACCGCCTTCCAGCTTCTTAGTCATCAAGTTCTTCACATTCCCACTTTTCCACCAAAATATTCCCTGTCTCTGCAGTGCCTGCCCTGATGCCTGGAGTAGGTGCAGGGACTGTTGGGCGATTCTCTAGTACTTGTAATTCTCACATCATAACATTTATTACACGTTAGTATCATGGATTCTTTGTTTGACTCTTGGCAACATGAGATTTGGGGCAATGAGAGAAGGGACTCAGCATGTTGTGCAACAGATTGTCTATCACATATTACGTACTTCATACTATGTGCTGAAAAACTGAAGTGCTGCATTAAAGGATGTAAATAAGTAAAACATTTATGTGGTGGTAGAGTGTAGTTTATGAGAGTTCAGGCTTCCTTACCTTGACAGTGCTGCATTCAAATCACAACTTGGGCACTTATCAGCCTAAATGATTGACCCTGAGTAAATTACCTAATCAGTTGGAATTTCAGGTCCTTTTCTGTGAAAATGGAGAGAAAAATAGGTATTTCATCAGGTAGTGAATATGCAATGAAGTAGTTTATATAGATAGCATTGTGTTTGGGATATCAAAGCATCAAATATATTATTTCTTCCTGTTACCATTAAATGATATTATTACTAAAGAATAATAAAATATCCTACAGATTAGGGTATGGATTGCATTTGCCACAGTAATTATTAATTTCATTGGTAAATAAAAAAAATAACTAATGGAAAAGGCTTATATAATAAAATAATAATTTCATAATGGTGTGTTGAATCTACAACCACAATCAACACAGATTAGAACATGGCATGACATTGGTCAGCCTGCTAAATTCGCCATTACACATCAAGGAAATTTATGTTATCTCTTTGTGCTTATTTTGATAATTAGAGGAATTCAGATTGAACTGCATATGCAATCAACTAAAAGACAATCATTGGCAGAATTAAAAATAAAATGTGTTTCAAAAAAGTATAGAAGCTTTGAAAAACAAATCAAGATATAGTCAACATAGTGAAACAGAAAACTAAGAATGTAACGGAGTAGGAAAAATAAAAAGCAACAATTAAAAAACAAATTCATAGGGCATTGCAAATGTACAGCCAGTGATATTAGTTACAAAATATATGCAAATACATTAGACATCATATTAAAAACTAGACCTTTCAGAATAACATTTTTAAAAATTCCAAGTAATCTTCTAAGAGCAAAATACCCTTCTAAGTATTAAAATGAAAGATTCATTAAGGATAAACAGAAATTCAGTTTTTTATGTGTTTAAGTTTTCTACAATAAGCAGACACAATAACCTCTCTAATTAGGGAGAAAATGGACTAAGGTAATACACGTCAATACCTCAGAAGGGTGCCTGGCACAGAGTAAGCTGCACTTAAGGGTAGGTTTATAGTACTAGTCACTGCTGTGGCTATGCTAGTGCCATCTGAGTAATATATCAAAGTCAAGGCATCAGCAATAGTATCACAATCAAGCAGTCTCCTAGGCTTTAGGGTGAAATTGGTCTGATTTGTGGGAAGACCCCAGGGTGAAATTCCCTATGGTAATTTCAGTTATTTGTGCTGTGGTCCATTCATCATTATCATAACCCTTATTTGAAGACTAACGACTGACATATAGTAGATACTTACTTTCATTATTTTCACTAAAACAGCAAGAATGACATTTAAATTGCTCTTCAGTTTACAAAGTGGCTTCATCTCTATTTTCTAAGATAATAGGAAGCTTAAGCTAATTTCCATTGAATTACTTGCCCTCTCATGTAAATTCAGCTACTGTATTCATTTCATTCATTAATTCATTTGTCAATTACTTAGCAGACTTTGTGCATATGTATATATATACACAGTCAGTGAAAACATACATGGTCCTGTCCTCTTAAAGCTTATTTTCTATTAGAAGGCAACAGTTAATTTTCTATCCAAACTGAAGGAACAAAAGACAGTTCTACAAAAGCATATAGCATATAACTAGCAAGTCTATCACCTACTGTCAGGGCAAGGATAGATTTTCAGGTTTGTTATTAACATATCTTTTCTGCCATGTACATGGTACCATTTATATTTTTAACATCTAGAATGCTGATTTACAGAATAAGAAAATTTATATTCGATGGATCCTCTGTTCTGATCACCTGAACTAACTTTGTAATCTGTTAGATTATATCTTCTTTTGAAGACCCAATATACCCTGTATATTAGGTCTTCTGAAAATATATGTTTTGCATTCATTAGTCAGTAAAAACCACATTTAAAAAAATACCAGGGCAGGAAAAAAGAAGAGACACTCAAATGGGCTGTTATGTATCCACAGTGAAACACCTTAAAACAGGTTTACATTTTGGAAGGAGCCACATAGCTCCTTGTCCAGCAAACTCTGCCCCAGCAAGAGTGGCAGGTTTTATATAGGTCAGTTGCCCTGTCCTGCCCCTAGAGATTGGGCGATATCTGAAAGAGTTACCTGGGTATGAAGGAGAAAAGCCACGTAGCGTATTGCCACAGCTATCTTGGGCTTTTTTACAATGCCTGTAAACAAATTTATTAAGGAAAAAAATAGTTTAACAAATAATGCCTAAATGCATTCCTCTTGTAAGAATGAAAACATTGGAAATAAAATTAAAGTTGCCTTTGACAGTCACCCTTATACATCCTGTGTATCCTTGTAAATCTACAGGGATATCCTGTGTCACCTGTGAAGCTAACCACTGTCCTTGGTGTGGTGTTTTTTTAAGAACTATTTTCTCTGAATTTAGATATATGCGTGTGAAACTAATTTCTTGAGTTTTGTTTCCACAAGTAGTTTTTTCCTGTAGGTATTTTTGAAACCTTTTTTTTTTCACCAAAGAAAATATCTTACAGATTTTCTGTGACAATAAAAATAGACCTACTTCATTTTTTAAGATTTTTTTATTTTTTAGAGACAGGGTCTCACTCAGTCTCCTAGGCTGAAGTGCTGTGGCATAATCACAGCTCACTGCAGCCTGTGATTTCCTGCCGTGGCCTCCTGAGATTAAAAGTGCATGCCACCACACCCAGCTTACCTCACATATTTTTATTGTTGTGGAGTGTACCAAAATAAGAGTATATCAGAGTTTATTCATTCCCCTAACCATGGGCATGTAGGTTCTTTCCTATATTTTCCCCAGAAAAAACAATGCTGCAGTGAATACTTTTGTTAATATACTAGTTAATCTTTTTCTAGGATATCATCAGATATGTATATGATAATATATATACTCATATATTATATATGGTATATAGATATATTAATGTAAATGATAATATATATTCATATATGATACTACATATTCATATAAGATATAAATATATAGTTATATATGGTGATATATATTCATATATACAGATGTAAACTTGTGAAAATTTTAGAAGTATTGTCTGTCACTTTATAATTTTATGGTTTACAAGGAACAACTTTAAATAATATCCAAAAATCAGAATGGTGTGAGCACCAGCCCACCAGAAAGGAGGCACTACAGAGACAGGGCAGGTGTTTACCAGAAGCATTTGGTATTCTGTGCGTACTTTTTCTTTCTGCTCAAATACCCAGACTGGGATTTGAGTTTTCAGTGCTGGCATTCAAACAACATTTTTACTCTCTCGCAAATATTCCTGTGATTGTATTTGATTATTCACACTAGCAGTGGTGCACATCCTAGGCCAAATAGCACATAAGCCAAAGATTGTGTGTGCCTGCTACACAGGCACATTTTGGCTGATATAAAAACAAATACTGATTATTACTTTTAACAAAAATTACAATTCAATTTGAATATCTAAATTAAGTAAATAATAATCATTTAATTAAGCACATAATTTTAAAGGAAGATTTTTAGAGAATAAGACAAAAATGGGTTGGAATCTTTTTCAATAAATACAGTATTATTTTTCATCTATTTCAGGCCCCCCAATGTTGTATACAGAACTTGATTAGACTTTTTTCTAAATTATTCAGATTTTTAGTTTAGACCTTTTCTGGAATTTTGTATGCTCCTGACCCTTCACCTTGGTTCCCCTCAAAGCCTTCTCTAACTTGTTAAATTGTACTTAGGCATTCTTAAGGAACTAGTCCTATGACTACTAAGCTTTCACATTTGCTAACAAAAATGTTAAAAGTTTCAGTAGTTTAAGTAGAAGCTAAGTCTTCTACTTAAGGGCTTTTTTTTTTATCCTTTCCATGGCAGAAAATCAGAAAAAGAAGGAAAAGACACACATGGGGCATTCCCTTTGCTGAGATTTCAAAAATGCCTTGTGATTACTTCAAAAGAATTTGAAAGAACTACTTTTCTGTTTAATTATTAAACAAAAACGAAGCATATCTTTTCCATAGTTTTTCTTCCAGAAAAATAGAAAATGGGACTAGCATGGCATATTGTGATATGTGGAGTACAATCCCACCCACCAATTGGAAGTGCCTAGCAAGTTATAACGATATATCATAGAACACTATTTCCTTTAGCAAAACACTAGCAAAGATTCCTACCCTCAAACATGGGTAATCTCTTACCAAAAACTTTCTTACCAAGAACTTTCATGGTATTAGAAAAAGAATTTTCAAAGCAAATCAGAACTGGTGATCTCATGGTACCCAAGAGAAGAGAGTATGGCCCAGCCCTACTAACCATTCCCCTTTCCCCAGTCACTCAGAAATGTAGTTGTTTTGTACCTTCTTGATTCAAAAGGAAACCGAGGCCATCTTTCATTCAAAGTGCTCATGACAGAAGGATCTTGGGAAGCAATTTCCAATCCTATGGTTTTAGAATCTATTAAACCTCTTGTTCTTATAATTATCTTCACATTTTCTCCATTACTTTACATAGATAGCAGAATAAAGAAGCTGCAATTTTGATTACAGTATTGTTTTAATCTCATGACTTCCTCATATCCACTTTTTCTCTTTAATTTCTAATTTGAAGCATATTAAAATAATAAAAAAATTTCAATGATTCTAACACTAATTATTTGACAGGTCTAAGATCCTAATCTCTCAAACATCTTACTTATTTCAAGGAAGCACATATAATTTTAAGCATTAAGAAAAAATTAATTTTAATTTATTCTGTAAATGAGGAACATTATATTTAATTTGATAACATATCAGTCTATTCCAACTGAATTTGAAAGCGAGAAATAGAATACTGTTGCTACGCCCAAATCAAAGTTTCCTACTCTTTGCTATACCGATGAACCTGGCATTTTCCATTTAAAAACACTTTCATTCTACAAATTACAAGGTAGGTGTGTTTATTGGTCACATATAACTCTGATCTAGGCATCATAACAGGATCTTGGACACAAAAACAAAGAAGACTCTGGCTTTAAGGCGGTCACAATAATAAAATGCAAAATTGCGAGCACTACAAGGTGTAGTAATGACATGCTGGTGAAGCATTATGGACACCAAATGATTCTTTCTCACTAAGGGAACCCTCAGGAGGGTGTCATATAGGTGGCAGTTTATCAGAAAAAGCAGAATTGCAAATGAGTAGATACTGAGGTATATTTTAATAAACTTGGTGTAATTTAAAAAACACTTTGAAGACTGTTTAATTCTGTATAGATATATGTACCATTTCCTCCTACTTCTGTAGTTTGCAAGGTGTGTTTACAGAAGGCTGACACAAGGGGCGAGATGCAAGCCAAGCCAGGTTCTATTTTCTCCTCTAACTTCCTTCTACACCTGCCCCCATTTCAGCAAGAAAAGCTCTGCTTTTAGCTGCATTATATATGTGTAATTGTCCTGCAAAAAGAAATTGCTGTTTTCCTTTATTTGTTTTGTAAATTCAGACTGTTGTGCGTGTATATATATTTGTCAGTATGTGTATATACATATACGTATATGTATTTTTAAGTGTATACATATATTTTTAAATTAAGTCACCACTAGTAATAGACATACAGATAGACCTACATACAAACAAATAGAAGTTCAGGCTTTGAAAATAAAAGAATCTCCAACAAACACTTTTGTATTACAAATCCACCTTCAGTTAGAGAATTTGTATATAATGAAAACAAAGAGGTCAAGTGTAAATGGGGCACATCTCCTTCACACTAAGAGAGTGATTGCTAAGACTGCAGCATTTCATATTTGAAATTATTCTGTAAGTTACAGACTTGGATTTATCTACTCTTTTTTCCTGAATTCTTCAGCATAGCACATTACTTTTAAAAACAAATTCAAAGCTCTACGCCAGCCTTTAGAATACTTTTTAAGACTGAGATCTACTTGTCCTCAATCATTTTTATTTACCATGAAAATCCTTTTTTATTTTGAGAAAGAAGAGTAGAATAGTTCCTTAGTTATCATATATAAATTCTCTTTAGAGCAGTGGAGTAAGAGGAGGAAGAGATGAACGATTTCCTTTACTTGTTGTCTACAAGATCTGCATATGAAAATGCAGGGGTATCAGTGGGTTAAATATCATCACAATTTTAAAAATTGTTCAGATTGAGCTGGGAATGATGGCTCACACCTCTAATCCTAGTATTTTGGGAAGCCAAGGCGGGTGGATCACCTGAGGTCAGTAGTTCGAGACCAGCCTGGCCAACATGGCGAAACCCCATCTCTACTAAAAATACAAAAATTAGTCCAGCGTGGTGGCAGGCACCTGTAATCCCAGCTACTTGTGAGCCTGCATCAGAAGAATCGCTTAAACCTTGGAGGCGGAGGTTGCAGTGAGCCAAGATCCTGAAGTGAGACTCAGTCTCTAAATAAATAAATAAATAGAAAAAAATTGTTCAGATTGAGAAAAAAGTTTTCTCTTGTTTATGTTAGACTGAACCTGCCAAGCAGAGTCATGTTTTTGCTATATGCACAGAAACACACACACACACACACACACACACACACACACAAACACACACGCTTGCACCTTCTAAGAGCCTGATTTGTCTTGAGAAATAAAAGAAGAAATTAAGAAATGGTGTCAAATAAAAACCTTTCCACACCAAGGAGAAAAGTAGTAAGTTAAGAGCTGGTTATGGAAACTTTTTTAGGGAAAAGACACTCTTATTTGTCTTTTGGCCTTAGTTCTTAGAGGATGTTCTGTGTGAATCGGGAGTGAGAAAGAGAGATAAACCACACTGCCTATGAAATCAAATGGCTTTTGAAGGGAGGAACAGGCAAGCCTGGGGAAGGAGTGGAAACTAGGAAGAAAGTGTATTTTCAACATCATGAGGGGCTAAAACTTGATTGAGAAAAAAAAATGGAAATTTCCTAGTGTGTAATCACTGAGGCTTTTAAGAAGAATGTTACCTATTTTTTCTTTGTAAGTTGAATGTGGCCCACTATGATATATCCACCTTCCAACCATTCTATGATCCCACCTCTCATGCTGATTCAAAATTCTCAGTAAAATCCACTGCATACATAATCTTCAGTAGGTGATATTTAGGGAGACTACATCATATCCAGCAATGTGGTATGACATGAAAACTAAACAGTGTGTACAGGTGATTACAAGCAAAGCCGTGATTGAGAATCTAGCAGAAGCTGCAATGCCTATGGAAAAGATGGGCTTCTCATCCTAAGATTCTTTAGGAGCATGGGGATGCTGAGAGACTGAGTTTCTCATCACCAGTGGGACAAAGCCATGCTGATCCCAGCAAACCAGAGACTTGGAGACATTCTACAAGTTGATCCATGCATTGCATTTCTTGCTGTTCCAGAAATGGCTCACTAAAACCTACATTTGGAATGCAATAGAAGAAAAAAGGAGGAGTAAGAAGAGAAAGAGGAGGCAGGTGGAGGGAAAATAATAGAAAAAAGAAAAAGAAGAATGCAGAGGAGCTTTACTCCAATCCCCACAATTAATTTAGTCTCTGCTGTTTTGGTAACATCTCTCAAATCAAAGCCTCAATATGTCATCGGAGATTATATTAAAGATCCATCCCCATCTGGCTCCAAAATGTCTTTTAGGCCATATTTCCCACTACATCTATGTCTTGTAACTCAGATTATTGGCTGATCACCCCTGGAACTAGCAGAGATTGGGGCTAAATTAAATTGGGCAGCCCCTTTCTTCCTAGTAAAGAAGTAAAGCGTGGAGAAGAGCTTTGGCAAAGCACCTGCAGCCCCAGGTAGGCAGCTGGTCAGGTCAGGCATCTATTTTCCCTTCACTGGATTTGGCTTGGGTTGGAATGGAGGCAAGTAGAGTGTAGACATCTATCTAGGATTGTGAGATCCCAACTAGGAGGATGTTTCAATCGCCTTGGAGGACAAGAATCCAAGACTGTGCTTTGTTATATATTACTTCAGTTATTTTCTGTCTTTCACTAAAAGCCAAGAAGGTAACTTCTTTGTTCTCCAGGTTTCCCTTTATTGGTACATTGGAGACTCACATCTATTGACCAGGATAAGAGAGAATGACAGGTTTAAAAGGGAATGTGTACAGAGGAGAAATACATTGGTCACAATTTAGCAAACTCACCTTGCTCATATCAATAATTGAGAATGATGGTGACTCAGTCACCGAAGTGAAAATGTCCTTTTATTAACTATCAAGAGCTTGATGAGCCAAAGGAAGAAACAACAGAATTTGGTGCCTGTTCAGATGGTGCAGCTTTCTCCTACCATCCTTTTATTCACTGGGATTTCAGCACACTTACTAATTCCAACCTTGCTTATCCATATCCCTTTCCTCAGAATTCTCAGGTTTTCCTAGCTGGCTTCTTCTCAATATTCTGGTCCTTGCTCTATCATCTTCCCTGAAGGCTTTTCCTGACCTATGTCTAAAAATAACACCCAACACATCTCAAAACACAAACATAGCCACTTTCATTCTATTTTCTGCCTAGCACTTGTCATAATGTGAAATTCATTCATCCTATCTATATACCATCTATCTATTTATCCATAACTAGCATCTATTAGCTATCTTTTTATCTATTACCTAGTGTCTATCTTTTTATCCCTATCATTTATCATCTATTAACTATCTCCCATCTACAATTTTTTTTCTATTTTTATAAAATATTCCCACTAGAATCTAAGCTCTGTAAAAACAAGAACCTTTTCTGCAGCTCCCTGCTCTATCCCCAGCATGTAGAACAATACATCCAACACATGGTAGGTGGTTACGAATAAATAGTATTTAAAGAAATTTCACGTACATCATTCATCAACTGTTCTTTGTTTTCAGTACATGTGTTAATGACAAATGATTATTATCCATGTCTCAAAATTGGGCCAATGAAGCTTCCAGCTAAGGTATTTTTGTTCACTGTCTAATAAAATTCTGCCTAGATTGTAGTACGTTTATATATAATTTTTAATCTTTGCAACCATTCAGGCTTTTTCACTAAGTTAGGTTGATCCTTCCTCAAACTAATATGAACTATTAAGTTTTTAGTAATGTAATGATGTATAATTCACCAGATATCCCAAAATCCCTTTTCCTTTGTTAAATAAGATCTACAGGAAATGACTAATTAGTCAATTTGAATGATTTCCAAATGACACCACCAGCCTGTTTATCTATACTACCAAGGTGAATTATTCATTAGCATTTATGAGAAGTGCCTGAAGAACACTAGCAGTGGGAGTAAAACAACCTGGAATGGTTTTTAAATCACCTTCCAAGCAACTTGGATTAACAGTGGCATTATTCTCCCTGTACAAATTGAGTTAAAATTTTCCCTGTGTCAGGTCTCAGAAGAAGGCAGTGAAGGAGTGCTGCCTCACAGAGAAATGACCTTCTGAATCTCCCAACATTTTAGATTCTGCTTTCTCCCCTGTTAGTGACTCTGAGTGTGTGTGTGTGTGTGTGTGTGTGTGTAACAGACACACAAAGAGACAGAGAAGCAAAGAAGCAGAGAGAGAAGAAAAGAGAATCAGAAAAAGAGAGATGAAAAGGAGGAAGGAAATAAAAACAGAAATGAGAGAAAAATACAAAGGAAGGAAAGAAGAGAAAGAGGATAAATAAATATAGGAAGTAAAAGCTAAAAACAAAAAGAAGAAAGGGAGAAATGGAGGGAGAAACTCCAGAGGAATGACAGATTCAGAGGCAGGCTTTCCCTTGAGTTGGCACATCAGGCTGCCAGACTCCCTAGAGGTCTCCCAGATGTGCAGAATCACCTGACTTTATACTGATTAAAAGTGTAAATTGCAACACAAAAAGAAAAAAAAGTAATTGTCACATTGTTTCTCTCCAGCGAGGTCACACTCCTTGGTTGTAGCTGAGCCTGCTGCTAGGCACACTCCTCTTGTTTAATAAAATTGTATTAACTTTATCCCTGCCCTTGATTTGTGGCTTTCTCACGTTGTGAGGAATAAATAATAAATGATTGTAAAGTACTTGTACATATGAAATGCCACATAAATGCTTAATAATAATCAGCTTAGGCCAGGAAGCCAGGGGGGTTGAATAGAAATCATTGCACAAGGCCATTCTTGTTTATGTGGCTAAAATCATCCTGTGTGATATCTCCACTTCAAATCATCCAGCAGATTTAATTTTCACCCATTCAAGAATCTACTTCTCTGCAAACTAAACAACCTTTGTTCCTCCATCCTTATGGTAATGTCATTTATAATGATGGAATATAACTGCAGCAATTCATCTTTGCCTTTTCATTTCAGCTGGGTTTTTGCAGCACTCCTTCCCTCCTTGCCAGCCCTCCCAAAGCCCCACATACATGATTTTGGGTCACCATTACTTACCCCACTGTGACGCCTGCCCTATTTTGATTAGCTTTGGAAACATATCTGTCTCCTGGTCTTAGATTTTATTATGTTTGTGTTTTGGAAAACCAAGATAGCTGAATTGGTCCTTCCTTGATGGTCTTCATCTATGTATTCATTTAGTCATTCATTCATTCAACACTTATTGTTGGAGTCTTGTGCTAGACACTAGGAATATAATGGAAATCAAGATGAAAAGGGTTTGCATTCCATAATGCAAACAAACAGGGTATTTCTAGCATAGTGTGAAAAATGCTGTTACTAGAGAAGTGCAGAGACTTAAGGAAAGGTAGCATGTACGTGGCGTGAAGCAGGAAATTCTGCTAGGAACAGAGCTTATTTTTTGTTTTATTTTAAAATATCTTTATATTCATTTCTATGTACTATTTAACCTGGCTGAAACTTTGGTTTAACCTGTGGTTGTGGATAGAAGGGAATTGTTCAGACCTAGGGAAGGAGCCCAGGACTAGCCTCTCCTTGTCAGCTGAAGACAGGGAGGGCCCTCTCCATCACCTCTGTCTGCTACAGTTTCTGATGGTTGGAACCCAGACTTTGAAGGTTGGCAAGGGTTGGCCTTTTTTGCCTATAAGATTGTTGATGTTAGACCTAAAGTCTATAACTTCAAAAAAACAAGACATTGTCTAGACTTTTATTAGTACATGTAATGACAAAAGTAGTACATGCTTATTATAGAAAAAAGTTGAAAATAAATATAGGCAAAAGTAAATTAACCACAATTGCATCACCCATTGGGGACCATATTTATCATTTAATACATATCCCATCAGATTATTTTCTATGCTTATATATAAATGTGCCTTAAGGCACATATTCTCCAATTCTATATTACTTTTCTTATCAATGGGAGATTGTACTATACTCTGCACATGCACATATTGGTTTATTATCTTTTTAAAAAGAAAATATAAAAATATAGTTTCATGTCAAAATGTTTTTATCATTAAGCTAATGACTGTTTCATATTCTATTACACATACGGATTATTTAAAATTCTTAGATCCATGTACGTTACTGAACTGAGCCTCCTAAAACTGATATTACTGAGCAGAATTATGCCTGCATTAGAGTTTTTGTTATGTTGCCAAGTTGCCCTCCAGAGAAGCTGGACTGGCTTCTACTCTGATCTCCAGTATATCAGACCCTTTACCACATCCCTTACTCTCTCTCTCAGCCCCACATACACTCTTTTGCCAAGTGGAGTACTCTCAAGGAAGATATGTTTGAAGCTTAACAATTTTAATTTTTCTTCTACTTTTCCATTCATTCCCTTGTGGTATGAGAATTAGTGGGCCTTGGGTTTTCAAACAGGTGGAGGAGGCTGTAGGGTGTATAATTGCTTTTGGTGAAACCATCAACGTCCATGTTTAGTTCTTCCTGCTCCACTTCATCCAATTCAATTAGGCTGTTCTTACCAGGGGGAGAGTTTTCAAAGCATCAGATAAAGTGTTACCTCATGATTAATAATTCATGACAAGAAGTGAAGATTGGGAAAGGTAATAATGCCCTCCAAGCTGTTTTTCTCCACCACTCCCTTGTTCTAATTCACATAAAATGCTGTGCCTCAATCGTTAAAGCAAACATACAAAGTTTCATTGCTCCATAAACCAAAGATCCAAAGCAGGAATTCATAAACTTTTTGAAGTCCCAAGCTCCTTTGAGAATCTTGTGAAAGCTACAGACTTTCGCTCTAAAGGGAAAACATGAACTTTGTTGCATGCACTGATACAGAGTTTTCAGTTCACATGGATCAGGCACCCCTGGAAAAGCATCCAAGGATTCCCTAGGTGAAAAGAATCTCTGGTTAGACAAATAAACAGACCAAAAAAAAAAGACAAGCCCAAAAGGAATTGAAAGTAGATAGACAAGGAGTTTAATGTGCCTTGCCTGTACTATCTGTGCCCAAATGTGTAATGAAACAAAGAAATTCTTCCAGTGTTATTTATTTAGTTATTTAGGTACCAGTGAAGTAGGTGAGTATTAGAAGAGTGGATTTTGACAAAGCATATATTAAAGGACATATCAAATAGAGGTGATTGTGGAGGCATGGCTGATATTGAAATCTATCTGCAAAGCTACTGTCAAGGCTGCATTTTTTCCTTGCCAAGTGCTATCAGCCATAAAATGTCCAAGGCAGTGGGCCACACCCACAGCTTTATGCTCTGTTACTTGGCATTCCTCTAAGTTCTTCCTCAATTGTCATATCTCCACAGGCCATAACAAGGGACAACAGTCAGCAGCAATTCAATTTCGACCTCCATCTGCTGGCAATAAGAACATAAGGGAGAAATTAATGTACACTCACACACTTGTCATTATAATAGCCCAAATTTGCTTTTATAGTGTGACTTTCTTCCAAGGAAATAAAAAAAAAGAGTTTACATTCAAATTCTCAAACAGCAACTTACCTGATAGAGGACTAGAATAACCATCTCTATTTTTTGAAGGCATGAAGATGCTAAAAATTTGTCCATGGCCACACAGTACTTGCATGGAAAAGTATGGATATCAGAAAAACTCTCTGAAAACCATTTTGACATGTCTTAAAAGTTTGACACCTAATATCCAAGCAAGAAAGCAGGTGACATTAACATTCAGTCAGATTGTATAAACATACAGCAAAATATTTGTGTTCTACTACCTAATACAATATTACTTCACTCATTTTTCTCCTTTTATTCTCCTTCCTAAAACTCAAGACCCATGATTAGACATTTACCAGCTATGTGATCTTGAGCAAGTTAGTTAATGTCCTTGTTAATGGCCTTTACATTTTCCTCTGTGAAATGGAAATAATTATAAAAGCCAACTCAGATTTGTTAAAAGGATTAAATGAAAAATTCTTAGAAGATTCCCTCAGAAGATTTCCCAGCATATACGGGAGGTTCTGTAAAATCTGGAAACATAGATATCGTCATCTTATATGTTTGACGGGTTGATGAAAGATGAAGACATTGAGCTGATGCTGATAAGTAAATGAAAGGGCTGATTGTAACGACTGCAGAGCCCTTCTTTGCATATCACCTTGGAAGAGCTACATTTCCCATAGTACAATTAGAAAAATAGTTTAAAAATTCAAGAATATAGTGTGTTAGACAAACTCTTCTGTGAACAATTATCTATTTCCAACAAGGTAGAGGAAATAGTCACAGACACGGTCATAACCAACGAAAGAGATCATTTTGTCAAACACCCAAGGAATTGGAGGTGCCTTGCAGAACTGTCCCAGTGATTCCCAAAACACATGCCTTTCAACCATATAAGATGCAAGTTCTGTGAAGCTTATCTGAGGATGATCCTTTCCAGCCTGATGAGAGGCAAGGCACTGAAAGTATCAGGTAAGGCTTCTGAACAAATAATATATTGTAATGTAACACTAATAACCTAATAACCGTTTTAGAGCATATTTGATTATATTTCCAGATTTGGGCCAACCACAGTAAGTGTGTATTAAATATTTACTATTACTATTAGCATTGTTATTATTTAAGGAAAAACAAGAAAAAAGATATTACATTATCCACTTTTCATTTTTGAAATGGTCACATATTCACATTAGTAAGTAAGGGTAGAAGAATCACTAGTTAGTAATAATGATTTAGCCCTTTTAACTTGTGGTCCCCTATTGACCTGTTTCTTCATTAATTAATCAATATCCTCCCAATCCTTAAAGGAAACACAACAATGAAATGAGTTTGCAGGTTTCCTAGTTCTTCTCTATAGAATCCAAGAAGTTAAGACCCAAATTGAAATTTGAAATCTTTCTACATATTTTTTTCTCCTACCTACTGTCAATGTCTATCTCATAAAGAGATAATACTCTAAAGTTGACTTTGATTCATGAAAATATATTTAGGGACTGAAAATACTTGTATAAATAAGAGCAGTATCCTCATAAACACAAAATAATTTATGTGTTTATTTTTGATCATTTATATAAGACTCTGAAGAAGATTTAATGACAGATTACTGATGAGCAATTCCATAAAAGCAATTATGAGCCAATTACTTACAGAGAATTTTGAAAAATCTGTCTTTGCTTATGCTTATCCATAATCAGAATACAGAGACCTTTACAAACATAAGATATTATGTAGTTTAAATAAAATATATTATGGTGTCATGTCAAATGGACTAGCTTCACCAGATACCTCAGATTGATCTTAATTCTCTAGCTCACGGTGCTCAGTGTGATGCAGTCTGGCTACAGAGGAAAATTAAGAAAAGTCTGTTGTTAGTATTTTGTTGCTCCTTAATGTCAACAGGTGTGATCAGGTGTAAAACAGCAAGTATCATGAGAGCATCATCACAGGGGCTTCCTACACGATGCTTCAAAGGGAGGCCAAGATCAAATAAGCTGAAATCTGCCATTGGACTGCCAGTTGGCAAGTATATCTGAATTTCTGTCTGCTACCTGGCAGAAGCTGAAGATTGAGGGATAAAGAGAGGCTAAATATGTGTAACCACTGAAATCTTGTAATTCCTATGATTATGGCCTTCGGAGGAATCAGAGGGCATGGAAATTAAAGAATGGCCACAATGCAGCCATAAAGATCAAAAACTCTCTCAGTAAATTAGTAACTGGTTGAATTATACTAATGTATGTTATAAATAAATCCACTCAATCAGGAGGGAGGGAGGGTGTGTTATAGTAACTTTCTATCGGTATTATTCTTGCCCCTAAACTGTTTACAATTATATTAATAACTTTGTTAAAAAATATAAAGTAGAATTATTAAATTTCAGGTAGCACAAAGCAGAGAGAGAAAGATAGTATTTGAGGACTAAACATTTAATATGGAGAAAGAATGGACTAAAAGTTTATGGCTAAGAAGAGAAGAAAGACTTCAGGTATTAGATTTCCAGCTGAAAGGGAAGGAACACTCAAATTAATATCATTTAAGAGAGTTAAGTACAGCAATTATTTATAAAAGTGTGGGTAGGGTATAAGGAAACCACAAAGAATTGTTTGTTTGGTTTCCGACTTTTATTTTAGGTTCAAGGAGGTATATGTGCAGGTTTGTTAGACAGGTAACTATGTGTTACAGGGATTAGATGTACAGATAATTTCATGTCCAAGTAATGAGTGTAGTGCTTGATAAGTCGTTTTTTGATCCTCACTCTCCTCCCATCCTCCACCCACTAGGAGGTAGGCTCCAGTATCTAGTATTTCCTTCTTTGTGTCCATGTGTACTCAATGCTTAGTTCCTATATATAAGTGAGAATTTGCAGTATTTGGTTTTCTGTTCCTGTGTTAATTTGCTTAGGATAATGGCCTCCAGCTCCATCCATGTTGCTGCAAAGGACAGAATTTCATTGTTTTTTATGGTTACATAGCATTCCATGGTTTATATGAACTACGTTTCCTTGTTCAGTCCACTGCTGATAGGCATTTACATTGATTCCATGTCTTTGTTATTGTGAATAGTGCTGAAATGAACATATGTGTGCCTCATGTCTTTGTAGAACAATTTATATTTCTTTGGGAATATACCCAGTAATGGGATTGCTGGGTCAAATGGTAGATCTAAGTTCTTTGATAAATCTCCAAACTTTCAATCGTGGCTGAACTAATTACGTTACCACCAGTAGTATATGGGCATTCCCTTTTCTCCACAACCTCACCAGCATCAGTAGATTTTTACTTTATAAAAATATGCATTCTGACAGGTGTGGTTTTGGTTTGCATTTCTCTAATAATTAGTAATGTTGAGCATTTGTTTTTCATATTCTTGCTGGCTGTATATGTAAGTCTTCTTTTGAGAAGTGTCTGTTCATGTCCTTTGCCAAATTTTTAATGGGGTTGTTTTCTGCTTATTAATTTTGTTTAAGTTCCTTACAGATTCTGGATATTAGACCTTATTTGGATGCATAGTGTGCAGATATTTTCTCCCTTTCTGCCAGCTGTCTATTTACTCTGTTGATATTTTCTTTTGCTGTGCAGAAGCTC
The DNA here is from genome assembly GCF_049354715.1 of Callithrix jacchus. Classification (NCBI taxonomy): domain Eukaryota; kingdom Metazoa; phylum Chordata; class Mammalia; order Primates; family Cebidae; genus Callithrix; species Callithrix jacchus. The sequence goes on from NC_133508.1 coordinate 125,213,637, forward strand.
TTTGGTTTAATAAGGTCCTTGTATTAGGCCATTCTTGCACTGTTATAAATAAATGCCCGAGACCGGGTAATTTATACAAAAAGACATTTAATTGGTTCATGGTACTGCCAGCCATACAGGAAGCACTGGACCAGCATCTGCTTCTAGGGAGGCCTCAAAAGTTTTACTCATGGCAGAAGGTGAAGCAAGAGCAGGTGCTTCATGTGGTGAAAGCAGGAGCAAGAGAGAGGGTAGGAAAGAGGAGTTATCACCAAGGGAATAGCCAAAACCATTCATGAGGGATGGCCCCATGATCCAGACACCTCCCACCAGGGCTCATCTCCAACAATGGGGATTATACTTCATCAAGAGATTTGGGCAGAGACAAATATCCAAACTACATTATTCTGCTCCTAGACTCTCCCAAATCTCAGGTTATTCTCACATTTCAAAATACAATAATCTCCTAATAGTCCTTGCAAAGTCGGAACACATTACAGCATTAACTCAAAAGTCCCAAGTCCCAAATCCAAAGTCTTATCTGGAAATGAGTTCCTTCCACCTACGAGCCTGTAAAGGCAAAACGAATTATTTGCTTCCAAGATACAATGGGGGTACAGGCAGTGGGTAAACAGTCTTAGTTACAAAAGGAATAAATTGGACAAAAGAAAGGAGATATAGGCCCCATGCAAGTCTGAAACCCAGTAGAACAGCCATTAAATTGTAAGGCTCCAAAATAATCTCCCTTGACTCCATGTCCCACATCCAGGGCATACCAGTGCAAGGGCTAAGCTCCCAATGCCATGGACAGCTCCACCCTGGTGGCTTTGCTGGGTACAGCCTCTACAGCTGCTTTCAGGAGTAATTGAGCACCTGCAGCTTTTTCACGGGCCCTGTGCAAGCTGCAAGAGGATCTACCATTCTGTGGTCTGCTGGATGGTGCCCCTTTCCCACAGCTCCAGTAGGCAGTCCCCTGTAAGGGCTCCAACCTCACATTTCTACTTGGCACTGTCCTAGTAGAGGTTCTCTGTGGGGGCTCCACCCCAGTAGCAGACTTCTGCCTGGGAATTCAGGCTTTTCCACACATCCTCTGAAATCTAGGCAGAGGATCCCAAACCTTATTCACTCTTGCACAACTGTGCACCTGCAGGCTTAATACCATAGGGAAGATACAAAGGTTTATGGCAGCTTGAGCACTCTGTAGTGGTGGCACAAACAGCATCTGGCCCTTCGTGTCAATGCTCAAACTGGAGCAACGAGGATGCAGGAAGCAGTGTCGCAAGGCTGCACGGGTCAGTGGGGCCCTGAGTCTGGCTCAAGAGACTATGATTCCCTCCTAGGTTGCTGGGCCTGTGATGGGAGGCACTGCAGTTAAAGTTTCCCATTATATTTGCTATCAATACTTGGCTCTCTCTTTTTACATTTTTTTATTTATTTTTATTTTACTTTAAGTTTTGAGATATGTGTGCAGAACATGCAGGTTTGTTACATAAATATATAAGCGCTATGGTAGCTGGCTGCATCCATCACCCTGTCATCTACATTAATTAGGTATTACTCCTAATGATATCCTTCCCCTAACCCCCTGCCCCACAACAGGCCCTGGTGTGTGATGTTCCCCTCCCTGTGTCCATGTGTTCTCATTGTTCAACTCCCACTTATGAGTGAGAACATGCAGTGTTTGGTTTTCTGTTCTTGTGTTAGTTTGCTGAGAATGATGGTTTCCAGCTTCATCCATGTCCCTACAAAGGACATGAACTTGTCCTTTTTATGGCTCTATAGTATTCCATGGTGCCACATTTTCTTTATCCAGTCTATCATTGATGGGCATTTGGGTTAGTTCCAAGTCTTTGCTATTGTGAACAGTGCTGCAATAAACATATGTGTGCATGTGTTTTTATAACAGAACAACTTATAATTCTTTGGGAATATGCCCAGTAATGGGATTGCCAGGTTAAATAATATTTCTAGTTCTAGAATCTTGGGGAATCACCACCCTATCTTCCACAATAGCTGAACCAATTTACACTCCTACTGACAGCATAAAAGCATTCCTATTTCTCCACATCCTCTCCAGCATCTGTTGTTTCCTACTTTTTAATGATCGCCATTCTAACTGTCATGAGATAGTATCTCAATATGGTTTTAATTTGCATTTCTCTAACGACCAGTGATAATGACCTTTTTTTCAGGTTTGTTGACTGCATAAATGTCTCCTTTTGAGAAGTGTCTGTTCATATCCTTTGCTCACTTTTTGATGAGGTTGTCTGTTTTTTCCTGTAAATTTGTTTTAGTTCTTTGTAGATTCTGGATATTACTCAGCTCTCTTTTAGTTATGCAAATTTTTCTAGGAGGTGGTTGCTCCACATTCTGCTTGATTTCCTCATCTAAAAAAGCTTTTTCCTTCTCTTTCACATGGCCAGGCTTCAAATTTTCCAAACTTTTACACTCTGCTTCCCCTTTAAGTATAAGTTCCAACTTTAAGTCATTTTTTTCACCTATATCTGAATGTAGGTCGTTAAAATCAGCTATACCACATCTTGAACATTTTGCTGCTTAGAAATTTCCTCCACCAGGCTGGGTGCAGTGACTCACCCCTGTAATTCCAGCACTTTGGGAGGACAACGCAGGCAGATCACAAGGTCAAGAAATCAAGACCATCCTGGTCAACATGGTGAAACCTGCCCCTACTAAAAATGTAAAAATTAGCTGGGTGTGGTGGCATGTGCATGTAGTCCCAGCTACTCAGGAGGCTGAGGCAGGAGAATCACTTGAACTGGAAGATAAAGGTTGCAGTGAGCTGAGATTGCGCCACTACATTCCAGCCTGGTGATACAGTGAGACTCCATCTCAAAAAAAAAAAAAAAAAAGAAAGAAAGAAAAGAAATTTCCTCCACCAGATATACTAAAATATTGTTCTCAAGTTTAAACTTTCAGAGATTTCTAGGTCATGGACACAATATAGACAAGTTCTTTGCTAATGCATTACATGTGTGCCCTTTGCACCACTCCCAGTAAGTTCCTCATTTCTACCTGAGTCCTCAGCAGTCTGGACTTCAACATCCATATTACTATTAACGTTTTGGTCACAATCATTTAGTCAATCTCTAAGAAGTTCAAAATTCTCTCTCATCTTCCTGTCTTCTTCTGAACCCTGCAAACTCTCCCTACCTCTGCCCATTACCTAGTTCTAAAGCCGTGTCAACATTTTCAGGTATCTTTAAAGCAATGTCCCACTTCTCTGTATTAATTTTCTGTATTAGGCTGTTTTTGCATTGCTATGAAGAAATATAGGAGACTGAGTTATTTATGAGAAAAGAGGTTTAATTGGCACAGTTCTGCAGTCTGTACAGGAAGCATTGCACCAGCATCTGCTACTAGGGAGGTCTCAAGTAGCTTTTACTCATGGCAGAAAGCAAAGAGCAAGAAAACACTTCACAAGGCAAAGCAGGAACAAGAGAGAAACAGAGGGTGGGGAAGGGGAGGTGCTACACACTTTTAAATGACCAGATCTCATGTTCACTTAAAGGGAGAGCTCACTTATCATTAAGGGGGTAGCCCAAGACATTCATAGGGTGGTCTGACCCATGATCCAAACACCTCCTACCAGGCCCCATCTTCAGTGTTTGGGATTACATTTCAATGAGATTTGGGCAGGAACAAATATCTAAACTTTGTCAGTCTCACTTGTCAATTTTTTGTTGTTGTTGCAGTTTCTTCTGGAGTCTTATTCATGAAATCATTTCCAGATTCCAGAATGGTATTTCCTAGGTTTTCTTCTAGGGTTTTTATAGTTTTAGGTTTTACCTTTAAACATATAATCCACCTTCAGTTGATTTTTGTATGTGGTAAAAGGAAGGGGTCCATTTTGAATCTTCTGCAAGTGGCGGGCCAGTTATCCCAATGCCATTTATTAAATAGGGAAGCTTTTCCACGTTGATTCTTATTGTCAGCTTTGTCAAAGATCAGATGGTTGTAGATGTGTGGCCTTATTTTGGGCTCTCTATTCTGTTCCATTGGTCTATGTGTGTATTTTTGTACTAGTACCCTGCTGTTTTTGTTATCTTACACTCGTAGTATAGATTGAAGTTGGGTAGCATGATACCTATGGCTTTGTTCTTTTGGCTTAGCACTGCTTTGACTATTCAAAATCTTTTTTGGTTCCATATGAATTTTAGAATTTTTCTTCTAATTCTGTGAAAAATGAATTTGGTAGTTTGATATGAATAGCATTAAATTGCTTCGGGCAGTGGGGCCATTTTAACAATTTTAACAACATTGATTCTTCCTATCCATGACTATGGAAAGTTTTTCCATTTGTTTGTGTCACCAGTGATTTCTTTCAGCAATGCTTTATAATTCTCATTGTCAAAATTATTCACCTCCCTGGTTAACTTTATTTCCAGGTATTTTATTCTTTTTATGGCCATCATGAATGGGATTGAATTCTTGATTTGGCTCTTGGATATTATGGGGGTATAGACAGGTTACTAATTTTTGTATATTGATTTTGCATCCTGAAACTTTGCTGAAATTGTTTATCAGATCTAGGAGCCTTCAGGCAGAAAACATGGGGTTTTCTAAGTATAGAATCGTATCATCTACAGAGAGAGATAGTTTTACTTTCTCTCTTTTTATTTGGATAACTTTTATTTCTTTATCTTGTCTCATTGCTCTGGCTAGGACTTCCAGTACTTATATTAAATAGGAGTGGTAAAAGTGGGCATCCTAACCCTGTTCTGGTTCTCAGAAAGAATGCTTTCAGATTTGCGCATTCAGTATAATGTTGGTTGTGGGTTTGTCTTAGATGACTTATTATTTTGACATATGTTCCTTTGATGTTCAGTTTCTTGAAGGCTTTTGACATAAAGAAATGTTAAATTTTATCAAAAGCCTTTCTGCATCTATGGGGGGATCAAGTGTTCTTTGTTTTGTTTTGTTTTGTGGGGTGGGGGGCGCGGGTCATGAATCACATTATTGATTTGTGTGTTAAACCAAATTTGCATCTCAGGGTAAAGCCTACTTGATGGTGATGAATTATCTTTTTGATGTGCTACTGGATTTGGTTTGCTAGTGTATTAGTCCATTTTCATGCTGCTAATAAAGAAATACCTGACACTGGGTAATTTATACAGGAAAAAGGATTTATTGAACTTATGGTTCCAAGTGGCTGGAGGGGCCTCATAATCATGGCAGAAGGCAAGGAGGAGCAAGTCATGTCTTATGTGGATGGCAGCAGGCAAAAAGAGAGCTTGTGCAGAGAGTCTACTGTTTTCAAAACCATCAGATCTCATGAGACCCATTCACTATTATGAGAACAGCATGAGAAGGACCTGCTCCATGATTCAATAATCTCTCACCAAGTCCCTCCCACAATACCTGGGAATTATGCGGGCTACAAGATGATATTTGGGTGGGAACACAGAGCCAAACCATATTATTCCACCCGGCCCCTCCTAAATCTCATATCTTCACATTTCAAAACCAATTATGCCTTCCCAATGATCCCCGAAGTCTCAACTCATTTCAGCAGTAACTCAAAAGTCCACAGTCCAAAGTCTCATCTGAGACAAGGCAATTCCCTTCTCCCTATGAGCCTGTAAAGTCAAAAGGCAAGTGAGTTACTTCCTAGATACAATGGGAGAACAGAAATTAGGTAAATACAGTCATTTCAAATGAGAGAAATTGGCCAAAACAAAGGGGCTATAGGTCCCATTCAAGCCCAAAATCCAGCAGAGTCGTCAAATTTTAAAACTCCAAAATTATGTCTTTTCACTCCATGTCTCACATCTAGGTCACACTGATGCAAGAGGTATGACCTTGCATCATGACCTTGGGCAACTCTGCCTCTGGGGCTTTGCAGGGTATAGGGCCCCTCCTGGCTGCTTTCATGGGCTGATACTGAGTGTTTGTGGCTTTTCCAGGTGCATGGTGCAAGCTGTTGGTGGAGCTACCATTCTGGGGTCTGGAAGACAGTGACCCTCTTCTCACAGCTCCACTAGGTGGTACCCCAGTAGGAACTCTGTTGTGGGGCTCTGACCCCACATTTCCCTTCTGCACTGCCCTAGCAAAAGTTCTCCATGAGCACTTCACCCCTGCAGCAAACTTCTGCCTGGTCATCCAGATGTTTCCATACATCCTCTGAAATCTAGGTGCAATTCTTGACTTCTGTGCATCCACGGGCCTAACACCATGTGGAAGCCGCCAAGGCTTGGGGCATCCACCCTCTGAAACAACAGTGTGAGCTGTACCTTGCCTCCTTTTAGTCACAGCTGGAGCAACCGGAATGCAGGGCACCAAGTCCTTAGACTGCACACAGTAGAAGGACCCTTGAGGCCCCATCCACGAAACCATTTTTCCTCTTCAGCCTCTGGGCCTGTGATTGGAAGGGCTACTGCAAAGGTCTCTGACATGACCTAGAAACATTTTTGACATTGTCTTGGTGATTAACATTCAGCTCCTTGTTACTTATTCAAGTTTCTGCAGCCAGCTTGAATTTTTCCTCAGAAATGGGATTTTCTTTTCTATCCCATGTCAGGCTGCAAATTTTCCAAACTTTTATGCTTTTGTTTCCCTTTTAAAACTGAATACTTTTAACAGCACCCAAGTCACATCTTGAATGTTCTGTCACTTAGAAATGTCTTCCACCAGATACCCTAAATCATCTTTCTCAAGTTCAAAGTTCCACATATTTAGGGCAGGGGAAATATGTCACCAATCTCTGCCAAAATGTAACAAGAGTCACCTTGGCTCCAGTTCCCAATAAGTTCCTTATTTCCATCTGAGACCACTTCAAGCTGGACTTCATTGTCCATATCATTGTCAGCATGTTGGACAAACCCATTCAGCAAGTCTCTAGGAAGTTCCAAAGTTTCCCACATTTTCCTGTCTTCTGAGCCCTTCAGACTGTTCCAACCCCTGCCTGTTATCCAGTTCCAAAGTTGCTTCCACATTTTGGGGTATCCTTTCAGCAGCACCCCACTCTACTGGTACCAATTTACTATATTAGTCAGTTTTCATGCTGCTGATAAAGACATATATGAGACTTGGCAATTTACAAAAGAAAGACATTTATTAGACTTACAGTTCCATGTGGCTGGAGAGGCCTCCCAATTACGGCAGGAAGGCAAGAGGAGCCAGTCACATCTTATGTGGATGGCAGCAGGCAAAGAGCTTGTGCGGAGAAACTCCCATTTTTAAAACCATCAGATCTCATGAGACCCATTCACTATCATGAGAGCAGTATGGGAAAGACCTGCTCCAACTCAGTCATCTCCCACTGGGTCCATCTCACAACACAGGGGACTTATTGGAGCTACAAGATGACACGGAGTCAAACCATATTAGCTAGCATTTTATTGAGGATTTTTGAATCTATGTTCATTAAGGATATCGGCCTGAAGTTTTCTTTTCTTGTGTTTCTGCCAGGTTTGGTATCAGGGTGATGGTGGCCTCATAGAATGAGTTAGGAAGCTGTCCCTACTTCTCAGTTTTTAGAAATAGTTTCAAGAGTATTGGTACCAGCTCTTCTTTATAAGCCTGGTAGAATTTGGCTGTGAATTTGTCTTGTCCAGAACTTTTTCCGGTTGGTGGGTTTTTTGTTACTGATTCAATTTCAGAACTCATTATTGGTCTGTTCACAGTTTCAATTTCAGAAATCCTTATTGGACTGTTCTTTCTGGTTCAATCTTGGGAGGTCATATGTTCCAGGAATTTATCCATTTCTTCTAGGTTTTCTAGTTTGTGCGCATAGATGTGCTCATAGTAGTCTCAGGGATTTTTGTGTTTCTGTGAAGCCAGTGGTAATATCTCCTTTCTCATTTCTGATTGTGTTTATTTGGATCATCTGTTTTTCTTTATTAGTCTAGCTATTGGTCTTTCAATTTTAGTCATTCTTTCAAAGAACCAACTTTTGGTTTTTATTGATTTTTTGTAGGGTTTTTTATGTCTCAATTTTATTCAGTTCAGTTTTGATTTTTGTTATTTCTTTTTCTTACACTAGCTTTGGAGTTGGTTTGCTCTTGCTTCTCTAGTTCCTCTAGTTGTGATGTTAGGTTATTAATTTGAGCTTTTCTCAGTTTTGATGTAGCTGTTTGGCACTATAAACTTTCCTCCTAACACTGCTGTGCTCCAGAGATTCTGGTATGTGGTATCTTCATTTTCATTAGTTTCAAAGAACTTCTTGATTTCTGCCTTAATTCCATTGTTTACCTAAAAGTCATCCAGGAGTAAACTGTTTGATTTCCGTGTAATTGTATTGTTTTAGAGATCTTCTTAGTACTGATTTTTGTTTTTATTGTGCTATGGTCTGGGAATGCGGTTGGTATGACTTTGCTTTTTAACAATTTGTTGAAAATCACTTTATTATCCAGTGCATGGTTGATTTTAGAGTATGTGCCATGTGCAGATAAGAAGAATGTATATTGTGTTGCTGGATGAAGTGCTCCTGTAGGTATCTGTCAGGTCCACCTGGTAAAGTATTAAGTTTATTTCCTGAATATCTTTCATCATTCTCTGCCTCCATGCTATGTCTAATACTGCCAGTGGGGGTGTTAAAGTCTCCCGCAATTATTGTCCACTGGCTAAGTCTCCTCATAGGTCTCTAAGAATGTTTTATGAATCTGGGTGCTCCCAGTGTTGGGTGCATATACATTTAGGATGGTTAGGTCTTTCAATTTTTTTGTTGAATTAAACCCTTTATCATTATGTAAGGCCCTTCTTTGTTCTTTTTGATTGTTATTGGTTCAAAGTCTGTTTTGTCTGAAATAAGAATAGCACTCCTGATCTTTCTTGTTTTCCATTTGTTTGATAGGTGTTTCCCTATGCCTTTACTTTGAGCCTGTGGGTGACAATATTCATTTGGGTCTTGTTTTATCTGACTTGCCACTCTTTGCCTCTTAAGGGTGATGTTTAGACAATATACATTCAAGGTCAATATTGATATGTGCAAATGTAATCCTGTCATGGTGTTGTTAGCTAGTTGTTACATTCACTTGATCGTGTAGTTGTTTTATAATGTCAGCGGTTCATGGACTCAAGGGTGTGCTTGTGATGGATAGTACTGTTCTTTCATTTCCATGTTTAGTACTCTTGTAAGGCAAGTTTGGCAGTAATGAATTATCTTAGCATTTGGTTGTCTGCAAATGATTTTATTTCTCCTTCACTTATGAAGCTTAGCTTGGCTTCCTACCACTAGTCTCCTAACAGTGCTCACCGTCTACCAAACCAAAATGAAAATCAGAGAGCAAATATTTCACTGTTGTTATGATTCCTGGGGCAGGACTTAACAAGCTGTGCTTATTTTGAAATACGGCTAATAATTTGGTTGCATCCCAAGTTCTGAGAAGCACTAAAGTCCAGAGAAAACTGTAAGTCTTGTTCCATTAGAGTCCAGTACAAACTGTGAGTCTTATTCTACACCATGCGTGAGAAAACATTTTTTTGTAAAGGGCCAGATGGTAAACATTTTAGGCTTTGGGGGCCATACAGTCTCTGTAGCAACTACTCATCTCTGCCTTTGAATAGCAACTTAACAAAAAAAAAAGGCCTTGGCAAGACTTTGCCCCCAGTAGGCTGGATTTGACTTACAGTCTGTAGTTTGCAGATTCATGCTCCACTTTGTGAGAGCCAAAGTTTTTATGGAATATGGAGTATTGTGTTCATTACTACCCTTGCTTAAAAAAGAGAATTCCTGAATACCCTCTGATGTTTGAAGTTTTAAACATATACTTCTTATAAACTTAAAAGCTTTAAAAAATACTGATTATTATACATATCAGTCATACCAGAAGTGAAATTTGACAAATGTCTTCAAAATCGGAAGCTCATATTCCAGAAAGATGCTCTGTTGAGGAATAAAAGGGAATATTAGATGTTTTATTTCTATTTATTTATTATCACATTTGTTTTAAAATTTTTTACAAACACTTTATTAGGTACTTAAATTATCGGTACTATAGTAAATACAAATATTTACAAATTAAGTCAATTATTAAATTTATTGGAATGCAAATTTGGCGAAGTAAGAACTTTTAAAACTCCATCCCTTCATAAAAGCAATGAGAATACGGATAAACAATTGTTAAAATCATCTTTTTGGAAATTGACCAAAGGCTTGCAATACAAGGAAGTTTATTCAAGGAAGCTGGCTGAGTCTTAGTGAGAACATTCAGCTTTTCGACAATTTAACTTGCCCGATTCCTGTTTCCTTTCTTCCAGCACTGTAAGATTCTTGAAAATCAGCAGGTTTGGAATGATGGTACCTGTGAAACACAGCAGTCTAGCAGCCACTGGAGGGAGTAGAATGAATTTTAGCTCCCCCAAAACTTCATCCCCAGAGAACTGTTATTATCTGACCTGTCTGGGAGCTACTGAAAAAATCCCATTCTCAAGGTCTGTCTTTATTTAAACTGACTTGAAGCACAATGAGTGAAAAATATTTGTGTTCAGGACACTTTAAAAAAATATCAGAGGCAATTGCTAAACAACATAGCTACCAAGGGTCACCACTCCAGTTGGGATAAACAAGAGACCAAAAAATAAAAAGGAAATAAGCAAAATGAGACCTCCATAAGGAGTTTTGAAAAGTTCTAACATGTTCCTGGGAATCTAAAGGTGCATATGCAGGGCTGGAATATGCCAAGAAAGACTTGAGAAGATTTTAATATCGTCTCCTGGGCTGACCTAAGGCTCTTTGCAAACAAGACATGAGACATAAAGCATAGCTATAAACTGCTAGAGCACTGAAAGCATACCCCAACCCACACCATGAGGCCTATCGAAAAAGGATGAGAGACTTATTGGTTTAAGACATTTCAGGAAATTTCTGTGCAATGATTATTCGACTACTAAAATAACTGAGTGGTGACAAGACTTCAGTGGCTGTGCATAACAAAGAACACAGACTTTACAGAATAAATCCAGGAAAGTCACTAAACAAAGAAACAGATACACAGAAAAAGAAACAACAACAAAAAAAGAAACAACAACAAACTCTGGGAAAGGGGTAGAGACCTAATTCCCAGAGTTGCTATGCTGTCTTATTTAAAATATACAGGTTTCAATAAAAATTACAAGACATAAAAAAATAGAAAAGTGTGTCCAATACACAGGAAAGAAAACAATCAATAGAAACTAGGGTTAAAAAGCAAAACAAAACCCAAGATATTAGATTTACAAGACAAAGATGTTAAGTCAAATACCATTAAAAGAACAAAATAAACTAAAAGGTATCTGCCTGAGATCACTTGAGTACAGGAGTTTGAGACCAGTGTGGTCAAAATAGCAGGACCCCAACTCTACTAAAAGTATAAAAGTTAGCTGGGTGTGGTGGTACATGCCTGTAATCCCAGCTATTAAGGAGGCTGAGGAACAAGAATAGCTTTAACTTGGGAGGTGGAGGTTGCAGTGAGCTGAGATTGCACCACTGCACAGCAGCCTGGGCTACAGAGCAAGATTCTATCTCAAAAAAAAAAAGAAAGAAAAGAAAAGAGAAAAAAGAAAGAGAAAATATTTTTTAGATGAATGAATGAAAATGAAAATAAAAACATGTAATAAAATTCACAGGATGTAGCTAAGTCCGTGCTCAGAGGGAAATGTATAGCTATAATAACTGCCTACATTAAAAAATAAGAAAGACCTGAAAGCTATAACCTAAACTTTCACCCTAAAAAAAAAAAAGAAGCATAAACTAAATGCAAGGCAAGCAGCGGAAGAAAATGATAACGAGTGGAACTAAAATAAATGAAATAGAGAATAGAAACACAATACAGAAAAGCAATGAAATCAATAGTTGATCTTTAAAAAGCAAAAAATATTGACAAATCTGTAATTAGGTTTAGCAGGAAAAGAAAGAAGAAAGACTCAAATTACCAAAATCAGTTATGAATGAAGGAGCATTACGACTGACCTTACAGAAATAAAAAGGATTATAAGGGAATGTTATACACAACTATGTGCCAACAAATCAGATACTGTAGATGAAATGGAAAAATGCCTCCAAAGATGGAATTTACTAAATGGGAGTCAAAAAGAAATAGAAAATCTGAATAATTATAACAGAAAAAGAAATCAAATTAATAATTTTTAAGCTTGTCATAACAAAAGGTAAAAGCATAGATGGGTACATTAATGAATTCTACTGAACTTTTAAAAAAGAATTAATAGCAAATTCCCATGAATGCTTCCCAAAAAAGGAGACAATTTTAGCTCATTTTTGAAGTTAGTTTTACTTTGATCTCTAAATCAGACAAGAACATTCTAAGAAAACTACAAACCAATTTCCCTAAGTATACAAAAATTCTCAATAAAATTCTAGTAATGTATAAATGCTAGCAATATATAACAATATCTAAAAACGATTAATCACTATAACCATTTGAATTATTCTAGAAATCAAAGATTGACTTAACATTCCCAAATCAATTAATAAAATGCACCATATCAATATAGAATAAACCACATGCTCATCTAAATAGACATGAAAAAGATTTTGATGAAATCCAATTTTTTTCATGATGAAAATATTAAACTAGAATTGGTAAAAGCTTCCTCAACTTGGTAAAGAACATCTATAAAATACACAGGGTTGACAGTTAGCTGAATTAGATAGCACAAAGAATACCACCAAATCATTTTATATACAAAAATCCTGAAGAATTCAGAAAAAAAACCTATCAGAATTAACCAGTGTCTCAACACAGTTTTAGACTAAAAGATCAATCTGCAAAAATAAATTGTATTTCCATGCACCAGCAATGAACAATCTGAAAATAAAATTAAGAAAATAATCACAGTTATAATATCATCGAAAAGAATAAAATAATTAAAAGAACAAAAGAAATGCAAAACTTGTAGGCCAAACTACTAAATAACATTGAAAGAAATTAAAGAAAACTGAAATAAACAGAAAGCCATCTTATGATCATGAATCGGAAGACAATACTACTAATACGGCCATATTCCCTAAATTAATCTATAAATTCAATGCAACTATTATTAAAATTCATACTGCTTTATTTTTTGAAACCATTAACATGCTTACCCTGAAATGTACGTGGACATGCAAGGGACCCAGAATAACTTAAATAATCTTGAAATAAAGGGCAAAGTTGGGGGACTTACACTTCTCAGTTTCCAAACATACCACAAATCTATGATAATCAAGACAGTGTGGTAGTGACATAAGGAGAGACAGATAGAGCAATAGAATAGAACTGGAAGTTCAGAAGTAAACTCTTAGGTTTATGGTAAATTGATTTTCACAAGGGTTCCAAGTCAATTCAGTGGGGGAAAAGAAATCTGTTCAAGATTTGGCACTGGCACTACTGGATATTTTCATGTAAAATAAAATGGAATTGAGCCCCAATCTCACACTCCATTTAGAAATTAATTCAAAACAGATCATAATCTATGATATAAGAACTAAAACTATAAAACTCTTAGAAGAAAACAATAATGATAATTCTTCATTGACCTTGGATTAGATAATGGCTGCTTAAATATGACACCAAAAGTACAAGTATGAAAAGAAAAAAAATAAATTGGACATCACTAAAATGTAAAAACTTTCATTTTCAAAAGACACTACTAATGAAGTGAAAAGACAGCCTTTGGAATGGGGAAAAATATTTGCAAGTCCTATATCTCCTAAGAACTTCTGTTCAAGATATACAAAGCATTCTTATAACTCAACAATAAAAATAAAAATACTCCAATTTTTTAAAATGGGCAAATGATTAGAATAGACATTTCTCCAAAGAAAATACATTAATGATCAATAAGCACATTAAAAGATGGTTAACATTTCTAGTCAACAGAGAAATATAAGTCAAAACCACAATGTGATACCACTTCATACTCACTAGAATAACAAAAATCAAAAAGACAAATAATAACAAGCGTTGCCAAAAATGTGAAGAAACTGAAGCCTTAATAGATTGCTATGAATGTAAAATGCTGAAGCCTCTTTGGAATGTTTGACAATTCCTCTAAAGTTAAACAAAGATTTAACATATGACCCAGTTATCCCTCACATAAGTATATTCCATGAGAAATGAAAATATGTGTACACATAAATATTTGTACTGGGATGTTCATAGCAGTATTCATAATAGCAAAACACTGGAAAACAAACCCAAATGTCCACCTACTGTTGCATAGGCAAAATGTGGCATATCTGTAAAATGGAATGTTATTTGACAATAAAAATGAGTGAATTACTAATACATGTACAACACAGATGAACATTGAAAACATTATGTTAAGAAAAAGAAGCAAGTCAAAAGAGCATATATTCTATGATTCCATTTCTAGAACATATTCAGGATAGGAAAATCCATATGGTGAGAAAGCAATTTAGTGATTTCTAGGGGCTGCAGGGAAAATGAATGGTGAATGATTGCTAATAGTCACAGAGTTTCTGTGTGTGATGAAAATGTACTAAAATTAGACAATGGTGATTATTATGTAACTGTGACTATAGTTAAAAAACATGAATTGTATTCTTTGAATGGGTGAATTTTATGGTATGTAACTTTAATCTAAATAAAACTGTTATAAAAATTATTGAATTGCATGCCATCATTTCATTTCATTTTTTAGAGACAGGGGTCTCACTATGTGGCCCCGGCTAAAGTACAGTGGCTATTCACAGGCATGATCATAATGCACTGCACAAGCCTCAAATTCCTGAGCTCAAGCAATTCTCCTGCCTCAGCCGTCCAAGTTGTTGGGACTTCAGAGCCATGCCCAGCTCATCATTTGTTAAGACTGATGGCATATAAGCTCAAGATAGCTTGAAGCGAGTACTGTTTCCTAGAAGGCTGATCAAGCTCCTATTCGACTGACGTTCTTTAATACATCAACTACAACTCTAGACAACTACAAAAATGAACAACTTCAAAAAATGTGAATAAAATAAGACCGTGGACTGGACCATCAACTTGGAAAAAGCGTCTTACATGCATTGAATTTTCTGTTTTAGGAATTTTAGCCTGAGGAAAAGCTGAAGTTGAAGAAAATTCACACTTTCGCTGCTCTGAAGATCCAGAGGGTTAAGTTCAGGAATACCATAGCTGTTGAAGAGTAAGGGGGGATACTAAAAATGAGAGAGACACCAAGGTAGAGAGGCACTAAGTTCTGTGATAGACTCAGCTTAAATTTTCAGCTGCGTCCTGAACCACACATGCCTGAGTCAAACACAAAACAGCACATATAAAGGTTAAAACAAATAAACACACAAAATTAAAAAGAAAAAGAACCCTGAACTGATATTTGAGCTGCTGCTCAAGAAACAGGGTTTATAAATTCAGTACAATCAATTTAATTGCCTGTTAAAATGAAAATATCAGCACTCAGTTAGGGCTTCAAGTTGGTTGACTCAAAGCAGCTATTGTGTGCTGCTCTCACAGAGAGAAAAAAAAAAAGTGTAAACAATAGATCTTCAACTGAAATATCCAGATGGACACCTTGGGATTAATCAAGGAATCAGCTCCACTGGTGGAGAATGGAGAGGAGTGAGACTGGACAACTGCCCAGGAGGAGTGGCACAGAACCAGGGGAGGCTCTGCCTCTGCAGGGAATCAATGACTGAGTGAGTGAGAGTCCTTGACGACTCCTGTCCCTGACACAGACCTTTGCAGCCCTGGACTCAGGAGATCCCCTCCTGAACTCACCCCACGAGGGCCTTCAGACTGATATGAAGCCCTATGTGGGCTCATGCAGGATATTTTGCTCCTTAGTTCAGCTAAATCCGGGTTCTTGTCTCGAACACATTGAAGAGTAAGGGAAGTGGAATTTATTAAGTGAAAGGAAAGCTCTCCACAGAGAGGGATCCTGCACCCAGGTTTCCATCTCGCAAAAAATTGAATGCCAGGCCACTACAGAGGAGTTAAAGAGGCCAGGCTCCTCCCCCCACACAAGGCACGAATTCCTGGTGGCTCCATCCCATACCCCGCCCACGATGTACATGAGAACGCATGCCCAGAACCACCTGTGTAGGTTCTTTATATGCATAAGCATCTGGTGTTGACTTGTAGGGTGGGTCAGAGATTCTCCAGGGACCTTTCCCTATTTGCCTAGGCATTTGGCTGTCTCCTGCCTCTATCAGTGCCTGGGCTGAGCTGCCACTAAGGCGCATGTGCAGTCTCCAGAGCATTGGATCACCGGGCACCCCAGACTTAGCAGCTCCAGCTCCAGCAATGGGGTAAGTCAGGCTCTGTTACATGCCCTCAGGAAAAGGGCTAATTCAGAGGGCTGAGCAGTGATGTACTGCAGGCCTCACCTCCACTGAACCTCACAAAATAAGGCCCGCTGGCCTAAGACGACAGGCATCCTAGCTGGGGCTCTCAGGTCCGTACCAGCTCTGCACTGCCTTTGGACAGAATTCCCAGCGGGAGAGACAGGCCGCCGTCTTTGCTGTCTGGCCGCTTTGCCCCTTGGCTTCAGGCTATGGAGAGTGCCCCAGCACAGCTCAGCCACCTCACAGAAAAGCAGCCAGACTGTTTTTTATGTGGGTCCTCAATCCTGCTTCTCACCGGGCAGGATGTCCCAACCTGAAACTCCAACCACCCTCCACTGGTAGCTGCTCTGCATTT
This sequence comes from Callithrix jacchus, assembly GCF_049354715.1. NCBI lineage: Eukaryota > Metazoa > Chordata > Mammalia > Primates > Cebidae > Callithrix > Callithrix jacchus. The sequence continues at coordinate 125,230,211 of NC_133508.1, forward strand.
CCATGGGTCAGAGCTCCCAGAGGGTAGGTCAGGCCGCCATTTTTGCTACTTCACAACCCTAGCTGCTGTTGCCTTCAGGCTCTGGGGAGTATGCAGTGCTTAGGGGACAGTGCAGTGCCCCAGTACATTGCAGCAGCTCTGCAGAAAAGCAGCCAGACTGTTTTTTATACAGGTTCTCAATTCTGAGTCTCACTTCCCAAGCTGGGACTCCAGCCACCCGCTGCGGAGGCTCTTGGGTGAGTAGCTGCTCCGTACTTCCCTGGGACAGCACGCCCAGAGGGAGGGTTAGGCCACCATCATTGCCGCCTGGCAGCCCTCAGGCTCCAGAGGTTGTGTGGTGATTAGGGACTGGCGTGGATCCCTGGCACAGTGCTGCTGCCATGTGGAAAAGTGGCTGGGACTACTCCTTACTGGGTGGGGCCTCCTGAGCGGTAACTCCAGCACAACAACTCTACCCCTGCCTGAATACTTCAGTCAGAGGCAGCTCTGCATTTCTGAGTAGGAAATCCTAGAGACAATCCACAGTCCTTAGCCATTATAGCTGCAATGGTCCCACCCTAACTGTCCTCATTCTGAGGAGGGAACTAAGGGCCTAGTCGTTTCACTGGCATCTGCAGCACACAGAAGAGGGGCTCCCAGAGGCAGCTTACAGCCCCTTTCCCACTGCCACAGAAGTGGTTCTGCTCTTGTTGCCCTTGGTCTGGGGAAGAAACAAAGAGCCTGAGGCCTCCACTCGCACTTTCAGCATGCCACAGTCACCATACAGTGCAAGGACCAGTCTCTCCTCCCTATGAGCCCTGGGCCCTCAGCTCCTTAACGTGTGGAGACCATAGCTCACACTAGCAGTGCAGCAGCCACACCCCTTGGCTGAACATTTCCAGTAGCAGTGGCTCCACGTTTCTCTGAGGTGGAGCTCCCAGAGGCAACTGAAAGCCCCTCTGCCAGGGCAGTGGTATTTCCCATGCTGCTCTCAGACTGGGGAAGGAGCAAAGACTCTGAGTGCTTTGATCATACCTCCAGCAAGCTTCAGTTGTCCTAAAAAGGCTAGTCTGTCTCCCATGGGATGCACCTGAACCCTTCCAGTTACCAGGCTAGGCCCCCACGGGGCAACCACCCCATCTCAGATGATGGATAGCACTTCCACATCTCTCTGTATTAGAGTCCCGACAGACAAGTGAAAGACCCTCTGCAACAACCTCTGTTAAGGTCCCTTCCCCTGCTGCCTTCAAGCTGGGGAAAGCTTGAGTTCAGCTCATAGCTATAGTGTGCTGCCTGGGAATGCCAAGCCATGATCTGCAGCTAGCACTCCAGTGGGAGAGAAGCCCACACTTTCAGAACTCTGAGAGGGAGCACAGGTCTAATCATGAGGAGAGGAGCCACATGACTGAGCAAGAGCCTACCTGCTGGCCATTATGCTTAAGTGCCACCTACTGGATCATAGCCCAAAAATTTAACATCAAAAATACTTTGCTAAGAGTTCCATGTGAAACCAAGTGCAAGAATTCAGCTACAAATAAAGACCCTACACAAAGTGTGGCCTCTGAAAACATCCATAAAACAAATCTACCGATTGTACTCAGTTTACACCACAGTTAAAAAAACAACAGTCCAGACAGATGAGAAAGAACCAGTGTAAAAACTCTGGCAACTCAAAACACCAGAATGTGTTCTTTCCTCCAAATAACTGCAGGAATTCCCTAGTGATATCATTCGGCTGTGTCCCCACCCAAATCCCATCTTGTATTGTAGTTCCCATAATCCTTAATTGTCATGGGAAGGACCCAGTGGGAGGTAATCTAATCATGGGAGCAGTTACCCTTATGCTGTTATCATGATTGTGATCTCATGCTGTTCTCATGAGATCTGATGGTTTTACAAGGGGCTTTTCCCCTCTTGCTCATTCTTCTCTCTCCTACTGCCTTGTAAAGAATGTGTTTGCTTCCCCTTCTGCCATGATTGTAAGTTTTCTGAGGCTTCCCCAACCCTGTGAAACTGTGAGTCAATTAAATCTCTTTCCTTGTGAGAATGGACTCATACACCAAAGCAAGGGTTATTAACCAGACTGTAAAGGTTGAAATGACAGAGAGAGAATTCAGATTATGGATAGGATTAAAGATCATTAAGAATCAGGAGAAAGTTGAAACCCAATCCAAGTGATCTAAGGATTACCATAAAACAATATGGGAGATGATAGACAAAATAGCCATTATAATAAAGCAGCAAACTGACCTGATATGGCTGGAAAACACATTGCAAGAAATTCTTAATGCAATCCCAAGTATTAACAACAGAATAGACCAAGCTGGGGAACAGAATCTAAGAGCTTGAAGACTGGCTCTCTAAAAAAAGTCAGTCAGAAAAAAATAAGAAAAAGAGTAAAAAAGAACATATGACCTCCAAGAAAGATAGGACTATGTAAGCAGACCAAACCTACAACTCATTGGCATCCTGAAAGAGAAGGCAAGTAACTTGGAATACATATTTCAGGATATCATCCATGAAAACTTCCTTAGCCTCATTAGAGAGACCAATGTTCAAATTTGGGAAATGCAGAGAACCCCTGCAAGAAACACTGCACAAGAATTCTATCCCAAGACACATAGATATCAAATTACCCAATGTTGAATTGAAAAAGAAAATGTTAAAGCTAGACAGAAAGGGCAGATCACCTACAAAGGGACACCATTAGGCTAATGGCAGATCTTTCAGTAAAAACCCTACAATCTAGAAGAGATTGGGGGCCTATATTCAGCATTTCCAACCAAGAATTTTCTGTCTAGTCAGAGTAAGATTCATAAGTGAAGGAGAAATGAGTTCCTTTTCAATCAAATGCTGAGGGAATGTGTTACCACCAGACATGCCTTATAAGAGGTCCTGAAACAAATGCTAAATATGGAAAGGAAAAACTGTTACTTAAGTGTACTTAACAAAACACTATGTATCCAGACCACTGATCCTATAAAGTAACCATACAAACAATTCTGAATAGTAACCAGCTAAAAATATAATGACATGATCAAATCTGTACATATTAATAACCTTGAATGTAAACAGGCTAAATGCCCCAATTAAAAGGCACAGAGTGGAATGCTGAAGAATCATGACCCAGTGGTGTGCTGTCTTCAAGAACCCCATTTAATATGCAATGACATCTATAGGCTCAAAATAAAGGGATGGAGAAAAATTTGCCAAGCAAATGGAAATCAGAAAATAACAAGGGTTTCAATTCTATTTTCAGACAAAACAGACTTTAAACCAACAAAGATCAAAGAAGGGCATTCCATAATGGTAAAGGTTTCAATTTGATAAGACTAACTGTCCTAAACATATACCCACCCAGCACAGGAGTACCAAGATTCATAAAGCAAGTTCTTAGAATCCTATGAAGAGAGTTGGAATCCCACACAATAATAGTGGGAGACTTTAATACCCCACTGACAGTATTAGACAGATCATCAAGACAAAATATTGAAAAGATATTTGGGACCTGAACTTGACACTTGACCAAATGAACCTAGTAGATATCTACAGAATTCTTTACTCAATAACCACAGAATATATATTCTTATTGCTTCATGACACATGCTCTAAAATCAACCACACAATTAGACAATTTCAACAAATTCAAAACAATCTCAGCAAATTCAGTAAAACCTAAATCATACCAGTCGCACTTTTGGACCACAGTGCAATAAAAATAGAAATCAAAACTAAGAAAATCACTCAAAACCATACAATTATATGGAAATTAAACAATCTGCTACTGAATGACTTTTGGGTGAATAATGATATTAAGGCTGAAATCAAGAAATTCATTGATACTAATGAAAACAAAGATACACCATACCAAAATCTCTGGGACACAGCTAAGGCAGAGTTAAGAGGGAAGTTTATAGCACTAAAAGCTTGCATCACAATTAGAGGAATGAGAGAAGCAAGAGGAAACAAACCCCAAACTAGCATAAAAGAAATAACCAAAATAAGAGCTCAAATTAAGATGCAAAAAAGCATATAAATGTTCAAAGAATCCAGGAGTTTGTTTGTTGAAAAATTTTAAAAGATAGGCTGCTAGCTAGGCTAATTAAAAAAAAAAAAAGAGAAGATTAACATCACACTGAAAGGATAAAAGCTAGAAGCATTCTGTATTAGTCTGTTCTCACACTACTAATAAAGACATACCCAAGACTCATTTACAAAGGAAAGAGGTTTTATTGACTCACTGCTCAGAGTGGTTGGTGAGGCCTTTGGAAACTTACAATCATGGCAGAAATGGGAGGAAACATGTCCTTCTTCATATGGCAGCAGCAAGAAGTGCAGAGTGAAGGTGGGGGAAAAGTCCCTTACAAAACTATCAGCTCTCATGAGAACTCACTATCATGAGAACAGCATGGAGGTAACTGCCCCCATGACTCAATTACCTCCCACTGGGTCATTCCCATTATGTGTAGTTCACATATTGTAGACTATGTAGGCAATGTAGATTATGTGAACTACAATTCAAGATCATATTTGAGTGAGGCACAAAATCATATCACATTCCCCTTGAAAACCAGGAATGCCCACTGTCACTACTCCTGTTCAACATAATACTGGAAGTCCTGGCAAAAGCAATCACTCAGGAGAAAGAAATAAAAGGCATCCAATTAGAAGAGAGGAAGTCAAACTATCCCTGTTTGTAGATGCCATGATTAGATATCTAGAAAGCCCTATATTCTCTTCCTAAAAGCTCTTTAATCTGATAAACAACTTCATCAAAGTTTGAGGATATGGAATTAATCAATATAAAAAAGTAGCATTCCTATACACCAAGAAAATACAAGCCAAGAGCTAGATCAGGAATGCAATCCCATTGACAACTGCCCCAAAAGCAATAAATACCTAGGAATACAGCTAACCAGGGAAGTGAATGATCTCTACCATGAGAATTACAAAAATACTGCTCAAAAAATTCAGAGATAACACATAAGAAGAAGAATAATAAGAATCAATATTGTTACTATTCAGAGTAATTTATAGATTCAATGCAACACATAAGAAGAATAATAATCAATATTGTTACTATTCAGAGTAATTTATAGATTCAATGCCATTCCTATCAAACTACCAACTTCATTTTTCACAGAATTAGAAAAAAAAACTATACTAAAATTGATACAGAACCAAAAAAGAGCCTAAATAGCCAAAGAAATCCTAAGCCAGAAGAACAAAGCCAGAGGCATCATGTTATCCAACTTTATACGACAAGGTTACAGTAACCCAAACAGCATGCTACTGGTACAAAAGCAGACACATAGATCAATGAAATAGAATGTAGAACCCAGAAATAATGCCACATATTTACAACCACCTGATCTTCAATAAAGCTGACCAAAACAACCAATGGGTAGAAGACTTTCTGTTCAACCAATGGTGCTAGGATAACTGGATACTTATACACAGAAGATTCAATCAGGAAACCTTTCTCATACTAGACACAAAAATCAACTCAAGATGAATTAAAGACTTAAATGTAAAACCTAAACCTGTAAAAAATCCGGAAGATAACTTAGGAAAAAACATTCTGGAACTAGGACCTGGCAAAGATTTCATGATGAAGATGTCAAAAGCAATTGCAACACAAACAAAACTTACAAATGGGACCTAATTAAACTAAAGAACTTCTGCACAGCAAAAGTAACTATCAACAAAATAACCTATAGAATGAGAGAAATTATTTGCACTATATGAAAATACTTTTGCATATAGTGACCAATAAAGGTCTAATATCAAAAATCTGTAAGAATGTAAACAAAGTTACAAGCAAAAAACAAGCAATCTTATTAAAAACTGGGCAAAGGACATGAACAGACACCTTTCAAAAGAGAACATACATGTGGCCAAGCAGCATATGAAAAAATGCTCAACATCACTAATCATCAGAGAAATGAAAATCAAAACCACAATGAGATATCATCTAACACCTGTCTGAATGGCTATTACTAAAAAGTGAAAAAACAAAAAACTGATGCTGGAGAGGTTGTAGAGAGAAAGAGAATACTAACAGTAGTGTAAAAAACTGATTCACTCATTGTGTGTGAACTAATTCCTCATGGGGAATTAGCGTGTGGTGATTCCTCAAAGAATTTAAAACAGAATTACCATTTGACCCAGCAATCCCATTATTGGGCATATACTCAAAGGAATGTAAATCTTTATGCCATGAATATGTTCACTGCAACACTATTTACAACAGCAAAGACATGGAATCAACCCAAATCCCCATTAAGAATAAACTGGAGAAAGAAAATGTGCTACATATGCACTGTGGAATGCTAGGTAGCTATAAAAAAGAATAAGATTATGTTATTTGCAGCAACATGAATGGAGCTGGAAGCCATTATCCCAAGCAAACTAATGCAGGAACAAAAAACCAAATATTGCATGTTCTCACTCAAGCTAACCAATGAGAATACATGGACACAAAGAAAGGAACAAGATGCACCAGAACTTACTTAAGAGTTGGGGGTGAAAGGAGGGAGCAGATCAGACAAAAACATACCTATTGAGTACTATGCTTATTACCTGGGTGACAAAATAATCTGTGCACCAAATCCTCATGACACACAGTTTACCTATATAATGAACCTGCACATATACCCTCAAGTATAAAATAAAAGTTTTTTTAAAAAGAGAAAACATCAGTACTCTTCAAAGAAACAAAAAAGTACAGTCTTCTTAACATGGCAATTCCAATGTCTAGAATCCATACAGGCACAACCTAAAAAGGAACAGGAATATGTGACTAATTCTTTAGACAAGATAACCAACATTGACCAACTTCAAAATGATTTAGGTATGGAATTAGCATACAGGGATTTTAAAGCAGTTAACATATTTCTACTCATGTTTAAAGCTGTAAGTACAAAGATTGTTGCAATGAATGAATAGATAGGAAACCTCAGCAGAGAAATATATGCAACACCAAAAAAAGAAAGTTATAGAACTTAAAATATCTGACTTATAAATGTCTGACATGTAATATGCAGTGTACGCATTTAGCAGAAGAAAAGAGAAGACAGATGAAACATCAAATAAACCTGAAGATAAATCAATAGGAATTATTCAATTTATGTGAGAAATAGAAAAAAATAAAGCTTTATTGACCTATGAAATAATATTAAATATCTATTTGTATATGTCATTTGAGTGTCAGAAGAAAGACAGAAGAGAGCAGAATCAATTTTGAAGAAATAATGGCTTATTTTTTCAAAATTTGGTAAAAGACATAAATTTAAAGATTTAAGAAACTCAGCAATCTACAAACAGGAAAATATGAAGAAAATGATACCTAGGTATAGTAGAAAAAAATCTACAAAACCAAAAGAAAAGAGAAAATGTTTCAAACCAAGCAAAGAAAAATTAAACATTATATACATCAGAGTAAAATAAACTATTTTACTGTTTACTTATTAGAAACCTTGGAGCATGGACAACAGCAGAGAAAGTATTATTAAGCTGGTTAAAGCAAAAAAGTCAAACAAAAATGTAAACCAAGAGTTTTATATTCAGCGCTAATATTCTTCCAGAATGTGGGTGTAATATATTTTAAGGTTAAAAAAAAAACCTTTAAGACAATCTGCTGCCAGCAGACATAAATTAAAAAGAATTGCCAAGGGAAGCTCTGAAACTGAAGAGAAACAATATCCTTCTTTCTCATATCCTCAGAAGGAACTAAGAACATTGAAAATGGCAAAAACATCTAAATTATTACTTTAATTTTCTCTTTTTTAAAAAGATACTTGCATGGATATTTAAAGCAAAAATCATAACCGTGTCTTATACGGTTCATAATGTATGTATAAGCAAAGCATAAATCCATGACAGTAAAAATGTGGGGGGAGGAGAACAATATAAAGTCCTATATATATGGCCCAGTATATGGACCTTACAGGGCTGGAGAACAATATAAAGTCCTATACATATGGTCAAGTATATGGATCTTAGAGTTGAAAATTATCTGAATTTTATGTGGAATGGCAAGATTAATTTTACTGGGAAAAAGTAAAGACTTGTAGTTTAGTATGTACTGCAGACTAAAAAATTCAAAGAAGTCTCTCTAAAATGCCAATAGATAAAATGTAATTTTAAAAATATTTTAAAATCCAAAGGAATACAAAATCATAAGGCCTGAGAAACAAAAAATGTAGATGACAAACAAAAAAAAATCATAAAATAAGGGAACTAAACCCAATCCTATTAACAATTATATTAAATATAAATGACTAAACTCTCCAATTAAAATTCAGAGATTATCAAAATGTATAAAAATCGAGAATTGTGTATTTGCTTTCTTCAAGAAGCTCAATTTAAATGACTCAACACATTTAAATAGTTTACATATTAAATATAAAGATATATTTAATACACTGAATGTATTAGATTAAAAGCAAGTGATGGAAAAGATATGCCAAAGGAACAGTAAGCATAACAAGACCAGAATGGCTACACTAATAGAAGATAAAATAACTTCAAGATAAAAAGTACTACCAGAAATAAAGAGGGAAATTTCATAATGATAAAAATTGAAATCATTTGGGAGCCAAAACAGTCACTAATGTGTATAATTCTAATTACAGAACTTAAAAATACAGGAAGCAGAAATAAACATACTTAAATATTGTAGATTTTAACACTCCTCTCTTAGTAATTTATATAATAATGAATAAAAAATTAAGTAAATACAGAGATTATCTAACAATACTTTAAACATCAAGGGGTTGATATTTACAAACATTACATCCAATGGAGAATAAATGGTTTGTCAAACACAAATTAAACATTCAAGATGATAGGCCATATATTGAGCCATGAAATGAGCCACAAAATATATTTAAAAGGATTGAAATTTTAAAAGGATATTTTCTGATCATAAGAGAATTAGAAAGATAAAAATAAGATATCTAGGGGAAAACTTCAAATATTTGGAATTTAGACAATAGACTTCTAAATAATTTATACAACAAAGAAGAAATAACAGGAAATAAGGTGCCATGTCAAATTGAATAATTATAAAAATTTATAATATCAAAATGTGCAAGATGCACCTAAGGAAACACTTTAAGGAAAATGTATACCTTAAAAATAATTATGTTAGAAAAGAAGAAAAAATACTTACGTTAGAAAACCAATGACCTAGAGACCACCTTAAGAAGCTAGTAAGAGAAGGAAATTAAATACAAAATAGGTGACAGGAAGGAAATAATCAGGATAACAGCAGAAATTAATGAAATAGAAATCAGGGAAGCAATAAAAAAATTAATAAAGGCAGAAGTTAGTTCTTTGAAAAAGTCAACATAATAATGAGCCTCTAGCTAGCTCAATCAGAAAAAGATACGGAACCAATAAGAAGAATTAAAGTGTACTTATCACCACAGGTCCTAGAGACACTGAATAATGAGACAATCTTTGAACATAATTACCCAATAAGTTTGATAACTTAAATGAAATAGAGAAGCCCTGGGGAAGCAGAGTGCAGAGAGAGATAGTCCACCAAAATTAACATAAAAGGAAATGGAAAGTCTAAATATCCCTATGTCTAATAAATAAACCAATTATTAAAGCTTTTCTACAAAGAAACTGCATGTCTTGATGATTTCATTTGTGAATTCTGTGAAATATATAAGGAGAAAGAGTATAAAACTTCTACAAAGGTTTACAGACATTAGAGGAAGAGAGAACATTTAGTAATTTATTTTAGGAGGCCAGTATAATCCGAATACTGGTATCTGACAAAGATAGTAAAAAAGTTACCAATAATATTACTCGTATACCTGTAAAAATCTGTAACAAAATATTATTGATTAAAATTACAGATTTATTCAAAGTAGCCACATATTGAAAACAACCATATGTATGTAAATAGAAGAATAAGCCAACTGTAGTATATTTATACAATGGAATGTTACACAGCAACACAAAGGTACAAACTATTGAAACACACAACATGGCTGAGTATCAAAAACTGTGCTAAGTAAGAGAAGTCTTACATAAAAGAGTGCATACTGTGTGGTTTCATTTATTTGGAGCTCAAAGGCAAATAAAACTAATTTGTGTCAGATAAACATAGGACAACTTTTGACTTTGAGAGCATAAAGGGAGGAATTGACTAAAAATTCCATTAAAGAATTTTCTAATGCTAATATTCTATATCTTTGTAAGAACGTTAGTTACACAGAATTTGTCAAAATCCACCAAACATACACTTAATATTTATGCATTTTATTCTATACAAATTTTACATTAAAAAGTGCAAAAAAGACTGAACTCCAATGCAATAGATGCTGGAATATCTAGGGAGGGATGTGTTGACATATTTGTAAAATGTAAGATGAATTAATGAATAGCCAGATGGCTGGATATATGAGTATATATTATGATAAAACAAGTTTAATATAATGTTAATTTCAAACATACAACAACGTTTATTTTGTCTACTATAAAAATCTCAATTACACTTTGACATTTTTAATGATAAAATGATCAAGAAATGGCTTGGCATTTTATACCTTATGCGATGGAAAATTTATCCTTTAGGGATTTGAAGAACCAGCAATCTATGGAATCTTAATATAATTATGAAACTATCTGAAAAAGAAACCATATTCAATGTAATACCACCATAAAATGAGAAATCAGTATTCTAGTTCTGGAAGGAATTTTTCAAATCTTTTTTCTAATGGGTTCAGACTAAGAATCTTAGTTCTAAGCCTTCTCCATTTTTCTTACTTAACTCTTGCATCAAGCAGATTATTGGAGTCACAGATTCAGGATGTTCCTACTTCTATGCCAGCACCACAAATTTCCTCTGAGCAAATGTTTATATTTAAAGGTACACATACAAGCAAAATTCTCGGCCTAAAGTTTTTATGTTCCATATGCTTCAAAGTACCACTATAAACTTGATGAGTTCCTAGTAGCTCTTCTTGTACTTTAAATTGCACTCCATTACAAAAATTGGTTGGATGACCAAATAAACCGACAAACAAACAAAATGAACAAAAGAATGAATAAATACCATTCAGCTAAGGCTAACAACTTGGCCCTTTAAGATGTATTCCAGTTTCTATGAGCATTTGGGTAGCCTGCCAGTATCTTTGCCTATTTTATAGATCTGAGTCTAATCTTTACATCCTGGCTGTGCCAAACCCATGGACTAAGTGGAAATCTTTTTGTTCAAAGACAAGTAAACAGAAAATGTCAACATAAAACTTGTAAAAAAGAAACCAGCAGCACAGAAGTGTAAATTCTTCCCATGATTACATTTAGACAATCACAGAAAAGGGAAATGGCTTTTAAAAATGTTTGGTTTGTATTCCCACTATAAGCATATATTACTTAAAGTATTTTCATCTTTGTATTCTCTAGCACCTAGAACCAAATAAATTTAAATATTTTGAGTGAGTGAATGAGTTTCTATTACTTAAAAAGATGACTTTAAAAATTATAGAAGAATGAAGATAAATGAAATCACTGTTAGAATCTGGAAGTTGCTAATTGATACTACAGAAAATATAACAAGTCATTCAAAGGACATTCATGAAAAATACCTGTAAAATGAAGAAAAAGAAAACATAAATTTAAAGTTAGAGAGAGAATATAATGGGTTAGAGTTTCTAAATTTTATAAAAGATTTTAAAATTAAAATGGGAAGAGGTGTAAGCAGCAGAGTAATGAAAGGAGACACAAATATCATGGTAAGACTTAAGTTTAAATGGTGAATACTTAGCACTTACTACCATCTAAAATATTATAAATGTTTACCTATCTTACATATTGTCTTTTTTTCTCTACTAGAATTTAAGCTCCAGGACAACTGGAATTTTTGTCTTTTGGTTTGCTATTATTTGCCCACTACCTAAAATACTGTCTGATATACATAAATATACAATAAGTGCCTGTTGCAATAGGAATTATACAAGAGGAATTATGAAATATGCAATAAGTGCTTGTTGAAGAAAGGAACTAATTTTTAACTATGTTGTTTAAAAGAACATCTGAACAAATAACCCTTGGTTAAATGATCCAGGAGTGGTGGTGGTGGTGTATGGATAGGTAGGAAGTCAAGTATATTTTCAACAAAGCAATTAAAATCACATTGTTCCCAGATTTTTTTGTCTGCAACAATTTTTTTTAAAAAAATAGCAGTTTAGCTCAAAAAACCATTTATGACTCCAAAATTGCATTATTAAATAAGCTGCCTTTTGTGCACAAAGAAAACAGAAACAAACCTCAAGTCTGCAAAATTTGAGAAATTATAGGTCACAAATTTACTTAAAGGTGTGCTTTGGATAACTTAAAAATTTTATCAAGATTGAAGTTCAGGAAAGAAAAATAAGGCAGTTTAAAAACTGGTAGTTTAAATGTCAACTGAAGTCATAGAATTAAGTGAATAAGAGGACAACTACCATGTAGAAAAAAGTTAATGCTGTTAGACTACATGGTGTATTGAAGTCTACTAAATGCAATATTAAACGTAAAAATGACATGGAATGAAGAATATGCAAGCATATATGCACATACTATATATATATAATGTATTATATATGTGTTTATAGATATAAATATGGATAAATGATAAAGCAATAGACCGATGCTAGAGAGTTGCTGTGTGCACACACGTGCACATGTGCAAGTATGTGTTATGTTTTACTTTCAGAATAGTCAGTCAAAACTTCAGTGGTTGGAGAAGAAGTGAGGATGTAGAGGGAAGAGAACAGCAGTGTTTTCTGAATCATGTGAGCTGCTCTCTTGCTTCCAGTGTGAAAGGTGGCAGGAAATCTGGAAATGCTCTCTCAGGCCCCACTTCCTCCATTCTATTCCACATCTACCAATGCCTTTTGTGAATTTAGAAAAACAAGAGCCTTCTTCAATGCCACTAATGCCTCAGCGTCACATGAAGTATTTCTTCTTTTTGCTCAGACTCCTCTAAATGTGTCTTAGTTGGATCTCTGTTATTAATTTGCCTTATAATTGAGCTTTAGTTCCCTTGGTAAACAAAGCCCAAAATAAGAACATGTGTTCCTACTCCTCAGGGAGTAGGATTGAGGAGTGATGAAGAATGACAAAGATAATATAAGGGTGTGTTTTTTAGGACTGCATGGAGGACACACATAGCCTTCCCACCCAAAACTATCTGAGGAGCATAGAAAATAACTCACAATAGTGTTACAGAGGGTAAACAAGGAGATTTATTTCTATATCAGCTTCTTTCTAGCATGGATTGGGAGATGCTCCTAAGGGCATTAACTCCTTGAAATCTCCCAGTTTCATAGGCTGGTTGCTCCTTCCAGCTTCTGTAAAATGAGAGAAGCAGGGCAGAAAGTGAAAGACATGCAGACATTAGGTCATCGTTTGAGCAAGGCACTATCAGCCCAAAATGAGTGGAAGTCTCAAGGAACTGTCTGCTGCAATCATGGCTTGAATTAGAGGTGAGGCAAAGAGGATGCTACTCAGGACATCAAGAGGGGTGTGATACTCCTTTCACAGATCTTCCAAGACTATGTGCTATATAGCTCATGGTTAAGTCCTTTCAATTCCCCAGCCTAGCCCAATTAACCAGAATCTCCTTTGAAAATTGTGATCTGTGTTTACAGTTACTTGAAGGGGGGATTAGAACAAAGAAAAAATCCTTAATGACAGTAATTAAGAATATTATAAATACATGCATGCAAATGTGTATTATATACATTCTTTATACTCTAGAAGCACAGGTACTAGTTCTTTTAAAAATATATAAGAACTCATATATTTCAGCCAACTATTTGAGTCAAAGCTCAAAACATCTTATTTTCAAAATAAAACTATGGGGGAAAATCTTACAATGCAGTAAAACCAGAAATTCTATATGGAGTTTAAATTCTCACTTTCATTTTATACTACAGTTCCAATATTCTTGAGTTCATTGTTGATTAGCATATATACTATAGTAGCCATTTGACTCTTTGCCCTCCACTTCCATTCTGTGCTTTTCTGTGTATTAAAGACTAGAAGTCTACAAGCTGTTTCTTGATCTTCTTTCATAGCTATCTTCCTTATGAGTTCTACTCATAGAATGTACTTGGGAGAGATAAAAAGACATCAGGAACAGTAAAGTTTTCTCCTTCTGGATCCAACAGTATGGTGGTCATTGGCAATTACTGTTAGTAGGTATCCCAGCAGCAGGGGTGTGTTGATAGCAAACTCTAGCAGAGTGGGCACAGATAGCATCTTTTTCTTGGTTTCAGCCTGGTCCAGGCAATACACCTTTGGCAGATACAGAACCAACTGAAACACCATCTCCAACAGGTAGCAGAAGGGCTAGACTCATTGACTCCAGCTCAGGTGTCTTAGCAGCTTCTGATCTCTTGGTATAATCCCTTTTGTATCTTTGTTCTGACTACCTTCCTTTCTGCTATCAGCTATGGTCTAAATGTTTGCATCCCCCCGACAACCAAATTCATATGTTGATACCTAATTCCCAATGTGATAGTATTAGAAGGTAGAGCATTTTGGAAGTGATTAGATCATGAAGGCTCTGCTTTCATAAATGGGATGAACAGAAGAATGCATTCAAACATCCCCCACTTTTGTAATTTCTTATTTTCTAAGATTATTTTTATATGCATAGTGATGTCAACAGGACATTCCTACAAGAAAGCACTCCTTATGAATATGCCTGTTTACTGTCACAGTGAGGGCATACATTTATATCTCAGTAGAGAAGAACATATGGAGCCCAAAGAAAGGAAGAAAATATATTGGTTTGGAAATAATTAAAACTAGAGACTGGACAATAAATATCTTCCATCTTTAAGACATTTCAAATTAGTTACTAATTGATATAAAGTAGAAAATTTTAAAATTGTCTTATTTCTTTAGGAGTTGCTTTTGGTATTGTTGATGTAAAAATGATGCCTAGACCAAAATGGCACAGAACATATTGCATATCCCAGCTAAATTTTATTAATGCATCTTTAAAGTCCAATTCACATGTCCTTATTTTCTCATAAGTTTCTCAAACTCACAAGAAGCTGAAAGTAAATAGCTATTTATCCAAACTTGGGTTCCTGAAAGGAAGACAGAAAACTAGCCTAATTAGTCAATGAATTGATATTTATTAAAAGCCCTCAGTATGGTGAGATTGTGGATACGTTTGATAGTATATTACAGGCACTGACACCACCTTCTGCAGTTATCCAGCCTAGAAAACTCACTTCTGTTTAACTCCCTCTTACCTTTTCACCCTACTTAATCTGACTCTACTACACGTTAATTCTGCTTCCTAAATACTTTCCCAAACCTCATCTGTTCTCCAGCCCTGCACTCCCAATTCAGGCTTTATTACTTACTCCCTGGATTATTAAAATAAAATACCTTTCTATCTGGATGTCCTGTCTCTCAAGTATTTCCTCACCAATCAACTGTCCACATTATTACCAAAGTTATCTAATTATCTCACTCTGCATTTGAGAGCCTTCTGTTACTTCTCAGTGCCTCCCAATGAAAGCAAACTTTCACTGCATTATTTTTCAATCTCTTCACCTCTGGCATGTTACGGATTTCAGCCTCTCAGTAAACGTTGACTAAATGATGGACAATTCCTAGACAACATTGTCCTTAAATAAACGTGACTCTGGCCATGTGGTAGTTTTCCTAAGTTACTAAACTGATTTCGGTAACTGTTTGTTATCTATATCTATATCTATATATAAATCGATAAGTTTTTCTTTGTATATGCAGCATACTCATGCTTCATTAAGAATGAAAGAATGTCCAACATCATTCTTTATGTCCAATATAGAACTATATTGGACATAAATTGTTTTGAATAGTTGCCTTTGATTTAATAATCCTCATACTTCTGACTTTAGAGACTTTGAATAAAACCAGGACAATAATGATAGTAAAAAACACCAATAATGCTATCATATGGAGATAATCATTGCTGACATTTCAGGTTCTTTCTTCTTATTTTTCTTTCAACAACCAAGTAAACTATTTAAAAATCAAACTATGGCATATTGAGTTTGTCACTTCTTTAGCATCAGCATTATTTCATATCATCAAATGTTTTTAAGGTGCTTTTAGAAAATTTATTTCTCTTATTCTTGCTCATCTTAAACATTTTATTAATTCTTAGCTATATTCCTAATTATTTTCCTAGCATAGATTCCTAGAAATGGGACTTATGGGTTGGAAGAAAAGGATAGTTTTAGTGTTCTCTGTATGTAGTGATATCAAGAAAGTGTACCAACTATAGGAGAAAATACCCATCTTCCGAATCATAATCCAAAGGTGATTATGCCGTTTAAAAAGTAGGTTTAAGGTAATTGAATTTCTTTTTCTTATGGATATTGGTCCATTGTTTGTTTCTATTATAAATCGTCTATTCATATACTTGGCCCTTTTTTACCATAGGAATATGAAATAACACATATTTTGCCAGCAGGTTTCAACACACATGGGAACAAGATATATTCATGGAATGTGCCTTTGAACCTACATTCAAAAGAATTCAGGCAGAGGTTAGTGGTGAATAAAGCAATTGCTTTCACTTAATGACACAGGTGGGGAAGGAGTTTGCAGAAAATGTTTTTCTTGAAAATAAAATATCTGTGGCTTACAATGTGGGTGCACGTACAAATCAGCTTCAAAAGTGCTTTCATAGATGGAGCTGCTGGAAACATGGTATAAATATCTGCCTTTTGTATCACAACATTTTTTAGAAGTGCCTCTCTAATAGTTCTTTTAAGCCTAAATTTAGGAATTGATGATAAGTAAAATATCAGAGAAGCTAAAATCTTTAGAGTCATCCTTGACATGTCCTCCTCTATCCAATTGCTAACCAATTCCCATTCATTTTTCTTGGGTGTCAATCCAATAGATCCTCCCATATCTACCCACTTTGTTACCGCTTTAACTTGAGCCTTGCAGTTCACCAGGACCTTTGCAGCAGCTTCCCAATGTTTAAAATTGTTCTCAATCCATATCCAGACTGATAGTGTATCAGCTACAGTTATAAAGTATCATTTTTTCTCTAAAAAAATGTGGCAAAGTTCATCAGAGAAAATGTGGATGATAGAAAATACAAAAATAAAATCATAGTATCCAGACCACAAGTCCTCAAAAATAAAAACTAAAATTTCTACATATATTCTTTCAGTTTTCTACTTAAATAAAAATGGAATCATCCTGGACATGTATGTAATCTCTTTCATTCCCAAAGCAATATAGGTATTGCAAACACCTTGTTATGTTTTTACACATTTCTCTGCAACAGAATTTTTAACTGGTTGCATAACGTGCCATTATATTAATATTCAGGTCACTTCAATATTTTGCTATTACAGGCAATGCCAAAGTAAACATCTTTGAAATTATCTTTTATTTTAATAGATTAAAATATTACTTTATTGTTTTCTTCCATGCAATGCTGCGATGGAGAAATCTGATATCATCCTTACTTTTCCTTTCCTGTGAATGAACGGTTCTTCCCTTCTGAAAGGTATTAGAATTTATTTTCTGTTTTTGTTACTCTTTGTGTGAAGTTTTATCTCGCTTTTTTGGTGTTCTACAAGTCCTCATGCTAAGGTCTTTTACTTTGTAAAAATCCTAGGGCATTCTTGCATTATTCCTTTAAATATTTCATCCCATTTTTTTTTTCTTCCTGAGATTCCTCATATCCAGATAATGACACTTCTTTCCTCTAAAATTCTCACCTTCTTTGAGTTTTACCTCTTCATTCTTTCCTACTGGCTTCTGGGAGAGCTTCTTTTTTTTATTGCATTTTAGGTTTTGGGGCACATGTGAAGAACATGCAGGATAGTTGCATAGGTGCACAAGTGGCAGTGTGATTTGCTACTTCCTCCCCTTCACTTATATCTGGCATTTCTCCCCATGCTATCTCTCCCCCACTCCCCACCCCCCGCTGTCCCTCCCCTATTTCCCCCCAACAGATCCCAGTGTGTAGTGTTCCCCTCCCTGTGTCCATGTGTTCTCACTGTACATCACCCGCCTATGAGTGAGAATATGCGCTATTTCATTTTCTGTTCTTGTGTCAGTTTGCTGAGAATGACATTCTCCAGGTTCACCCATGTCCCTACAAAGGACACAAACTCATTTTTGATTGCTGCATAATATTCCATAGTGTATATGTGCCACATTTTCCCTGTCCAGCCTATCGTTGATGGACATTTGGGTTGATTCCAGGTCTTTGCTATTGTAAACAGTGTTGCAATGAACATTCATGTGCATGTGTCCTTATAGTAGAATGATTTATGATCCTTTGGATATATACCCAGTAATGGGATTGCTGGGTCAAATGGAATTTCTATTTCTAGGTCTTTGAGGAATTGCCACACTGTGTTCCACAGTGGTTGAACTAATTTACACTCCCACCAACAGTGTAAAAGTGTTCCTTTTTCTCCACATCCTCTCCAGCACCTGTTGTCTCCAGATTTTTTAATGATCGCCATTCTAACTGGCGTGAGATGGTATCTCAGTGTGGTTTTGATTTGCATCTCTCTGATGACCAGTGATGATGAGCATTTTTTCATATAATTGTTGGCCTCATATATGTCTTCTTTGGTAAAGTGTCTGTTCATATCCTTTGCCCACTTTTGAATGGGCTTGTTAGTTTTTTTCTTGTAAATCTGTTTTAGTTCTTTGTAAATTCTGGATATCAGCCCTTTGTCAGATGGATAAACTGCAAAAATTTTTGCCCATTCTGTTGGTTGCCAATTCACTCTAGTAACTGTTTCTTTTGCCATGCAGAAGCTGTGGAGTTTGATTAGGTCCCATTTGTCTATTTTGGCTTTTGTTGCCAATGCTTTTGGTGTTTTGGTCATGAAGTCCTTGCCTACTCCTATGTCCTGGATGGTTTTGCCTAGATTTTCTTCTAGGGTTTTTATGGTGTTAGGTCTTATGTTTAAGTCTTTAATCCATCTGTAGTTGATTTTAGTGTAAGGTGTCAGGGAGGGTACAATTTCTGCTTTCTGCACATGGCTAGCCAGTTTTCCCAACACCATTTATTAAACAGGGAATCCTTTCCCCATTGCTTTTGTCAGGTTTATCAAAGATTGTATGGTTTGACTCACTAATTCTTTCTTCAGCTGTGTTCATCTAACTAACTCATTATTCCTGGATCTGTCTTATAATTATATAAGTATTTTTATCAATTTATTTTATGTTTTTCATCTATATACATAAAAATTTACTTACAAAAGGTGTATAGTTTTTAATATAGTATGTGTGTTCTGTTAGGTAGTTGACTGTCATATTATATTCCTTATTTTGGCCATGAGTCCATGTTCTTTTCTGACTGTCAGCTGCTATGTCTGGTAGACTGTATAGTAGGAGAGCCAAAGTACCAAAGTCCTAGTTCAGTAGACCTGGAAAGTTTAGGAAGCAAAAGAAGCATGAGCCCACAGCAGAGAGCTAAGCACACCATTGACCTCTCCCTTTTGCTGCAACACCACCAGGCAACTCCTCTGGGAAAGGCTTAGCCAAGCAGCAATGGAAAGGCAGACTCCCAACATTGTAGTCCACTAGCTATGGAGTTCAGAGTAGAGGAGTGGGTGAGTGAGTGCCTGAGGAAAGCTGATGGGTAGGAATCTGTTTACCCTATTGTTTTTTATCCCTTGAGGGATGTTTGCTATGCTACCTTGATCCTACCCCGACAGAACCAGATACACACAGTCAGGGCCAGCTGCAAAATGGAAGCACTAAAGATCCCCAGACAATGGGAGGGAAGTAAGAACAAAAATTAAACCTTTCATCTTTGGTTCATATGTTGACAGCCATATCCAGTTACCCTGTGTCTCCAGTTATAGCAGTTCAGCTCTTGTTGCATCTGGTCATTGGCACACACCCAAAAGTCAGAAGTCCTTTGTGTTCCACCAATGGTTTCCCACAGTTTTGTGGTGCTATTTGTTCCTAGAGTCTTTTCCCATCTTTTTATTAATGTCTCCAGGATTGATTTGGAGCAGGGATACCTAATAGCTTTTGTAGTTTCCCATCTTGGAAGGAACTAGAAGTTCTCCTAATGAAACCTTTGTTCACATCTATGCCAGTTCCCTTAAAATAAATCTCTAGAAACAGGAATGCTGTGGCATAGCATACTTAAAAATTTAAGGCTTTTTATATGTTTACCAAACTATACAGAATTATAAACAGGAAAAACATATTTTTTGGTAATTTACATCTAATCTTGCCTGAACAATCTGATGTCTTCATAAACAGTATATTATGAAACTATGTATACCATACTCAACCACACAGGACAGGCTGTCATGATGATCCCACCTCTTTCCTACGTCTGTCCTTTTTCCTAAAATCTTCTCTGTGTTATCTTGAATTTCACTGTGTTTCACTTGAATTTCTCTTGTGTTATCTTGAATTTTCACTGAATTGTACAATGTTACAGTTTCACTGTATTTTGAATTCTTTATTTAGAGGGTCACAAATCTCAGTCTCTCTAGGATTGGTCCCTGGTGCCATGTGTAGTTCATTTGGTGAGGTCATGCTTTCCTAGATGATCTTGATGCTTATGGATGTTCATTGGTGTCTGGGCATTAAAGAGTTAGGTATTTCCTGTAGTCTTTGTAGTCTGTGCTTGTTTATACCCGTCCTTCTTGGGAAGGCTTTCCAGGTATGCATAGGGACTTGGGTATTGTGATCTAAGTTTTTGGTTACTGCAGCCAAATCTGCATTAGGCGGCACCCCAAGCCCAGCAACACTGTGGCTCTTGCAGACTCACAGAGATACCACCATGGTGGTCTTGGAAAATATTTGGAAGAAATCTCTGGATTACAAGGCAGAGACTCTTGTTCTCATTCCTTATTTTCTCCCTAACAGATAGATTCTCTTTCTGTGCTGAGCTGTCTGGAGCTGGGGGAGGGATGACACAAACACGCCTGTAGCCACCACCACTGGGACTGCTCTGGGTCAGATCTGAAGCCAGCACATCACTGGGTCTCATCCAAGGCCCACAGTAATCACTGCCTGGCTACTGCCTATGTTCTCTCAAGGCTGGAGGCACCATGATCAGCCAGTGGAGAAGCCAGCCAGACTTTTGTCCTTCTGTGTAGGGTGGTGAGCCCTAAGTAGGTCCCAAGATGTTGTTTGGGAGCTAAGACCCACAGTTGAAAACCTTAGGAATCTACCTGGTGCTCTATTCTACGGTGGCTGAGCTGGCACCCAAATCACAAGATAACGTCTTTCCCGCATTTCCCTTCCTTTTCCACAAACAGAGGAGTCTTTCCTTGTGGCCACCCCCTCCCTTCCCTCTACTCCAGACTGTGGCAAGTGCTGCTGGGCTGCTACTGATGTTCACTAAAGGCCCAAGGACTCTTCAGTCAGTTTGTGGTGAATGCCTCGAGGCCTGTGTATCTCCCTTCAGGGCAGTGGGCTCCCCTTTGGTCCCGTGCGGGCCCAGAAATGTCACCCAGGAGTCAATGCCTGGAATTGGGGATCCCAAGAGCCTGCTTAGCTCTCTACCCCATTGTGGCTGAGCTGGTACCCAAGCTGCAAAAAAGCCTCCTTTACTCTTCCCTCTCACATTCTCAAGTAGGAGTCTCTCCTCATACCCACCACAGCTGGAAATGCACCAGGTCACACCTGAAGCCAACACAGCTCTGAGTCCTACTCAAGGCCCATGGCAAGTACTGCCTGGCTACTGCTGCTGATCATTCAGGGCCAAAGGCTCTTGAGCCGTCAGGCAATGAATTCTGTCAGGACTGACTCCTTCTCTTCAAGGCAGAGAGTTCCCTTCTGGCCCAGGGTGTGTGTAGAAACATCCTCTAGGAGCCAGGGCCTGAAATGGGGGCCTCAAGACTCTACCTGGTACCCTACCCTACTATGGCTGAGCTGATATTCAAGTTGCAAGACAAAAAGTTCTCTTTACTCTTCCCTTTCCTCAAGGAGAGGAAAGGAGTCTCTCCCAGAGCTGCAAGCTGAGCTGCCTGGGATTAGGGGAGGGGTGACACAAGCACTCCCTCAGTCACCCCAGCTGGTGTCTCACTAGGTTGGATGCCCCTCAAATCTACTAGTTCAGAGCCCAGCACAGCACTAGGACTTGCCTAGGAATTGCCATCCTTGTGGCCTAGACTGCTTTTCAAGTTTATTTAGAACCCAAAGCACTTTAGCCCAAGTTGGCAATGAGAAGTCCCACAATCACTGTGGTCTCCCTCCTGCAAGTACACAGATTCTCTCTCCTGCCATGTGGCTACTGCTGGGGGATCGGGAAGGGGTGGTGAGATGTTAAAACCAGGTACTATGATTGCTCACTTGATTTTTGGTTCTTATGAAGGTGTTTTTTTGGTGGATTCTTGTTCAATGTAGTGTTCCTGTGGGGAGAATGATCAATGGAGGCTTCTATTCAGTCATTTTGCTGGCTATTCTGTTCTTGTTTCTTGGAATGGTGTTATTTATATGTTTTGCTAGGTTGCAACTCAATATCATATATTTTGTGAATCCTTCCCCAAATTATCCAGAATTGGTCTCTAATTTTTTTTGGTTAACATTGTTATTTGGTAGCATTTTGTTCATGCATCTGTTATAGCACAGCATATTTTAATTATTTACTTTGGTATCTATATGAACCCCTAAGCTATGAAGTTCTTTTGTATAGAGATTCCACCTTAATCATCTTTTTATTGCCAGAGGTCTGTGACTGGGACTGGCACCATGTTAGGTGATCAATCAATGTTGGCAGAACCAACGAATGAATTTTCAAATACCCAGCAGAACCTGAACTAAATGTGCAAAACATTTTTAAGTACTTTCATTCAATCTTCAAAACAATTTGTACTGTTTTCTCTACTTTTTAGATGAGAAAACAAAAGGCTTAGAGAGGTCAAGTAGCTTGCCCAAGGTAAAGCTGGAATTTGAATTCCTATCTAGTCCGCGTTGAGACTTTACCACTAGGATCTTACGGTGCCTGCTGGTTCTGTGTTTTGATGAATGTAGGTAGAGAAAATCAGGAAGACTGTTCAATAAAGAGGGTTGTTATTTTTCTTTGTGAAGTTGCTATTTCAAACCCAATATAATCCAATATTTGAGAGGCATCAACTTCACTATCCAGTTATTTCAAAATAAACCTGAAACTAAAAGGATTGAATTATATCAACTGTGAGAAATAACTGAAATACTTTTTAATAATAACCTTGCTGAGATACTATTAAAAGGACAGACCTAAAAACATTCATCTGCCTGCAATGTGACATAATCCATATCTTTGTTTAATAGTTTTATCTTAAAATGTTCCTAAGCTTGCATAGTCTTTATTACCGTTTTCTGGTACAAGGATGAGGTAGGGAGGGGATGTAAGAGTGATGCTGAAACAAAAACCAAAAAACCCAGCAAATACTATTTGAAATAGTAGGCTAAACTGTGAATATATACTTTTGAATTTCTGTTATTACCTCAAGCAATTTCAGGCATATAATTAATGACAAATATGATGCCCTAGCTCATCGATTTTTACCATCTTCATGAAATACTCTACAGGAGCAGCCTGAGAATGCATGTTGAATTACACAATCCTAAGGCCTCTAGTAGGCACATATGATTGAAGGATGACTATAGGATACCGAGTAGTCCTACAAGGTCAAATTTTCAACCATCTACATCACTTCCTGCCTGGAAGTCAACTGGGCTGAGGAGGTGAAGTGGATGACCCATGCCACCTGATTTGCTCTGCCATGCTCATGTTATTTCAGGCATGGAGGCACAGTCCAAGGTAAATGTCACTGATATGTATTTCCCTAAAGCTGAATAAAAACAAAGGCAGAGCTTATTGATTTTTAAAAATTAATTTCTTTCTGCCAGACTTCATTTAGGCCCATTGCCTACTTTTCTTGAGAACACCTGGGCAAGCAGAAATTTCCATAGCTGATTTAGAACATGGGAAAACTGCAAAGAACCAAATTTTTCTTGTCATTTAATGCAAGGGGAAAGAGATCTTAAGACAAGCACGTTGGTAACTCAGATTGCTAATCGGAGCAACATATTCAGGAAAATGCCCTAGAGGTACAGAAGCCATGACCACACTGATGTTATATCCCTTCTGAAGTTAAAGATTCTTGTTGTTGGAAGACTTCTTGTTTTGTAAGCAAATTTCCACATCCACTATGTTTTATTATTGGCTATTTTATTAAATATGTTTTTCAGGGCATGACAGCAATGTATATGACAGGATTCCTAAATATGAGAGGTGAGAATCCCATTATCTTGAAAATCCTTTTAAAAGAGAGGGTATAATTTGAAGGAATGTGCCCCAACATGCTCTCTTACCATGGAAAGACTTCTGTAAGAATAAAATACTTAAAACTTTATGAAAATATGTCTATTCAGTAGTATTTTGACTTAAAAACAAAATGCTTTACAGATCCTGAATGTTCCAGGTACCAACATAGAAGGCAAGTGTGAAGGGTTACTTCAGAAAGAAAACAGTTGTAATACAGGAGTCACCATCATATTTTCCTTCCCCAACTAACATTGTAAAATGAACCTTTTGAGCTTCTGTCTCTTGTTGATGCTGAAAGGAACATCGGAACATCTCCTTATTAGAAGCAATAAAAACAAAATGTAACAGATACAGATCATGTCACTTCTGGAAATGGGAAGATGTGATTTTGGTCTGCTCATGAACAATGACCCTGCAGATACAGTTCTTCTAACTCCTGGGTCATGACCCTAAGAGTGGAAATAAAGTGAATTATATGCAACTTGATAGACAGAGCCTGATGTCTTGTTCCATGCATAGTACAAGATTGAGTATTTTAGTTTATTCAAGTCAGGGGATTGCATTTTTACTAAAAATCTCTCTCTCTCTCTGCTTCTGCCCTCATGCTGCACACAGAAACAAGCACCACAAACACACACTGTTTTCGTTAGCTGAAATACAAAATGCAAAATTCAAGCTCATCTCACAATACCCCAAAGATGACCCAGGTCCGGTTGCTTTGCAGACATCCCTGTTGCTGTACAAATGTATGGTAGACCACAATTGTTTTGTGCTAGAGAACAGATAAATGACATGGATTGAAATTATGGTAAATTTAAATTGATGGCCTAATTAGTATTATCTCTTTTTGTATTCACTGTAAGAAAAATTATCCAGGAGGAACTCATTTTGCATTAATGTTGATATAAAGTGTAATTCTCCAGGATTTTCGTTGTAATTTGGCATTAATTAATGCATCATTATTTTAAAGTGTTAATTAAATTGTTACAAAAAGGGACATCTGCAGTGGTTCAGAAAAGAAATCACATGAACAATTAGTTTTGTATATGTCTGTGGTGCAGTCTCAGAGATCATATGTGTAGTGGGAGCATGAAGGCCGAGGTAGATTGCAGACAGGAAAAACTCCTGCTCTGTCCTGTGTGGTATATTGTTGACAGTATATCACCACTTCTCTTTCACTTTTCATTGTCTGCATGTGAAGAATGGGTAGTTTCTAGAGCACTAGATTTTTGTTCTCTGGTTAGGACACGATGCACATCAGTAGGACTATGGTTCTTTACTTGATTTTTCTGGGAGCTTGGCAGATGTCACTGACCATTTCATGTCAGTAAAAGGAATAACTAAATCCTTTTCATAATATGGTCTAAAGAGCTCATAAATATGCAGCTGTAGATGGCTAGCTTAATATTTCTACTGGTAATGAACTCCATACAAAACTGTGACAAATCAAAAGGGAGATAATCTATGGTAATTCCTTACGCAGTGGACCATCATTGTTAAGGCATCTGGAAGTTATTGAATGCTATCATGGCTTAAGATATATAATTCCAAGGAAATTCAATCAACATATCATATATCAAGGAATCATGGCAATCAGATAGAAATGCAGGTTGGCAATTCGATAGAACTTGGAACTTGGAGGGAATATGTAAATTAGGATCTGGTCACTCTGTCATCATGGTCCCACAGGACACAGAAGTCTGGGGAATCTTATTCTGTCAGTAATGTTATTCTGTATTTGGCCCTGTGGTGCTCTACTGAATGAGCAATCTTTATCAAGAGTTGTAAACCAAGATCCGCCTAGGAGAGTATAACAGGTTACTATAGCACTGTACCACATACAACTGCAAAGTCGTTAAATTGGTTAAATATTTTCGTTCTGGATACCAACCTAATATTAAGGCTGCAACTTTTCCTTTAACAGCCATAGTGGGAGCCTCTTATTTCTCAGGTTCTGTGAAATTTTCCTCATAGACTGTTTTAGGGACATATAAGTCAAGGCCCAAATTTCACAATCAAGTTGAAGTCAAATCTTTCCTCTTTACATTGCACGATAAGTTGGACAGATAAAATCAGAATCACTCCATAATGTTTTTGACAGTTCTCCTTAGATGAATGTAGTCCACTTCCCTCTTTTGTGAAGATGAAAACTTCCCACAAATCTAGGTCTTTCTTGGGTCTCTTGTCCAGCATGTGGCCTGATGCCAGTTCACTCGATAAATAGTTAATAAATTGATTGATTCATGTAGCTCATGAGTAATTGCTTTCCTAAGAAGAGATGGCCACAAAGCTTCTATAGGTTCAATGGAGTCTATTTGAAAGTGATTGGTTATATAGAAGATCAGTATTCCCAAACCCAAGGTCCAAAACTTTTCCATTACCTGCACTGCTAATCACTAGAAAGGGAAATAAAATGAAGCAGCTTAAAAATCAAATTAAATATCACCTAATGAGGAAGATTTAGTTTGTGGGGGAAAAAACCTCTCTTGGTAGAAAAATAAATGTTTTTAAGATAAAACAAAAAAATTATAGGGAAAGAAAAGATTAGAAGCAGTCACCATTGAAGTGCTAGAAGAGCCTGGTCATCCCCTGGGGAAGTGTTGCACCATGCTTAGGTCCAAAGGGTTCATTCTGTGCCCTGAGATTTAAATTATTTCAAGGTGAGTGAGCGCTCATCTCCCAGCAAAGATTCCTTCCAGTCTCTGGCTCTGCATTCTTGATTTGACGAAAGTATCTCAGTTTCCTGATTATCATCATGTGATTTTCTGAAACTGTTCAATTAAGTTCAGATATCCTACTTTCCAAAACATTATTTTGAGGAAAAGATGAGAAACTTACAAGAAAACAAAACATTTAAACTGAATTTTTTTTTTTTTTTTTTTGAGACGGAGTTTCGCTCTTGTTACCGGGGCTGGAGTGCAATGGCACAATCTCGGCTCATCGCAACCTCCGCCTCCTGGGTTCAGGCAATTCTCCTGCCTCAGCCTCCCGAGTAGCTGGGATCACAGGCACGCACCACCATGCCCAGCTAATTTTTTTGTATTTTTGGTAGAGACGGGGTTTCACCATGTTGACCAGGATGGTCTCGATCTCCTGACCTCGTGATCCACCCGCCTCGGCCTCCCAAAGTGCTGGGATTACAGGCTTGAGCCACCTCGCGGGGCCCTTAAACTGAATATTACACATGCCTGTGCTTAAAGTCGTGTTCCAGCCTTACTAATACAGAGCCTTGTTGGCCACCACCTACTCCTCCTCCTTATTGGCCACCACCTACTCCTCCTCCTTGTTCACCCCTCTTTCTCTTCCTAGATACTGACTTCCTTCCCTCTCCTTTCCACAGTGAACTTCAGCCCCAAAGTACTGTAACTTCTTTTATAGAATGGTTTTGCTATCTCTTTGTTTTACTTCTAATTTCTCACCATACCCCGAGGCCTTACTGTCTAAACCAAAGTGGGTCTGTCAAGACAATTTTGCCAAACAAAGGGCTATTGAGTCTTTCTTAGGAAACAGAAGTTGCATTCAATTGTGGTTTTAAGTAACTTTTTTCTTCTTCTGTGGAGTTTGTCATCTTATAGTTTCAATGGTTACCTCGGGCTCTTTACAAAACTCTGGTTTCTTTGTTAACAGTGCTTCAGTCACTCACATCAGAAGCCAATTCCTTGCGGGCAAGTAACATGTGTCTAGTTTCCTTTGTAGGTGTTTGTAAATGCCAAGTAGGCTCTTCTGCCCACTTTGGGTACTAGACAAATGCTGCTGAGGAGCAAGAGCCGACAGAAATTCAGGAGATGACAAGAAAAGCATTTCCAGGCCCACGATCTGAATGTGGAAAAGGGAATGTGCAGAAGAGCATACCACCTTCCCAGCAGCGAGGGTATGCCAGAAAGGACGTGAAACTAGCTTTAATGTTTAAGCATAAGATGCTCCACATTTCTCACTCTAAATTTAGTGCTGTGGCATTCACTTTAAACTACCCTGTGCCCAATAATATACTTCCTGGCCTGCCCTGAGGTCTTCAGGAAGCTTTTTATCTTTGCTATAATTGCCAGGGTGAATCCCTAGTTATAACACACTCTACAGCATATAAAATAATTGTTGCAACTGAACCCATCACATAAATATTAGTGATTGAAGAGATTGGTTGCAATAAATCAATGTGGGTGACAGTTTTAATAAACTTTGTATAAACATTGTTTGCAACAGCTATAAATAAAATTGTCTTTAAGAATTTTACATATTGCACATCCCTCTATTCATGTGAGACGCACAGGCATGATTTCTAGCTGCACCAAATGACAAGCAATGCCTTTTAAAATCTGCCCAGATCAAAACAGGCAAGCCAAGTCAGGGAGCTTGCCGCAGCAGGTCAGGGGAGTGCCAAGCTTGCTCCATCCTCTCAGCCTTCCTCATCCACTTGCCATTGGGAACTAGGTTCAGACTGAGAAGAGCTTCTAGCCAACATGCTCATTCTTTCCTTCCTTCCCTCCTTCATCCTTCCCCTTCCTCCCTCCCCTTCCTCCCTCCCTTCTTCCTCTCCTTCCTTCCTTCCTTCCTTCCTTCCTTCCTTCCTTCCTTCCTTCCTCCCTCCCTCCCTCCCTCCCTCCCTGCCTCCCTCCCTCTCTCCCTCTCTCTCTCTCTCCCTCCTGTTTTTCAAAAGAAAAACCCACACCACTCTTCCTTTCTCCCTTCCTCCTGTTTTTCAAAAGAAAAATGCACACCATAAATAAAGCATGATCGAGATGGCATTTTACATTCACACAGATTTTGGCATAAATAAATAAAAGGGATTTTCTTCAAATTTTGTCATTCTTACATGCCATTTTAAAATTATCTTTCTCTACCAGTTCATCATTTTCTACTATGCTGTGAGAGTCATACTGGCTCCCTCCAGTGGCTGACTGAGCTCTGATGAAACCACAGGGTCATGGATGAAGGCCATACAGCCTAGTGGTTCTTCATGGAATCACTTATTTCCAAGATAATGAGTTCAGATCCCTTTGGGAATTCCCACTCTCAGCATGCATTACCATTACATTTGAAAATGTTTGATATAGGTGTTAATTTTAATTAACCTACCCCATGGTCTCCCGTCCAAATGGCCTATTTCACTGCTCCCATTTTATGGATGAAAAACAACCCACTGGAAGGTTGTGGAAAAACTGGGAATGCTGGGAGGTCATGGTAATGCCTCACAGCTGAGCACCAGGACAGAGTGCTTGCATGGGGGCTTTCTCTAGGCTTAGAACAGACCCTTTCACATTCTCTTACTTACTATTGTTAGATTCCAAAGGATGACAACTTTTGGAAATATTTAGGTTCCTCTTTTAAAGAGATCAGACATAATGCAGTGTGTCTTCAGCTTTAAGCTTAATGAAATGTCACATACACATTTGGAAATGCAGGTATAAACTATGAGTCTTACATTGTTTGAAATTTACAACTTTCACATTTATTTTTATTAGTAATATTTTAGTCGCTCAATATATTTCTCTGGCATTAATGGAAAAAACATGGTGCCTACAAGCAGCCAAAATAATCTCTCTAAATTCCCGCTGAGTTTAATCAAAGGCCATGCAATTTAATGGCTAAACTTACTGCTGTATATTTCCAGTGTGCTGGGTTCAAGTCCCATTAAATTAGGCTCTAATTAAAATTCATCTGAAGTATTCTTTCACTGTGTAATTGTTTTTTAATTCTTAATGATTCACATTAACCTCCTTTTACACAAAAGAAAAAAATGGGGAATTAAAAAAACAAGAGCCAGGCAGGAAAAAGAACAGTTGAATTAGAGGATGAGATGATGCTTTTTCAAAATGCAGCCTGAGAATTGGGTATGCAACACAGAAGATCAAGAGGAGACTTAATTAGGGCTCTACTGCTCAGTTCAGAGTTTTTGGGTCTTTATGAAAGCTAAGAGCACAGCTAAATCATGTGTAATTTGCCATTATTTTTCAGGTAGCTCTTACTGAAATGTTATTTTTCACTTGCATTTTTTTTTCATCTAGAGAGCATAGTATCAGACCTTGTATATACAGCTTGCCACTTGCCTGCTGTCAGAGACAGAAGTGACAACACTTGTCACTACCAATCTCCTCATGTCTGGTCTCATCTGAGTGATACATACAGGCTGATTTCCAGCTGTTTGTTGAAACTCCGAGTTATGTAACATGTCTTTGCTGTGCTCAGAATGGAAAAAAAGCACCACTATGGGAATAAATTCTTAGCTTTCTAGGAACTGTTAGTGTACATAATACTGAATTAGCCCAATTCCAGATAATTGAAGGGAAAAGTTGGAGACAGAGAGAGGAGGCATGGCAAAATTGATAGCCTCACGGGTGGCCAAATGACACTGATGGGAAATTTTTACAAACATAAAAAAGGAAAGCAATATGAGTACATAGTTTAACAAATTAACCACCATAAAAGCACTAAATATTAAAAAAAAACAGAACCACTAGTTCCTCTGCTCTCCAGCTTACCTACTATCCAAGAGCAGCCACTTTTTAAACAATTTTTATTATATCCACTACTAGGCAACTATACGGTGATTCATTCGTTTTAAATAGTATTTATCGATCTCATAATGGTAGATGAAGAGCTTAGGTTTTATTATACATACATACACACACACACACACACACACACACACCCCACACACAGATGCGTACAACCTCTTTCTCCCCTCAATCCTTGCAGTTGAGCTTTATCAATTTGGAATTAAATCCACATATATAATGCTATTGTTGTTACTCAACACACATATTTCCCTCACAAGCCAAGTTGTCGACACTCCTTATATTTGTTTTCTTGTACAATTACTTATTTTCTAAAATTAATAATTGGTTTTTTCTTTCTTTGCTTGGTTTCCTTTTATCTCTAATTATTCACTGGTGTTCCAAAGTGTGCCCCTTAATACAACTTCTCACCTGGTTAAATCTAGAAAGTGATATATCTCTTCTCTCATGAAAACTCCCAGAATGCCACATTTTCTGGTTTCAATCTGTACTGGTAACTTCTAAGCCCGCTACATAGTAATTCCCTCCTATATTTGCTTTTGAGTTATCCTGGGAATTACTTTATCCTTTCTCCAATGTTAGGTTTGTTTTTTAACAACCCTGTTTTGTTGGAGCATATCCTCTAGTCACTTCTAGAGAAAAGGTGAATTTAAAAATATTTTTCCTTTTCAAACTTAAAATTATTGTGCTTCTCCTTTCTATCTCGCGGCCCTGTCTTTATCTCCAGGGTTCTAAAATTTCTTCGTAATTCATTTTGTTGTAATCATTTGTCCAATCCTTTTTTGTAGGCACATTCGGGGCCTTTATATTTTGAAATTACATTACTCAATTTTAGGATTTTTTTTTGCATTTTTCTTAAAAATCACTTCCTCTTCATCATTATCTCTTGAATGCATATTTATTATATGTTAGACTTCTTTTGTGGTCCCTCAAATTTTCCTTCCTTTTTTGTCTTTTCCTATGTTCATTTGTTTCTATTTTTTTCTGGAATTATGTATTGACTGCTATTTATAACCGTTGCATTAGTTTTAGCTGCCATATATTAAGAACATTTTATTTTTCTCAGATTATTCCATTTTTTAATAGCATTCTGTTGTTGATTTATGGTGATATATCTTCTCTATCTCTCCAAAGATACTCATTCTCTTCATTGTCCATATTTTCTGTCGGTTCTGTTCTTATGTTTACTTATTTCTCTTTGAGTGTCTGATAATTCTTAGCTCTCTGTTCATAGTTAATATTAAAGAGTTGATGGACAATCATGTATGTTAATTCAACTGTCAAATAATGGGCTTCTCTGTAGTGCAAAAGAGTGACCAGTTAGTCTTTTCAACGGAGCATCTGACTATTATCTGTAGTTCTATAGTGATTTAATTTCTCAGGAAGATTCCCCCATTTCCCCTCTGCTACTAGCATCTGGAATTGGGCATAAGAGCAAAACATCTGGTGTGGGGGTGGAGGAGGTAGTCTCACTATTTATTATGTTACTATTAACAGTTACTCTTAATCTTAAAATTTTTAGTTCTCACCCATCCCAATTTTTAACTGTGCCTAGCATCCCTGAGCCCTCTCTAAGGGTGTTGTTTTGGTGCTTTTAATTAAAAAATATTTTTCTGCTGTCATCATTGTTTTATGTCAAATGTATCCACTTGAAGTAGCACTAGCATAAAAGAAGATATCATCAATATAACCCTTCATTCAACAAATAGTGAGTGCCAGATCACTTTTCACAGGTAACTACAGATCCGTCTGTTTCTTCCCAGCCAACTTGAGTAGCCAATTTTAATAAACATATGAAACTTTTAAGTTTTACTTTTATATCCTGAGGATTAGGGACCAGAGAGACCTGTGCTTGGCTACTGATTGACTATCTGTATGTTACATGACCTTTCTGAATTTCAATGTTCTTATCATTAAAGTAAGCTAACTTCTCTGAGACTCTTCTTTCTCAACTGCAGCATGGGGGTATAATATCTTTTATAGGTGTAATAATTACCTGACTATAATGTGTAAATTGCCTAGCACATAAATTTGTCCTAATTCCCTTTTCCCTGGAATCTTAATAGGTCATTATATCAGGAAGGATTAACTTTAGCTGTATGTATTGGAAAAACGGAAAACAGCTGAGGCTGAAACAAGATCTAGGTGGTCAATTCTATTTGTGGCAGAAACTAAGGCTTTTTCCAGCTTTCTGACACGCACAAAAAATGTAAGTGATGATGTCATTTAAAATTAGAAGAATAAAATGTGTAAGAAGAACTTAGCATAATAAACACAAAAATGCATGATAACTTTTAAAAGGATACAAAAGTCAATCAGTCAGGTTAATCATAACCAATTACCTGACAAAGATTCTGGAAATACAGTTTGTTTATCATAAAGAATGCACCCACCAAAAATCTTATGGCAAATTCTTACTCGCTCACAATTGTTTGGAGTGAAAACAAGCAACTTGGCAGTTCAAATTGTACCTCCAGCAACAAATCCTCACTATTTCACTTTAGGGCATGCAATTCTACTCCCCTAGAGTTGTTTCCCCCTCATGGCACATAGTCTCAATCTATTGATTGGATGAAGACGGTAGGAAAAACAATAATGATAATCTCTCTGCATAATCTACATGACGGCATCTGCTCTGAAAACTTTATTCATCTTGTACACATTAACATCAGTTAAGACTGGCTTTTGTCCCATTCTTAAAGGATACTTGGTTTCTTCCAAAATTGGTAATAACCTCAGTAAATTTTACATTTAACTTTTGTAAGCATGCCATCGTTGTTTAGGTATTGTCCCTCCTGGGCCTGGCAAAAATATTAAATTCTGTCCAAGAAAAAAATTATGATAACTTGAAGAATAAAAATGTTTTACTTTTCTTACAAGGTTTTAAATAATTTTCTAGAATGCTATAAATGCTTTCTTCAAAATAGTAAGTGAAAGAATTTGCTAAAAATATCTCAGACCCTTTTTAGTTTTGCTTATTATTCTGGAAACTTTTGTTTCCCCAAACCATTTCAGAACCTATGGCATACAAATAATTTATTACTGTGCACCAATTTTTCATTATACTCTATGTAACTTGCAAAAAACAAGATTTTACACCTGTTACAATCAATTGTGCTGATCGACAAAAGAGCATATTTCCCCCATCCCATCTTACAGAGATGGTTTGTTTCTTTCCAGTCCCAACTAAAGAGAGCAGTTTCAAACAGCCTGTGAAATCCAAGAAGACTTCTACCATACAGTAGTCTGTTTCCTGATGGATTCTCTACTCTTTCCCTGAATGATGGACGGAGAGTGACATGTGTTATAGACGTAAGATGGTGGCCAACTCAGGATTGAGTGTCTTCTGAAATTATGCCCAAATGAATCATGCACTGAGTCCATTTTGTTATACTAAAATTTCCTTTGTGTACTAGAGGTCATAAAAATGTTTCACTGCCAAATCTAGACCACTTTATCCCCCAATGAAATTATGATTCCTAAAACACAAAAATCTAAGAAAAACGCACATTGGGCAGCAAGCAAGGCCAGCCAATTTATCAATGGCCAGGCATAAAAGTCTACATGTTTCACTTTGCCAGTAAGCTTGTCTGCTTCATCTGGTGCCAACAACTCAATCCTCTGAACATATGACATATTGAATAGAGGAAGCTTTTCAAATCTATGAATACTTCAGTTCTCATCTTTCTAATGTATCATTTGATACCAGGGTTCATTCTATCACTCTAGAGTTAGTAAATGATTATTGTGCCAAGTCTGATATTCTGGAGGTACTGAAGTAAAAACTGCCCCAAACATCCCCTCAGGACAGTGGTTATTTTTTCAAAGCCAATTTACTGTGTATCCTGGAGTTTCTAGAAGTTCCCTTATGCCTAAAACTGAATACAAGATTCTCATCATTGAGGTTTTAACTTTCATTCTTTGTCAACAATTGTATAATAAAGAGAAAATAGACCTGTAATTATGCAGGAGGAAAATAACTCAATTTAAATAATTGCATCTGGGAAATTTAACTCTGTTGTCACAAAATGTTTGACTAAGAATCCTACAAAAGAATTCACTCTGCTTTGTTTATTGCTCAATAGAAATCTACCAGAATCTGATAACAGCCACTTTCCATATTGGAAATTTGTTTCCACAGTTCTAAATTTGCTGGTGACCTATTTCAAGTGGGCAATCAACCTTTACCAAAACTCATTGAGTTCATTTTTCTCTCCTTTGCACCAGATTGAGAGAATATTTGTAGATACGCTGAAGGTCCTTGAAGAATTTTTATGGTTAAGAAGGGAAGAACCTGATTTTTTGGCCTCTGTACAAGCAGAGAAGGACTGAACCACGGTCCACAAGGGAAGCTTGGTGCCAGATGTAGCAGAGGATATATAAGTGAGACAATTGTACCATATCCATATAGCAGGCCTTGTTCTTTTCTGATGCACAGTTCTTTATCCAGAGGCTGGTGGGCATATGTTGCACAGGCCAATAACAAATCAAAGTGGAGCTACTCAGCTTACCCTGAGTGGGAGGCATCAAGATTGACAGTGTGATGTCTGTGAGTGAGAGGTGCTGAAGGCTGATGGGGTGGTGGAAGAAGCTAATATACTTAGATTACTCTACACGTCATTGTTCAGTGCAAAGCCCTTCACATGTGTTAGAGAGTAATAGTGTCTTTTCCGTTAATGATCTTTTAGTCGGAGAATGGACCAGATGACCCCTACAGATGTCTCTCTGCATGGTAAGTCTAAGCTCTATGTGCTTAGTAAAGGTTTGTCTCTCTAGGCCTTTATATGTGAAAACAACAGACTTGTTTGATGAGTTGTCTGTTCTCAGGGAGCGTACAATCTATAGCTAGGATAAGAATGTAAACAAGAAGTGCCTCAAAAGCAATATATGTCACTATGGAAAAAGAACAAAATAGATTACAAGGAGATGTTTGTCAGTTTGGTTTATTACTATATTTCTAGTATGTCAGATAGTACCAAACACACTGTAGGTGGCCTAAAATTTTTTGAATAGATGAATGAGTGATATCACACAAAATGTACTTAAGTCAAGAGTAGAAGTTCCAAAACTGAACTGGTGCACTCTCAAAAGATGTAATCATACAGTATGATTTGGTTTCTATAACGTCATTAAAATGACACAATTTGTATCTTTTTATATGTATGATCTGGTTGATATAACATTATGAAAATGACACAATTATAGAAATTGTGAACAGATTACTAATTGGCAGGATTAGGCAGGGAGGAAGTAGGGAGATGATGATGGCTGTATGAGGGAATTACAAGAGATCCTAGCAATGGAATCATTCTGCATCTTGATTGTGGTGGTAGTCACACAAAATTACACGTGATAAAATTCCATAGAACTAAATGAACACATGGACAAGTGCATGTAAAACTGGTGAAATCTGAGTAATATTGATAGAATGTGTCAATATTCTCATGTGATTTTATACTATAGTTATAGAAAATATTAAAACTGAAAGACACTGGGTGAATAATGTGTTTTGGCTATGTCCCCACCCAAATCTCATCTTAAATTGTAGTTCACATAATCCCCAGATGCTGTGGGAGGGACCCGGTGAGAGGTAATTGAATCAGGGGGGCTGTTACCCTCATGTGAATCTCCTGATAGTGAGTTTTCATGAGATCTGATGGTTTTTTAGGGAGCTTTCCCCCTTTTTGCTCAGCACTTCTCCTTGCTGCCACCATATGAAGAATGATATGTTTGCTTCCCCTTCCACCATGATTGTAAGTCTCCCTTGGCCTCCCCAGCCATGCTGAACTGTGAGTCAATTGAACCTCTTTCCTTTAAAAATTACCCAGTCTTGGTATGTCTTTATTAGCAGTGGGAGAACAGACTAATACAGTGAAGGATAGACAAGCTGTCTCTGCATTATTTCTTATAATCTTATGTGAATCTACAATTATTTCAAAATAAACATTTAGATAAAATATCTGAATTGGTTTATTGAAGAAGGGTTTATGGAGAAGTGGGACTCAACTTGGCTTTGAAAAAATGGTAGGATTTGTACAGAAAGAGAGGAGAGTGCTTGGATGGTGTGGTGAGTGGGCTAGCGAATAGGCTATAAGAATCTCAAAGGAACAGTCATCCATGTGAATATGGAAGAAGCTGGCAGCACGGTTTGTTAATTTTGGAGCATGGTTTTTAGTAGCAAAAGTAGGAATTTTGAAATCCAGTCTCCCTCACTCTGTTGGCCAGTTCCTACACTATCTTCTGTATGATGACAGCAAACTCTCTAATCTCCAAATGTATGGTTCCTCACTTGAATCACAGAGGGCATGATACTTTCTTGGCAGTGACAGGAAGATTAAACAAGCCAATGCACATAAAGGGTCCAGCTCAGCTTTTGGCACGTGATAGCTATTTAGCAGACAGAGTTTCCTTTCCCCTGCCCTTAGACAAAGTCCTACAGGTAAAGCTAGGGTTCTTAGGTCAATCTCAAGGCAGGTTATCACACATTCTTAGCACTACTCAGTCCTGGGGACTCTGTGGAGGGGAGCAATGCCAAGAGGATAAGCCTGTCACCAATTAGCCCTAAGCCACAGCAGATGCCCAGTGTGGGCAGAGAATGTGAGAAGGTGACAAGATCTGTCTTCAGTCTCCGGACTGGAAGGCAGCCCTCACCTTGTGAGAGGAGAAAGACAAAGTTCTTAGAGCAGGCTGTCACAGCCAGAAGCTGTGACCACTGCTGCCTCTGCTTATGCTGCACAAGGCAAGGAAATAAAGCCAGGATGTCTTCTGGGTACTGGCAGTGTGTCCATGCTGAGCTCAGGGCAGAGCTTCGTTCCTCGTGCCCTGCACACGTCAGCCAGGATGGGAGCTGTTGGGAAAGCCAGCTGGCCGCATAAGGAGAATCCCCTTCAGCAACAGCAACAGCAGCAGCCGCAAGAACAAAACAGAAAACTTTTAAATAAAATGTTTGCTCACATACCAACAATTTTCTTAAATCTACATGGAAGATTAGTACCAATTTGGAGACAGATGAAAGATCTAAAATAATAACTTTCCAAGGAGTGTTTCTCCCTCATTTTCTCTAATTTCAAAATTCAAAATGATTACCATTTTAAAATCTTGGTTTGTGTTTGCGTGTGTATGTGTGTGTTTCCATGTGTGTGCGTGTGTGTGTGTTTTGTCTACAGTGAGTATTAGTACATTTTCTGCTATTTTCCTTCAAAGAAGAAAAACAGATTGGAGAGACGAAACTCTAGGCTGACAATATATAGTTTTGTAAATACAACATGTAACGATACAGGAATTTACCAACCGGCATTAGCTGTAAGAATACGAATTCCATGGCTGAGCAGCATAAAACATATTTAGAGCCATTGCTGTACAGCATGCTGTTGTTGTAGGACTGTGTTTATTGAGATGTACATTGAGACCTAAGGAGCTGCTTGCACACAAGAAAGGAATCTAAATTGACTTCTCCAAATTTCTGCTGCTTTCAGGTAATAAAAACCTACCACTCTGGACTCTAAACAAAATCTTCGTAAAAATGAACAGTTAGTTAGAGATCTGGTCAGAAATGTCAGGCTAAGAAAATAAGTCCACGTTTTTTTGTGACGGTGATGGTGGGTTTTTCTGTTGTGCTGGTGATTTTATTTTTGTATAGTTCCATTTGTTTTCTGTTTTCACTGCTATTGATACATCAGGCATCCAGTCATGAAAAACAATGTCCATGTCACTAAAATGTCCTCCAGGCATTCAGTCTATCTACATTGGGGTTAAACATCTGTGCGAAGATGTGACAGCACACCCTATAAAAGGTATTATTGAGTAATATAGACTTTCTGTAATAACCAAACAGTAAAGAATATAGCTTTTTAAAGGTCTCCCCATGGCTGATCTCATGACTCAAAGATAAGACACTGTGCTGCAAGCTAAGTAATAAAATCTTGAGGATACTCTGGGCTAGCTTGTGACAAATCATATCAAAGTATTATTAAAGAAAGAACTTGAGACCCAAGACTATTATTGATTCTTGACAGAATTTCTTATAAATAAAGTGTTGCAATCAGGTCCCCGACTTGCCAAGGTCCTGGTAGAATTCTTCCTATTATAGGGCAGGCTGCAAAATAGTAACGCTCCATTAGTGAGAGACGAAAGCCTCTGTGTGGAGCACCACAAGGATGGGTCATGGTCAAAAGAGAGCCAATAAGAACACAATTTCCAAAGGCCTTTTAAGGCCCTCTTTGCTGATCCCTTTTTGAAATGGGTAAAGCTGCCTCTGAGCTTCAACGCAAAGCAGCCTGTGCCCTGACTGTGTTCACAGAATGAATCTGTGACCCTTCAGAGCACTAAGGACATACCTCCATTAGTGTCCATATTCTTACAGGGAAGAGGCTGATATAGTCAGCTGAAATGACAGGGTGATAAATATAAAACCACTATCATCAATACGACTGGAATGTAAAAGCACTTAGTTTCAGCCTAAGTAACTCGCAGAAAGTTTGGTTTCAAGAACCAGTGCGTCATCCATCACTACTCTACCTTCTGTTGACAAAGTAATTGTAAGATATCTAGAATGGAGGTTCAATACGAGCTGACATTTTTGAAAGGAGGAATTGTGTGCCGTACTTACTCATTACATGTATTTTTCCTCTACTAAAGATGTTTCCTTTTTTAGTTTATGTATGAATAACTTTAACTAAAGTTCCCTTGACATTCTGACTTTGCTCTGAATAACACCTATGTTCATTAACATAAAACCTGAAAGAAAATAATTTTAATGTAGTTTTTTTAACACTTCAAAAGCCTCCAACAAATTGATCGAGCACAATTATGCATTCTAAAGGGAATTGTAAAGAGATCACAAAGGTTGAAAAGTTCTAGCTAAAAAAATAAAAAAGAAAAAGTTTGGGGCAATAAAGAAAAGAAAAATTGGCAGTTAATGTGAAACTACAAGACACATGAATAAAAGTAAACTTTGAATTTTTAGTTTTTTTTAACTTTTCTATAAATGCACTATTTGCAGAGAAGAATAAACAAGAACCCACAGCAGGATAAGCCTCAGATAACTTGACAGAATAAGGTATATATTATTCAAATGTATGAACTTTGGAGTCAGACAGACCTAGGTTTGAATTTCTGCTCTGCCGCTTACTACCTGCATGATGATAAGAAATTATTTTTTTCTCTCTAAGA
Source organism: Callithrix jacchus (assembly GCF_049354715.1). NCBI lineage: Eukaryota > Metazoa > Chordata > Mammalia > Primates > Cebidae > Callithrix > Callithrix jacchus. The sequence continues at coordinate 125,270,156 of NC_133508.1, forward strand.
TTCAGTTTCCTCATTTGTAACCGAAGTGAGGATTAAATAATACATTTTTTGTGCTTTTACAAAATATATCATTTAATTGTTAAGCACTTAACATTGCTTTGTACACAGGAGGCATCTAACAATTTTGTCCTCCCAATTCCCATACCAAGCAAATCATGAAGGATTAGTTCTCTCTCTTAAGTCTTACAGAACTTTTTTGAAGAAGTCATTGTCCTCGTTAAAGTTCCAGGGTAGAAGGAATAAGACAAATTGCCTTCTGAGGTGGGCGCACCAACTCAGGCCTAAATGTCTACCCCTGTTTAATGGCAAGTGGATCATTCTTAGAATTTCCATGCTCCATGTATTTCTCTCGATCCTATTGTTGTCTGTAAAGTCTAGCTAAATCCCACCTCCTCCAAGGAGTCATTCCAGATTCTTCCAGTTTGATTCCCACTTCTCTAGTGGGATATTGTTGGACTTAATTTCCACAATATAGTGAGGTCTTAGAGGGCAAGAGCCCTGTTTTGTGTGCCTTTGTCCTCACAGTACCTCACCTTGGCCTTTTCTAATGATGAATACTCAAGAACTACACTTTGAATGTCTTATTGATATGCTGTCTTACAAGACCAGGTTAGGGATAAAGTCCCAGAACTTGAAATAAAATCCCTAATTTTCAGATGAACCATGCTCCTAGCTCTTGCTTCATTTTGCAAATGTAGTTATTGTGACCACCATATAGTCACTGAAATTCAGGCAGTCAATCAAACCCATTTACTGAGCCCCAAATTACTGTAAGGAAGGGATATGCAAGAGAAGCAAAAAGCTGTACACCAACCTTTGAGAAACTTACTATCTTGCTAAGAAAATATACATGAGGGGGATGGTAAAAAACACACCACCACCATATGTAGGTTATAAATCTTAGGCTGCCAGGCAATAAACCTCAGCGGATATGTTCCCCCCTTGCCCCAGGCCATTGTTTACAAGTTATAGCACAGAGAGTGTATCAGTAAAACTATACTGGACCTGTTGCTCTGCATGAGTCTAGATTTATATTTAGCTCGAAAGTCCAGGCAAGCAGGACAAATCGCCTCTCTTTGTTTCAAATTACAGCTTTCCTAGTAGTTACAGACATCAGTGCTGGAGACAAGCCTGCCCTTGGTCAGCATCTCGGTTCCCTTTTTCATCTGTCTGGCCTTGGACAAGTCACTTGACTTCTCGATCTATTGCTTTTCTCATGTAAAATGAGAGTAAAAATAGGATGTTCCTCATAGTATTTTGGGGGTGAGTCATTTGGTAAATTCAAGTCAAGCACTTAGAACAGTACCAGGCACAAAGCAGGCACTTAATAAGCACTGTTTATCATTAATTGTTTCTTGGAAGCAGCACATTTTGGCAAGAACACTGTTCATTGAGGTTGTTGATTCCATGGCAAAATGTATTCTCCCAAATTGACAGACTTCTCCTCTGCCTTATTGCTGGTAGGATTTTTCCTTGCTTATTGATGAAAGTTGCAAGGAAATAAAGGAGAGTGAGACAGAAGGGGCTAAAAGTAGTATCTAAGGTGACTGTTAGAAATTTCATGAGAAGTGTAAAATAGAGCAATGAAGACAGTGGTTGTACCATAGGTTTGTCAATCATTTCTCTGATAGAAGGGGCAGAGCAGGTAACTGTAGATTTCAGGCATGTATTGATCTTGCAATTTTAACAGTTTGCCAGTACTTGACATGCATACCTATACACTTCCAAAATATCCTCATTATGAGTTTTATCATCTCCATTTTAGAATTTAGAATACTGAGATTCCGGGAATTTAAGTGACTTGTTCAAGGTGAGAAAAACAGCATGAGCTGAATCCAGTATTGGCTTCTAACTCAACTCTTTAGTCTTGCAAAGACACTCTTCTGTCTTATGAAATAGTCTTAAAGTAGGAGAAGAATCACTTTACCAAGAATTAAATTTAGGGCCTACCGTTCACCCTGCACATAGGTTACAGCCACCAGTAAATTTCTCCTGAAATCTAAAAAGCAACTGGCTTTAAACAGAATCCAGTGTATATATCATTTACACAAAGTGGAGAACCTTTGATTCTTAACCTTGAAACTTCCTCTGTCCCAACACAACATTTAAAAGACAAAAAGCAAATATTCTTTTGCTGTTTAGATGCTCTGTTGCCTGCCTTCTGCAGCAGCATTGAGGTCCCTGGAGCACCTGAACCCATTTATATTCCATCTGTTTCTTGCCTTCCTAAAGCAATTTTATTGCACCCCAGAAGGCTTTGCTTCTCTCAGAGAGGGGAGAAGCACTCAAAGACATACAGCATGCACAAGAGACTTCGCAGGTAGGTAAGGAGGATAAACAAATTCAAGAGCCAGGAACACAGATATCTGAGCATGTAGCAGTTAGATGCACATTGGCCTGGCTGACTCTTGGCTGCAAGATTAAAAGAGACCTGTACCTAGGAGTCCATTCTGTAGGGAGAAAGCTGAATTTTTCATACAGTAGGTGAAGCTCAGAGTGCTACTAAGAGACAGAGAGGAGAAAGGCATGCAAATTGATGGGAAGGTAGATTCTCCTGTATCCTGTTAAAATGTAAAGAAGGACTTGGAATGGTATAAGGCCACTGAGTGCTGAGAGGACTTGGCATTCACTTTTCTCCCTGAGAATGGCCTCAAGCTCATCCCCCTGAAGCAAGAACATCTAAATCTTATCCATTTTGGTCCTTCGGGGGTAGACACTGGCTGCTGCTGGGGAAATGCTCCCCTATGAAACCCTTGAAAGTGTTTCCCTGGAGGCATGCCTGCTCTAATGGCTCCTATTTGGATGCAGTTATGACTGGCTTAGAAACTGGGGAAGTGTGGAATCAGCAGGGGTAAGGAGACGCAGTAGAGGGCAAAGGGGACTTGTTCATAGCTTTTCAGGTATCTGGAAATAGCACTCAACATGGACTTCTCTTAATTCCGAATTGTTATGGGAGCCAATTATTCCACCTATTAGGTTTTAATGTAGCTCCAATAAGTCAAAACCAGTTTAACAACTAAGAATTATGGTTGGTATAAAATGTTTGAATTTACGCTAATAACATATACTAAGTTATAGACAGATGAAATTTAAAATGACTAAGGTAAGAAATTGGGTTCATAATGGACACATTAATAGGCCACTAAACTGACTTTAAAGGCTCTGGCAGGCACATTCAAGACACCAAGTATATAACAACTCCATCCATCTTGAGCTTCCTCATCATGTCACCTAATAGAATTCAAACACTATTAGCACACTGATAAATGGTTATTATATATTACCCATGCATGCTGCCTTATGAATTAAAAGACAAGCACAGGCATTAGACATTTGTTGGATTGGGTAATTTTTCTTTATTCTTTATTCTGAAATAGTGAGTTTTACTTCCCCAGTTTGTTTCAGGAGCCATGAACTCCTTTCTAATTTCAGAAAACAAATATAAAAGCACTTTTGTGGCCAGAATGACCACATCTATGACTGGATAAATATCCAGAATAATTTGAGAGAATGCCATCCAGGGAAGCTGCTGTGGCACTGAGCTGACCAATACCTGAAGCCAGACCATTGCCACATCTGCCAAGACAAGGACCATCATTCATTTACTCACCACTTTTTTTTTGAGCAACGACTCTAACCTAAGCATTGTTCTAGTCACTGCCAAATGATAGCAAACAAAATAGGCATGATTGTTCTTTTTGCTTAGAATTGTCTTGGCTATGCAGGCTCTCTTTTGGTTCCATATGAAGTTTGAGTGGTTTTTTTCCAGTTCTATGAAGAGGGTCATAGGTAGCTTGATGGGGATAGCATTGATTCTGTAAATTACTGTCAGCAGTATGGCCATTTTAACAATATTGATTCTTCCTAACCATGAGCATGGAATGTTTTTCCATTTGTTTATGTCCTCTCTTATTTCCTTGAGCAGTGGTTCGTAGTTCTCCTTGAAGAGGTCCTTTACATCCTCTGTAAGTTGTATTCCTGGGTATTTTATTCTCTTTGTAGCAATTGTGAATGGCAGTTCGTTTTTGATTTGGTTCTCTTTAAGTCTGTTATTGGTGTATAGGAATGCTTGTGATTTCTGCACATTGATTTTGTATCCTGAAACTTTGCTGAAGTTGCTTATCAGTTTCAGGAGATTTTGGGCTGAGACGATGGGGGTCTTCTAAATATACAACCATGTCATCTGCAAATAGAGACTATTTGACTTCCTCCTTTCCTAATTGAATACCCTTTATTTCTTTTTCTTGCCTGATTGCTCTGGCTAGAACTTCCAATACTATATTGAATAGGAGTGGTGAGAGAGGCCATCCTTGTCTAGTGCCGGGTTTCAAAGGGAATGCTTCCCATTCTGTTGGTTGCCTATTCACTCTAATGACTGTTTCTTTTGTCGAAGCCCTTCTCTGCATCAATTGAGATAATCCTGTGGTTTTTGTCTTTGGTTCTGTTTATGTGGTGGATTATGTTTATAGACTTACATTTATAGACTTGAACCAGCCTTGCATCCCCAGGATAAAGCCTATCTGATCATGATGGATAAGCTTTTTGACGTGCTGTTGCAATCAGTGTGCCAGTATTTTATTGAAGATTTTTGCACCTACGTTCATCATGGATATTGGCCTGAAGTTTTCTTTTCCTGCTGAGTCTCTGCCAGGTTTTGGTCTCAGGATGATGTTGGTTTCATAAAATGATTTGGGAAGGATTCCCTCTTTTTGGATTGTTTGGAATAGTTTCAGGAGGAGTGGTACCAGCTCCTCTTTGTATGTCTGGTAGAATTTGGCTGTGAACCCATCTGGACCTGGGCTTTTTTTGGTTGTTAGGCAATTAATTGCTGCCTCAACTTCAGCCCTTGTTATTGGTCTATTCAGGGTTTCAAGATCCATTTTGTAAGCAGGTCAGTGAAATCTGTGATGGATAGGATAGAGGGATGAAAAGAAAGGCAGGTGTCAAGAGCAACTTCCAGAGTTCTGGCATGAGGAACTGGATGGATAGAGATGCCATTTAGCCACCTAAGCTTACAGCGATATAAATCCATATGGAAATTCCATACAAAGTACATCAATTCCTTATCTATTGCAATAGTTTAATTTTCTAGAAACCTCATTGATATAGAACTGAATCAAGTAAGAGATAATACTTCCATGGAAGCCAAAATAGATATCATAAAATCTATGAGCTTTGATGTAGAAAGGTTTTTAAACTCTCAATAAAAACCACCTATTTACTCTTTCTCTTAACATAATGTATTGACCTTTCTCACATAGCACTTACATGGCCATAAAATAATGCCATAAAGAAAAATGCAGAAACAAATGAATGATGCCACAGAGTAGGTAGAAACATCCATAAGAACATCGAAACAATATGAGAGTATGCAATTTGCAATGTGAAAAACTGTTCATGTAATATGGAAAGTTTTCACTGTGTTGATCATATTTGCCCAAGAAAAACACACAGTCACTAAATTTTCCCTGTATGTTTTATTCATTATGATAATTCTATTACGGCTTTTATTTCTGTTTTTTGGCCTTTTCAGTTCTTCTCTCTTTCCCTGTCCTTCCTATCTTTACATTATTTTTCCTTGGCAATTACAAAATTAGACTTTCAGTATGTATAATTATATCTATGAAATAAGACAGTGAGGGTTGGAGAAAGTTTCCCAAATGTTAGCAAATATACCAAGAAGATTGTAAGAATCCTTCTGAATTCTCAGTGAAGTATCACTATGATCTCCTTAAAAACAGAGACTAATTTATTTTTGTATCCCCAGATCTAAGCATATACCTAGAAAAATTGGTTTAAAATTTCTTGAGGGAATGGGTATAATGATAGTCTAAACAAATAATATTGAATCTTTGGGAACAGTGGTGAGGTATATTTGGTACAGACAGTTTGTTTGGGTAGTCAGTGGGAGGGAAACTTACATGAAAGAGATGAGGGAAGGTTTTATATTAGATATTAGATGGCCTTCTTAATTGTCAGGGAATTTTTTTTTCACGTTAGATTTCCCAGGAAAATTGTGGCATCACTTTCCTTTGGAATTTAGTTTAATTTGATATTTTTATTATTGTACAAGTAATATTACAAAAAAATTGAAACAAAAAGGAAAAAAAAAACAAATCCAAGTCTCTAGCAATGGAACACATCAAATTAAACTCCCTGCCTACAACACACACACATACACACACAAACTAATATCTGAGGTAATCATAGCATGTATAGAATTAAGCATTTTCTTTTGTGTAATATTATATCATAAACTTACACAAAATTTCCAGTCATGGTTTTAATGCATTAAAAATTCCATCAATTTGAAAATATTGGAACACCTATCTACATTTCAAAAGTTTATTAAAATAATGATGAAAATATATCAAGAGGAGTATATCAATATCCATTAATTCATATCTTGTTCATCCATTAATTCAGCAAATATTTATTGAGTGCCAATCATATGTCAGACACTTTCATAGGCTCTGGGTACACCATGGGAATTAGAGTTTATTTCTGCTCTCATAGTGATCACAATCTAATAAGATGGAGAGACATTCTTCCCAGAAAACCTCAGAAAGAGTCAATCTTGGAGCTGACAGGCATGAGGATCAGGAGTGGGCTTTGGTACATAGTTCAGGACAATTAAATATTAAAAGATTTCTATAAAAGAGCTAGGACTGGTGATTCCTCCATTTTCCACAAGTCCTTGGAAGCTGATTTCTAAATCTAAGTCTTTTTTTTTTTTTTAGATTACCATCATTTATACATTTATTTAACAAATATACATGAAGTGCCTAAGTTTGTCAGATACTTTGCAGAGATAAAATGATAAGCCCTGTCCTCAACAAATAGTGGATTATTTTAGAAAAATGCTGCTCAAGGCTTCTAACATGTTGCATTTTTACAACAAAGAAATTAACCAAGTCCCTGACAACTTTGTGTTCCTGGCACACCAGTTATAGACAGCCTGCCTCTGGACTCCCTCGTGTTTGTTTAGGCCACTTATAAACTGCCTATCTATCTATCTATCTATCCATCCATCCATCTATCCATCCATCCATCCATCCATCCATCTATCCATCCATCCATCCATCCATCCATCCATCCATCATCCATCCATCCATCCATCCATCCAATTTTTTTGAGACAGAGTCTTGTTCTGTTACCTGGCTGGAATGCAGTGGTGCAATCTCGGCTCACTGCAACTCCACCTGCTGGGTTCCAGCGATTCTTCCACCTCAGCCTCCAGACGAGTCCCTACTGGAGAACTGGGAATAGAGAAAAGAAACCAGCGCTGGAGATAACTCTAGACCCACACAGCAGTCCAAAGTGTGAGTCGCTTCGTGGGCTGTTAAGAAAAGACAGCTCCAGTCTGCCACAGGAATGAAAGAAAAAAATTACTTTATTTTGACCTCAGAGTAAACTCTCCCTTTCAATAGCAATGTTGGGAGAACTGATGCCATGTGCCTATTTCCTTCCTACACATTCCACAGGGAAGCTGGATTGTCAGAAGCCCAGCCCCCTAGTAGCCTTACCAGAAAGAGGAAGGGACCTTTGCTAAATCAAGTAATGACCACAAAAATCTTACCATTAACTTACGCTAATTGCATAATCCTCATTTATCCATGTTGACAGTTACCTAACCAATAGCATAAACTAAGGTTATCAAAAATAAACAAATAGAATAAATGACCTAGGGAAATGGAGCTAGTGTAAAGAACAGAAGAAAACCTAAAAATCTGATTGGTCTCCTAGTATATATTCAAGAAGATATTATATCCCTAAAACACAATTAGACCACTCCAAAAAAGAAGTAATCTGGAAGTAAGAGATTTTTTAGAAATTAAATAAGATTTCTAAAAGATAAAGAAATGAATTAAATAATTCAATAATGAATGAAAACGGCTAAAAAATGAAGTTGGGTGATTTGGAAGATAAAGTTGAGAAAAACATCCCAGAGCTAAATAACAAAGGAATGGAAACTATGGGACAATACTTCCTCAAATGCCAATTCAGAATAGATCAAAGTATCTACAACTCTTGAGGGAAGTAATATTCTCTCTCATGCATGGGAAGTACAGTCAAATAAATGATAGAAAAAATTTGATGAGCTAAAGGTACAATTGATTATGCAAATTGAAATCCTAGATGCATTTGTATAAAATTTCAGAACTCAAGAGCAATGAGAAATTCTAAGAAGTCCCAGAGAAAAAAAATAGATTATCAACAAAGGACAAAAATTATTGCACTTTTTACTATGAGTAAAGCTAGTTAGTAGGCAACTTTAAAGTTCTAGCCAAACTGTCATTTTTGTTGGAAAATTCATACCAGCCTTCTAAAAAAAAAAAAAGAAAAAACCAGGGGTCCTGAAACTATAAGATATGGAATTGAAGAACAATGATTAACACAGGGTAATACAAAAAGACAGTAACTGTGCAGCAGGCCTAATAAGCAAGGTGTAAAATTAGTGAGAGTTCTATGTAAAAAATATCTTTAATAAGCAACCTGATTCTATTACAAATTGCATAATTCAAAAATGAAAGTTCTCTATAATATAACATTATTTGTGTTTTCCGTATCTTGATAAGGAAAAGAAAGGCATTTAACAATTCCAAGAATAAATAGATGCAATGAAGGCCATCATCCAAACAATGTGCTTAGTATAAGGAAGCTAACAAGTATAGCCAGGAAAATACACTCTGCTTGCTCTTGATGCTTGGAATCAACGTTCTTCTTTAAGTAATGGAAATTGAATGACAAATATGGACATATACTTCTCTGTGGATCCAATCACTTCACTTAGTTGTGCTGAAAATAATATTTATATTACAGTGATATTACATAGGTGTTAATTTTCAATTTATAAAATCAACTTACAGAGGCAAAGCAAAGAAGACAATTATAATTACAAGACATGTAAGAGTAATAGTATAATTAATAGGATTGGGATCTGAAGAAAGAAAGAGAAAAAGAGATGAAAAAAAGTAGGCTCATTAATTTCCTCACTTATCTAGTTAAGAGTCAATAGATGTGCTCTAAATTGACAAATAAAGAATAAATAAAGGCCTAAATATATTATTTAGTTATAAATGTAATGGCTAGAAGAACTATTACTGTAACTAATAAAACTGAGAGATAAGTGTGTTAAAATCCTAATGCTTTATAGTTTGGCACAAATAGATGCAGTCAAAAGTTGATAAATTGGGAAACAGATATATAAATATATTATTTAGAATGTATGTAGCAATTCATGGTGGATGAACCTTGACTCTCATTACAGCCCGTTGTATTGTTTGTTTATAGCAGATGACTCAGGAAAATAGCTTTCAGTAATATGTGATAAAAGGACTCATAACTGTCATTCAATTTCAAGTTTAATTTCTCTAGGAGGAAAAGATTGCCTTTTTTTTTTAGATAGTCTCACTCTGTCACCCAATCTATGGTTTGTGTGTGTGTGGTAGCCTGACTTTAATTCCCATGAGAAGCAGAAACTGATAAAATGTCCGGCTCAGATGCAATGAGGAGCAAAGCAGAGCCATGTTAAGAAGAAAAAACTGGTTACTCTAGGAATTTTCAAAGGAAAATGGGCTACTTGGGGGAGTATTGAAAGCACTGTGAAAGCCACATATCCAAGTCTTGATTCTTGATAACGTTTTCTGGAAATGACAAAGTAGGAAGAATCTTATAAAGACCTTTCAAAGTTTAGGTATCCTTCTCATGCTTTTGGGACTTGATTTTTGCTAGTTATTCCATTTTTTAAATCAAACACATTTACCTGATTTTGAGAAAATATTTTATTTGAAGTAATCAATGATAATCATTCATCAAATTCCATTTTAATCCACTCTGGACTTTTTATTTTTTAAGAGGCCGAGTCTTGCTGTGTTATCCAGGCTGAAGTCCTGTGGCTATTCACAGGCACAATCATAGCACACTACAGCCCAGAACTCTTGGGCCCAAGTGATCATCCTATCTCTGCCTTCCAAGCAGATGGGACTACAGGTGTATGCCTCTGCGTTCAGCTCTCACTCAGAACAATTTAAATGCCACTTTAAAGAAAATTCAAGTCTGTTAGGGCCCTCTCTCTTGAGAACATTTTGCAAAGAAAAGCTTAAAAAGAGAGTGTGCTCAGATGCTCAAGACAGCACATTAGACACGTATCACCAGGAGCTGGAGCTGCGCAGGGCGGTGCTTACTCCTGCTGCCCTATGTTGCTTCAGTGTGCGTGCAGTGTGGGGCCAGATGACCAGATGATCTGGTCATGCTTCCCTCAAAAATTGTGTGCCTTTTGGCAATTGCAAAGCCTCTCCAAGCCTCATTTTCTCATCTGCAAAGTGGACATACTAAAGACAATTAGATACAACCTACCTCATTGATTTTTTTTTTTTTTTTTTTTTTTTTTTTTTTGAGATGGAGTTTCGCTGTTGTTACCCAGGCTGGAGTGCAATGGCGCAATCTCGGCTCACCGCAACCTCCACTCCCTGGGTTCAGGCAATTCTCCTGCCTCAGCCTCCTGAGTAGCTGGGATGACAGGCACGCGCCACCATGCCCAGCTAATTTTTTGTAATTTTTAGTAGAGACGGGGTTTCCCCATGTTGACCAGGATGGTCTCAATCTGTTGACCTCGTGATCCACCCGCCTCGGCCTCCCAAAGTGCTGGGATTACAGGCTTGAGCCACCGCGCCCGGCCCCTCATTGATTTTTAATGGTAATCAAATACGACTACTTATTAATGGTTCTTCATAAATTTAACGTGTGTTATTATTATTACCATTCACATCATCATGGGATAGATTTTAAGAAAACTGTTACTTGGCTCATTTTTCTTTCTTTTGTTCTTGCCTAGCATTGAGTATATTGATGGCATAAGACTTCAAATGGTTATGCTCATTGGCTTTCCTTCTCCCAGATCAAAAAGCCTCTTCATCTGGACCACATCAGTGAAATGGTATTTAGGTTTCCTTGCTAAAGCATAATATCAGAGTTCCAATTTGAAATCTTTGTGGTTGGCTACTTCCATAATTAGACACATTTAGCGGTTCGTGTTACCACCTTCCATTCTCAAGTCCTTCATCTTATATTACTTCTCTATGTGTCTCTCTCTAAAGTCAATGGCTTACATATTTCTGTATCTCTTTGATTTGCCAGTTTCTATGGTCCTTCGTCTCCTACCTATCCTCTTGCATCATTAGTAAACGATCACTAGATGTTTAATAAATTACTAGAATCCCTTTCGGACAAAGCATTTTGAAGTGTCAATTACTGCTTGGTATGGCCAGGTAAAACTACTTTTTCATTAAATGAGGCTTAAGAATATAGATAGGAAATACACCCTTTGTGATAGGTAGATCTCCGAATCAAATTGAGAATGTTTCTCCAAGCATTTTCCACATCTCTTTAGCCATCCAGAACTATGTATTTTGTAATATTTAACTTACTATATATTTTCTAGTTAATAAAGAAATTAAAAATTAAGTAAAAGAGAGTTAGTCATCTATTAATTTATTAGGTTGCAAGACTGCACAAAGCACCATAGAAAGCACTGAAAAATACAAATTATTTTAGAAGACTAATTAAAGAAAAACCCAAGTACCCTAATTCTACACATCATTATATTTTTAAATTAACCCATGAAACAAAGAAGATTAGTTTAGTGTTGCTTTTCCAAAGAAATGTGGCAATTTTAACATGGCTTATGGTAATGCATTAATTGCATAAAATACAATTTCTGAGACTCGGTCTGCAATTCTCTTCTCTAGCTACACTTGCTCCCTCAGTGATCCTATTTATTTCTGTGGTTATAAGAAATATAGCCACCTCTATACTCTTGATTTCCCACTTGTATTCTAGCCTCAACCAGACCTCAATACATACATCCCAATACTGACTTCACTTTACACCTGGATGTGTAATAGTCATTTCAAACTTAACATTTGCAAACAAACTGAACTCCCCATTCTTCCCACCAGGTACTCCTCTCACAGTGCTCCTCATGCCTGTACAGGGCACCGACGTTCATTTAGAGGCTAATGTTAAAATCTTGGATTCATCCTTGACTCCTCTCTTTCTCTCACTTCCCACATCCATCAACATACCTTTGTCAAATACACATGTAAAATATTTCCCAAATGGACCACTTCTCACCATATCTACACATTTTATGCCAATCCAAATACTATCACGCTGTATCTGACAATAGCAATGGCCTCTTAGCAGGTTTGCTGCCTCCATTCTTCCTCTATACTGTCCATTCTCCACATAGCATCTAAATGACTTTTTTTTGGTTGTCATTCAGGGGATTTTTAAAATTCCTTCTTTAGAAAAAAGCAACATGTGTACACAAATGTGCAGGTTTGTTACATAAGTATATGCATGCCATATACCTATGATTTGCTGCAACTATTGACCCATCCTCTAAGTTCCCTCCCCTCACCCTCTATCCCCTAACAGGCCCTGGTGTGTGTTGTTCCCCTCTCTGTGTCCATGTGTTCTCAATGTTCAACTCCCACTTGCAAGTGAGAATATGCAGTGTCTGGTTTTCTGTTCCTGTGTTAGTTTGCTGAGGATGATGTTGTCTAGCTTTATCCATGTCCCTGCAAAGGACATGATTTCATTCCTTTTTATGGCTACATAGTATTCCACAGTGTATATGTACCACATTTCTTTATCAAGTCTGTCATTGATGGGCATTTGGGTTGGTTCCATGTCTTTGTTATTGCAAACAGTGCTGTAATAAACATACCTGTGTATGTGTCTTTATAGTAGGAATGATTTATATTTCTTTGGGTATATACCCAGTACTGGGATTGCTGAGTCAAATGGTATTTCTGGTTCTAGATCCCTGAGGAATCACCATACTGCCTTCTACAATGCTTGAACTAATTTATATTTCCACCAAACATGTAAAAGCATTCCCATCTCTCCACAACGTCACCATCATCTATTGTTTTCTGACTTCTTAATAATCGCCATTATGACTGGCATGAGATGTTGTCTCACTGTGGTTTTGATTTGCATTGCTCTGATGATCAGTGATGCTGAGTTTTTTTTTTCATATTTGTTGGCCGTGTAAATGTCTTCTCTTGAGAAGTGTCTGTTTATATCCTTTGCCCACTTTTTCATGGGGTTGTTTTTTTTCTTGTAAAGATATTTAAGTTTGTTGTAAAATTTGGATATTACACCTTTGTCAGATGGGTTGATCGCAAAACTTTTCTCCTATTCTGTAGGTTACCTGTTCATTCTAAGGATAGTTTCTTTTGCTGCACAGAGCTCTTTAATTAGATCCCATTTGTCAATTTTGGCTTTTGTTGCATTTACTTTTGGCATTTTTATCATGAAGTCTTGCCTGTGCCTATGTCCTGAATGATATTGCCTAGGTTTTCTTCTAGGGTTTTTATGGTTTGGGGTTTTACATTTAAGTCTGTAATCTATCTTGAGTTAATTTTTATACAAGGTGTAAGTAAGGGATCCAGTTTCAGTTTTGTGCATATGGCTAGCCAGTTTTCCCAGCACCATTTACTGAATAGGGGATCTTTTCCCCATTGCTTGTTTTTGCCATGTTTGTCAAAGATCAGATTGTTGTAGATATGTGGCATAATTTCTGAGGTCTCTGTTCTGCTCCAATGGTCTGCATGTCTGTTTTGCTACCAGTACCATGCTGTTTTGGTTACTATAGGTGTGCAGTATAGTTTGAAGTCAAGTAGCTTGATGCCATCAGCTTTCTTCTTTTTGCTTAGTATTATCTTGGCTATACGGGGCCTTCTTTTATTCCATATAAAATTCAAAATAGTTTTTCTAATTCTGTGAAGAATATCAACGGTCTTTGATTGGAAAAGCATTGAATCTATAAATTACTTTGGGCAGTATGGCCATTTTCATGATATTGATTTGTCCTATCCATGAGCATGGAATGTTTTTCCATTTGTTTGTGTCCTCTCTTATTTTTTTGAGGAGTGGTTTGTAGTTCTCCTTAAAAAGGTGCTTCATATCCGTTGTTAGCTATATTCTTAGGTATTTTATTTTCTTTGTAGCAATTATAAATGGAAGTTCATTCATGATTTGGCTCTCTGTTTTCCCATTGTTGATGTAAAGGAATGCTTGTGATTCTGGCCCACTGATTTTGTATCCTGAGACTTTGCTGAAGTTTCTTATCAGCTTAAGGGGATTTGGGGCTGAGACAATGGGGTTGTTTAAATATACAATCATGTCATCTGCAACAGAGACAATTGACTTCCTCTCTTTCTATTTGGATACCCTTTATTTCTTTCTCTGGCCTGATTGTCTAGGCCAGAACTTCCAATACTGTGTTGAATAGGAGTGGCATCCTTGTCTTGTGCCAGTTTTCAAAGGGAATGCTTGAGATTTGCCCGTTCAATATGATATTGGCTGTGGGTTTGTCATCAACAGCTCTTATTATTTTGAGATATGTTCCATCAATACCTAGTTTATTGACAGTTTTTAACAGGAAGGGATGTTGAATATTTTCAAAGGGCTTTTCTGCATCTATTGAAATAATCATGTGATTTTTGTCTTTGATTCTGTTTATGTGATGGATTATGTTCATTGATTTGCATATGTTGAATCAGCCTTGTATCCCAGGAAGGGATGAAGCCACCTTAATATGGTGGGTAAGTTTTTGATGTACTGTTGGATTCGGTTTGCCAGTATTTTATTGACGATTTTCACATCAATGTTTATCAGGGATATTGGCCTGAAGTTTTCTTTTTTTGTTGTGTCTCTTACCAGTTTTGGTATCAGATGATGCTGGTTTCATAAAATGATGTAAGGAGGAATCTATCCTTTTCAAGTGTTAAGAATATTTTCAGAAAGAATGGTACCAGCTCCTCTATGTGTTTCTGGTAGAATTCAACTGTAAATTCGTCTGGTCCTGGGCTTTTATTGGTTGATAGGCTATTAATTACTGCCTCAATTTCAGACCTCGTTTTTGGTCCAGTCAGGGATTCAGCTTCTTCCTGGTTATTATTGGTAGGGTGTATGTATCCAGGAATGTATCCATTTCACCTATATTTTTTTAGTTTATTTGCATAGAGTTGTTTATAGTATTCTCTGATAGTAGTTTGTATTTCTGTGGGGTCAGTGGTGATATCCCCTTCATCATTTTTTATTGTGTCTATTTGATTCTTCTCTCTCTTCTTTTTTATTAGTCTAGCTAGTGGTCTATCTATTTTGTTAATTTTTAAAATACCAGCTCCTGGATTCATTAATTTTTTGGAGTGGCTTTTGTGTCTGTATCTCCTTCAGTTCTTATCTGATCTTAATTATTTCTTGTCATCTGCTAGATTTTGGACTAGGTTGCTCTTGCCTCTCTGGCTCTTTTAACTGTGATGTTAGGGTGTGGTTGTGAGATATTTCTAGCTTTCTGATGTGGGCATTTTGTGCTACAAATCTCCCTCTTAATACAGCTTTATCTGTGTCCCAGAGATTCTGGTACATCGTCTCTTTGTTCTCATTGGTTTTAAAGACGCTTGGATTTCTGCCTTAATTTCATTATTTACACAGGAGTCATTCAGTAGCAGGTCATTCAATTTCCATGAAATCCTGTGGTTTTGAGTGTATTTTTTAATCCTGAGTTCTAATTTGATTGCACCATAGTCTGAGAGACTGTTTGTTATGCTTTCAGTTCTTTTACATTTGCTAAGGAGTGTTTTACTTCCAATTATGTGGTTGATTTTAGAATAAGAGCCATGTGGCCCTGAGAAGAATGTTTATTTCTGTTGACTTGGGGTAAAGAGTTCTGTAGATGTCTACTAGATTAAGTTAATCCAGAGCTGAGTTCAAGTCCTGAATATACTGGTTAATTTTCTGTCTCATTGATCAGTCTAATATTGACAGTGGGGTATTAAAGTCCCCCACTATTATTGCGTGTGAGTCTGTCTCTTTGTCGGTCCCTAAGAACTTGTTTTATGAATCTGGGTGCTCCTGTATTGGGTGAATATATATTCAGAACAGTTAGCTCTTCTTATTGAATTGTTCCCTTTATCATTATGTAGTGCCCTTCTTCATCTTTTTTTGATCTTGGTTGGATTTAAGGTCTGTTTTGTCAGAAACTAGCAGATTGCCACCCCTGCTTTTTTTTCCTTTCCATATACTTAGTAAAATTTCCTTCATCTCTTTATTTTGTGTCATTGCACCTAAGATGGGTCTCCTGAATACAGCACACCCATGGGTCTTGACTCCTTATCCAATTTGCCAGTCTGTGTCTTTTAACTGGAAATTCAGCCTATTTAATTTAAGGTTAGTATTGTTATGTGTGAATTTGATCCTGTCATCATGCGGCTATTAGCTATTTGCACATAAGTTGATGCAGTTTCTTCATCATTTCACTGGTCTTTATATTTTGGTGTGTTTTTGCAGTGGCTGGTTTCAGTTTTTCCTTTCCATATTTAGTGCTTCTTTTAGCAGGGCAGGCCTGGTGGTAATGAAATCCTTCTGCATTTGCTTGTCTAGAAAGGATTTTATTTCTCCTTCACTTATAAAGCTTAGTTTGTCTGGATATGAAATTCTGGTTTGAACATTATTTTAAGAATGTTGGGTATTGGCCCCTACTGTCTTCTAGCCAGTAGAGGTCTGCTGAGAGGTCCGCTGTTAGACTGATGGGCTTCCCTTTGTATGTGACCTGGCCTTTCTGACTGCACTTAACAGTATTTTCTTCCTCTCAACCTTGGAGAATCTGATGATTATGTGTCTTGGGGTTGATCTTCTCATAAAGTATCTTATTGGTGTTCTCTGTATCTCCTGAATTTGCATGTTGGTTTGTCTTGTGAGATTGGGGAAATTCTCCTGGATAATATCCCGAAGTGTGTTTTCCAACTTGTTTCCATTCTCCCCATCTCCTTCTGGTACTCCAATCAATCATAGCTTCCATCTTTTTATGAAGTTCCATATTTCTTGGAGGCATTGTTCATTGCTTTTCATTCTTTTTTCTCTATTCTTCTCTGCATGTCTTGTTTCATTAAGGTAATCTTCAAACTCTGATATCCTTTATTCCATTTGGTCGATTCAGCTGTTGATACTTGTGTCTGCTTCACAAAGTTCTTGTGCCGTGTTCTTCAGCTCCATCAGGTCGTTTGTTTCTCTCGAAACTGGTTATTTCAGTTACCAATTCCTCTAACCTTTTATCAAGGGTCTTAGCTTCTTTGCTTTGGGCTAGAACATGCTCCTTTAGTGTATTGTAGTTTTTCTTACCCACCTTCTGAAGCCTACTTTTTTCACTTCCTCCACTTCATTCTCTGTCAGTTCTGTGCCTTTGATGGAGAAATGTTGTGATAATTTAAAGGAGAAGAGGCACTCTGGCGTTTTGGGGTTTTGGCATTTTTTCATTGATTTAGAAAGAATGGTGAGTTTGTCTAGTTTGGGTCTTTGAGGCTGCTGACGTTTAGATGGGGTTTTTGTGGAGCCTTTCTGTTGTTGTTGCTGATGCTGTTGTTGTTGCTTTCTGCTTGTTTTTCTTTTAATGGTCGGGTCCCTCTTCTGTAGGGCCGCTGCAGTTTGCTGGGCATCCACTTCAGGCCCTGTTCATCTGATTTGCTCCCATCCCTGGAGATGTCACTCAAGGAGGCTGAAGAGCAGTAAAGATGAGTGTCACTCCTTCTTCTGGAACCTCTGAACTTGAGGGCCACCAACCTGATGCCAGTGGAATTGCTCCTGTATAGGGTGTCTGACAACCTCTGTTGAAAGGTCTCATCCATTTGGGTGGTACAGGGATGAGAATCTGTTTTTGTCCCTTGGTGGAGAGAGTGTGTTTTGCTGGGGGGAAGGAAACCTGTTCATCTGGGCTGACCAGGAGGTCAGCAACTACCAGGAGGAGAGGCTAAGTCTGCTGGTCTGCAGAGACTGCAGCCACCCCTCCCACTAGGGGCTCAGACCCAGGGAGATCCGAATTCTGTCCCTGAGCCTCTGGCTGGAGTTATTGGAGATCTTGCTGTGAAGCCTTGCCCACTGAAAAAGGATGGGTCAGGGTTACAATTCAAGAGGCACTCTGGCCGCACACTGCCACAGCCAGTGTGTTGGGCTGTGGGAAAAAGTCTTGGGCCAAGCCATGCAGCCTCCCTGGGTCCAGCAGGGGAAAAGCACAGCCTGGAGCAACAGAAATAGGTGCACCCTTCCCCCACCCAGGGAGCATAGCTTGTTAGGCAGTCGTGAGTCCCAGTGCTGGCTGCTACCCCTCCCCCAAGGAGCTCAAAGGGCTTAGATAGCAGGCAGCTGCAGCTGGTGCTAGTCACTCCCCTCCGCCCAGGAGTTCAATAGGGCTAATCAGATTCCAGTTGAGAGGCTGTAAGAATCTGAGTTATGGCATGGGTTTGTGAGTGAGATCTTCCAATCTATGGGTTGCACAGTTTTGTGGAGAAAGCACGGTTTCCCTGGCTGGGTAGCATACTCACTTACCGCTTCCCTTGGCTGGAAGGAAGGGGTTCCCCTTACCCATGTAGCTTTCAGGTGGGCCCCCACATCACACTGCTCTTCCTTCTCTTCATAGGTCACAACAGCCTTCTAGTCAATTTTGATGAGAGACCCTGGATACCTTGGTTGTGGGTGAAGGATTCACCTGCTTATTATGATTTTATTCAGTGGGAGCCTCTGAACGGCCCTGTTTCTAGTCAGCCATCTTAGCGCTCCCCCCAGTGACCTTTTAGTAGTTAATAATCAATATCTTCCAGAGGCTTATTAGATTATGTAAACTAAAAGCCAAAATCTTTCCATGGCCAGCAAGACTCTATATGAACTGGTCTCTGGGTATCTATCTGTCACTCTCTCATTTCCATTCTATCTGGTGCTTACTGAACCCTACCTAGGCTAGTTTTGTTTTCCACTATGCACTTGTAGCTCCTTGTGCCAAGGGTAACCAGACATTTGGTTTTGCCTAGAGGCCAATATATATCGGCTGATCTGATGTTTCATTTGGTTTGACAATATGAGTCCCTGATTTCAGTTTCACTAAAATAAATTGGAATGTTTGATAGGCCTGCATTTTGTAATTCCAACTCTTGACATGGTCTTGTCTGGTATTGTGTCAGACACACATACAGTGAATTGAGTTTTCACTTTCCACAAAATATAAAAAATGATTGGGAATCATGTGTCACTCTCATTCCCCAATGCAGTGGAACTAAGTCCTTCATTTCAAAGGGGCATGCAGTGGGCCTGCAAGAACGTGGCTAGGGAATGCTCACTTCTTCTAGTTTCAGGTGGTGGTGGAGGAAACATATGATGCTGCCACCTATGCCAACCACTTGGTGTACTGGAGCCCCAGCCCCAGACTGCAAGATGCATGAAGTCTCCAGCTTGCCTATTAGGGATCAGTGACAAATGAGCAAAATTATGGTTTAAGTCTATGTGAAATAGATCCAGAAAATGAGACTGAGCAATCCTGTAGAGCATTAAAAAGTATAGACTGAACACACTTAGTATGGAAGTTTGGTTATCAATTGTTATGAATCTACAACTATTTTTATATTTAATTTTTTAATATTAAATATATAAATTTATATTGTTTTAATTTTTGAAATAAAGTATTTCAACAGCAATGAGCTAAAAATGAGCATGCTAAATAAAAATAAAAGTGCTGACTTTTCATTTCTGATATTGATGGGAAGGCTTAACTTGCCTTTATTGCTTATCAACACTTACTGCTTACTTGGGGGGCCATAAATGATATTACTGACATGTGAAAACCATAAGACATAAATCTGCTGAAGAAACATTAGTATCTATTTTAAATAGTATTTATTTTAAAGACTGAGCCCCCAAGAGTTAAGTTAACTGATGCAGCTGCAGAATATATGTTTAGGAGCCACTCTGTGAGCCATGACTTTTCATTTAGATCAAAGGATTGTTATTTTTAACTAATTGGGTTTATTTTCAATACCAAGTTGTTGGTTTTTTTTTTTTATTGTCATGAAGGAAAAGTAAAGCAGTAGTTCTTAACATGTTGGCTTCATTAGCAGAAGTGATGTTAGTTTCTTATCAGTGTCAGATAGAAAGTCAGCTAATTCTAATGGTTCAATTTTTTTTTTTATGCAATCCATGGAATCAAAGGGAGGCTTTGGAAGTTCATTTTATTAAACAAGAAACATTTGAAATGATTGTGAATGCTATTGTAGTATCAGTTTAAAAGTAACATTAAGCCACAGTTATTTTTTTGGCTGTGATAATTTAATAAAAGGCAAATTCAGAAGAACACTGTGTCATGGTAAAGCACTGCTCTTATTAAATTAAGAAGCTTATAGAGCAGATGTGTACTTGGAATTTATAGTGGTATACACATAATTAATAATTGCAAATAAATTGGGATATTCCGCCAAGAAAAATATAAGTTGTAGCTGTAAATACACACACACTATAGCCAAACAACAAAATATGATAACGCTAATGTTTAATATGGAAAGGAAAATACTTCAACACGAAAGTGCCAGCTTCCTCTCCTTGCTATCCATTATAATATGGGTTTTAGAAACATTCGGACCTTTGAAAACCTTCTTTCTAAATTAGCCTTCTTGTTCCATAAAGATATTGTGCATTTTTATAAATGATTCCAAATTTTGTTATGAACAATGAACACGTTATTATGGACATAAAGTATGCACATAAAATAATAAAATTTATTTCCACAAAAGCAAGGGAAGAAGTGACAAAATAAAACAAAAGCTCAAACATCATGCGAGATTAAAGTCTGAAATTTTACATTGTGCTTTGGAAATAAATTTGTGGGAAAGATTGTATGATAAAGTTTCTATAAAAAATATAGATTAGTCTGTATTATATACTGGAATTGGAAGAAATTGAGATTTATGATTTTAGAGTGTCTATATTATCTATAGCTAAGAAAATATTCATAAAAATCATAAATAGAGAGAGAATGCTTATTTGATGAGTTTGCTGTGTAAAAATGTTTACTATAGAAAGGTCCTGAAAGACAGTAACTGGCTTAAAAAGAATTAAAGTATGTGAATGTGAATATAATTCTAGAATAATGACTCAACTTCTTTTATTTTAAATGTATAGATTGTTAACATTATTTTTACTTTGCTCATGTTATTTTTAGTGTCTGAGTAATCAATAGCAATACATGTTTTTCTCTTGACTTTCTAGGTACATGAACCACATACACTCTTTTTTCTACTCTTTTGTTTGTTTTCAGTTAAAACAGTGTAAGCTGGATTTTCTTTCACTTGCAAGCCAATGAATTATGACACTACATTTAATAGGGCTGTTTTAAAAAAATAGGGAGATAATGTTTGTGAAGCACTTAGCATCTTGTATAATACATCCTAAGTTCTCCATAAAGGTAGCTATGCCTATAAATTTGGCAAAATAAGCATTAATAGGCATGTGCCCCAAAATGCCAAGATAACATCAAGTCCCTAACAATATATTCAATATAATTTGGATAATGCTAATTATAGCTCTCAATCAATCAACTTTTTTCCTATAGTTGGCTACTTTCTCTGATTACCGTGTCCTCAGTGGTTGTAGTGGTTATCAGTATTCACGTTAAAGAGTTTTAAACAGCTGACTGGAGAAGTAGACTGAGAGGTTAATAATTTTTGTAGTGTCATTTAAGACCCATCTAGAATAACTACTAATCAAATATATTTTTTGAATCACATATGAATTTATGTAAATCTGAAGACTATCAGAGTCTCCACCTTCATGACTGTTGCCTCCCCAGCTTGTTGTAGATTTTGATGTAAATGCCCATAAAAGGTGACTATCACAGGTTATTAGACTCATGCTTTCATCCATGTGCTGGGCACTGGTCTAGTTGCTGACTTTCGTGGAGTTTATAATATGAATAGGCAGTAACTAAAGGAAATAACAATATTTTAAAAGTAAATTATATCATATGCCATAAGGAAGTGAGTGCTATGGAAAAAAGACAAAAATATGATTACATAACGGTGGATCAAGAATAAAGAGAAAAAAGTTGGATTTCAGTGTTTAATAATGTGGTGAGGAGGAGAGAAGGTGGGATTTAAGGAAAGACTTGAATTGAAAATCTGGGAGGAGAGTATGTTAAACAGAGGAAATAGCTGGAATAAAGGCCCTAAGGTAGGAGAGTGTCTGGCATGTTTGAGGAACAAGGAGGTCACTGTGGCTGATGTGAGAGGGTGAGAGGCACAATACAGGTGCTGATGTCACAAGGACCCTGGTTTTTAATTCTGAATAAAATGAATTCACAAATGTTTCTTCTTCCTGGTAAGAAAGTGGCCTGCACTTAAGAAGGTTCTAGAAGTCTAGCATATTGAAATCAGCTATATGGAAAGCAGAGGGAGCAGCACTTATTTGATGGGAAAAGATGAAAATAAAACACATTGTTGTCCCTAGGAGCACTTTTACAAGTGGATTGCCTTTAAGCAAAATGGACTGAAACAAAACAAAGAGATTCTAGCTAGAAAAAGGAAAGTGGCAGTTCTTAACAGGCAAGTGACAACATCAAAGCACTGGATGTGTTACTTGACTGAATGAATCAGTCCACTTCCTTGGTAGCATTTGCAAGTGACTGACTTTCACTACTGTATCACTTTAAGCTGCTGTACTCGTGTACTTCCTAAGCTTGTGTACTTTCTGTAGTGCTTCTCAATAGGTGGTCCATGGACCGCCAGCGTAGCATCACTGGGGGACACTTGTGAAAATACAGGTACCTGGACTCTACCCAGGCATACTATGAATTAGGCTGTCCAGATAAGTTTTACACATCTAAAGTTTGAGAATACGGAACAGAAAGACAGCTTTTTAAGGCTCCCTCTGCTTCTGGATTCCTATGAATAGTTTCCCATGCCAGGTCCCCAGAATGTTCAGTTTTGTGTATTTTTCTTTATTGCTGTCAGGGCCATGGGTCTTTGGATCAGATAAAGAGGAAGAAGTTGAGAAACATGACTTTTGATATTGTCACAGGGAAAGGGAGATGATTTAAATAATATTTTAAAGTGTTGCTCATTTCCATAACTGTACAAACATGAAAAATGTGAATAGTTACTGGGTGAAGGTGACCTTTGCATGGTGATGTTTGAATTTGAGGATATATTCATTCTTCTGAGTGTACATGTTGATTGTGATGGTCTGAGCCAATGAGAAGTAATAATGGTTAAATATCTGAGATCTATTGCCTTGTTAGCTATGTTAACAGCCAATGACAACATAATCTAAAGAGATTTACTGTTTGGCTTTAGAAGTAGTATCAAGCTAAAAGTATAATTAAAACATTTATTAGCCTGCCAAGTTAGAGAGAGTAGGTTCAGACTTACAGTTTCTGAAGAGTTGGCAATGCCTTCTTCCCCATTTTGTCTTATGTCCACCTTGCCCTGTGGACTATCCCCACCTACTCTATGGGAACTGAGAAAATGAGCTCAGTAATTTTTTTAAATTTGTAGTTTGAGACCCAAAGGCTTGAAAAACATCCTTTGTTTTAAAACCAGCAATTATTGCAATTCTCTAATTACCACGTCTGAGACCTTTCTTCATGCT
Source organism: Callithrix jacchus (assembly GCF_049354715.1). NCBI lineage: Eukaryota > Metazoa > Chordata > Mammalia > Primates > Cebidae > Callithrix > Callithrix jacchus. Next base: position 125,293,631 of record NC_133508.1, read on the forward strand.
GGGATGATGCAGACGGTTTCTTGATTTTTTTAAAGGTCAAATTACATTGCTTCAGTATCTTCTGGTGATGGGCCAAATGAGACTAGCTTAATTTAATATGTCTATGCTGCTTTTCTTTCAATCCAAAGGGGCATCCATCATGGGCTTCTCATTCTGACTGATATCGATCAGGTAATTGCCCTCAGCTTGTCAAACTATCATGATTTTTATAAGAATGAGCCTTTTCTAGAAGAAACTAGACCCTGAGAGAGATACAAAGACTGCTGCTATTAGAAGTTTGCCCAAAAACAAGTCAAAGTAGAAGGCCGGATTGGAGAGGAGAGAGAGTGGCTAGAGGAAGGAAGAGGATGAGGAGAGAAAGTAGAGGTAGTGCTGTGTCCTAAAATGCAATAACGCAAATTACTACCATGCACTTAGTACAATTCAGAAAACAAGTTTCAGGCCAGCACATAACACAATTCAGGAGAAAGAAAACCCCTGTTTTACCAGTCACCAACTGTGTGGCTTCTCAGAGTAACTGCTTAAAAAAGTACCAGCCTCATTTAACTTCCCGTCCGAGGACCCAGGTGGATTCTATTCCTGCGGCTCAGGAACATCATTTTCTTTATCTTAACTAGTCTGAGGCAAATAAACATTCGCCAACTCTAATTTATCCTAGATAATCGGGGTGAAGATGGGACCTAAAAGAAAAGAAAAAACTCCTGCCAGGAAAAGAGTTCCTCTAGGAAACTGTCTAATGTCGAATTGAGGAATATCTTCCTAATGTGGCTGACATGCCAAGCCCAGGGATACCCTAAGAGAAGCATTTCCATCAAGACACGCCGAGCAATATAAGAAAAAATTTCAGCTGAATGGCTTTCTGTGAAAGTAGAACAAGCTTACAATAGCTCGTGCGAAGAGTGTAGAAAGTCAAAGTGAGCCCACGTCTAGTGTGTCATTATTGTTAACAACTGTGTTTTAGGGAGTGCTGGGTACCCAAGCGCTGTTTCAAGCCAGCAGGGAGAGTCAAGCTGCTGCCAGGGCTTCAGATAATCATCTACCATCATTGCAGGTATTCAAGACTAACTTGATGCCCTCTGTTGAATGTGCTTGAGAATAAAGAATGCAGCTTTGCCACCTTGAGAAAATTCTTCCTGTAATAGTTCCTTAAAACACCAGTACCTTCAGGGAAACTGCTTTAAGACAGTTGACTCCTTACGCAGGTCCTTTTTCAGATCTCCACCTTCTTACACCTGGAGACCTTGCCCTGCAACATGTCAACCTTTCTAAAAGTGTACCCATGACCCCCATTCAGCCTAATATTGATGTTATTTTTTGAAAGGATATTTGTAAAACTTTTTTGTAATTATTTGGGTAAACATGATTCACTTGATTCGAATTTGTTATGAGCTCTCAGCAATCATCATGCATAGATGGTAATTTTGCAGTGAGAAAATCTAAACCCACAAATTGTTTTCAAATGCAGTGAAGTTTTAATGAACACTAAATGTAACTATTAATTTTGTTGGCATGATATTACATCATGTAGGTATTTAATAGATTTTTAAAATCCACTCTGTGGTTTTCTTTTTGGCATTTTGGAGTGATTTTTAGCATAATAATCTTATACCATATCCTGGGTGAATATTTGATCCAGTCTTGGTACTCTCAATGGCAACAGTGCATCATAAAAAATATTGTTTGTTAGATGTTCATGGTAGATTTGTAGTCGAATTTTTAGAAGTTTCCTTCTTGAAAAGCAAGTCTTATATTATGGGCCATCTACCATGAACGTCCAGAAATATCCTGAACTGGACAACTGTTGGAGCAGTTACTCCATACAGGATTTGGCATTACCCCAGGCAAGCATGACCCAAGGAGAAGCACAATTTAGGGCTCCACCTGAAACTACTTATATGCTCCCTAGAGAAAGATCACAATAAATTGAAGTTGCTGAGGAGGGAAAGAAGATGCAGAGAAAATAACTAAAGGAATTGGAAAGTGTTCTTTTCAGTTTTCATTTCTGAAACTCAACATTTCTCGTTCTATTTTAATTTCTTTCCCACACAGTGTCAGTTTTCCTACCTATGTCTCAAAAGAACTGCCACTGGCATATTGGGCTAACACAGTAACACACATAGATGCAGCAGGTGAAAGACCTGTTCCATTGTGTTCCTTCCCTCTCCCAGCCTTGCCTTTCCTCAGAAGAACACGGATTACTGATTTAGTTGAGAGGCTCGCTTGCATACATCTGCATGTATGCTGAGCTATATGCATGTACATTTGCAAATGAGTACTTTTAGTGTTTTCCTGTTGGGACTCATCCTACCTGGATGGCAGGTGAGGCTGTAAACCTTGCATCAAACTCACCAAAAACCCTCTTTACACATCTCCCTCTCCTTTCCTGGCTCTTGGCTCCAACCCTCTGGGGATCATTAAAGCAATTTGCATCACCTTGTAGTTGGGAAATCTTAATTTCTGAATACTTTCTATGAATCTGAAAAAATACCACTACTCAGGGTAAGTGCTATTTATCTTATTTTGTTCAAATTCCTTGCACTGGTATATTTCTTACATCAGAATTTTTCTCATGTTCCATGGTAATTTATGTTTGTGTATATGTATGTGTACACATCTCTGTGTGTGTGTAGTTTCTGTGTGTGTTTACCACCGTCTAGCCCATTTAATGTTCCTATTCTTTCACATTTTCCAAATTAACAAATTTGTGTAAAGGATAAACTCTCCATTGTAAGGAGCCCCTTTTCTTTCTTAAATCATATGTGGGATGTACCTTGTGGCTCTTCCCTGTGTAAATAATGTGTAAAATAATTAAAGCACCATCACGACTTGACAGCTCAGGCCTCTGATAAACAGGGCTTTATGTGGGATTATCATATGACATTTCCAAAATAAATTATATTTGAGTCATATAGGGTACTATTGCATTATCAACCCTCATGTAAAGTTTGTACCTTTTACAAGGAGTGGAAAAGAAAGGGATCTGAATTTGGATGCCCTTTATTTTGAACATGAAATTTTAAAAATTAAAAAATGAAAGTCATTTATTTAACCTTTCCCTGACTGCTCATCTAAAATTTCTGAACTTTTGAAGGGTATCTCATGTGCAGTATTATATCTTGGATTCTATTACTTTATATACTTAAAAATAACATGTTCAGAAATCCTTCAAGATGAGCTAATCTACCACTCTCTTTACAGATAAGGAAACTAAGCAGAACTAGAAACACAATTCACATCTTCCAACTCTTTGCACAGTGCTTTTTCACCTAACCTTACGGCTTGCCTAGATACCAAATGCACACATAAGATATAGTCAAAAATCAAGATGATAACAGACAGGCAAATCAAAAACATTCCAAATATGAAATATTGGCTTCCAAAAGATTTACTTACATACTTGACCATTTTTTACAAACATACCACTCAAATCAGAAAATATTTTTCTTTATTAAGTTAAAAACAGTTTTCTCCCTCGAACTATATTATTACTCTATAATTTCATAGGATCTACAATAAAGAAAGACAGGTATGGTTCTTAAATCTCCTTTTCTTAAGTCAGAGCTCCCAGAAGAGTTTGACGTGCGTTCTTCAGCACTCTTCTCCTACTTTTCCCAGCGGCCTTGCAAGTTCTGCAGCCATATCTGCCAGCCCCTACCCTGTTCCGCTTGTTTCTGAGAGAGGAGTTCAAGAAATGAAGAATTCACCATCTCCTCAAGGAATGTACAGGCTCATGGTATGTTATGTGCATTGAATTTTCGTATATCACATCACATTTTAAATGCTCTTTCAAGACTACATTCTAGTTGGTGGGTCCTTGTCCATCATTCCTCTGTAAATGGAATGCTATCCAATCAACTGTACATTTGAAAGTGTTCATATTCCAACAGGCAAGACTGCTAGATAGTATAGCGGGTAAGATAGGTATGATTGCTGCTTTTTAACAAGGAAAACTGTAAAAGTCACTTACAAACCCATGAATTACAGGAGAAAATGTAATACAGATAAAGAACCACTGTACTATGATGTAGAATAAAATTCTATCCCTTACCCAAACCCACTCTATAGTTCATCTGATTCCATAGCTGACATATACAGAATTGTCTATAAAGCAAGGTAGTTTGACTTACAATAAAATAAAATATACCAAAGGATGATAGCCTTCATCAGCCCCAATAGAAAGGAATGTCTGAAACAGGATAATTAACATCCATCAAGAGAGTATTTAAACAGTTATCAAACAGAAATCTTCACAAGTTCCTGAAATTTTTTTTAAGTCTTTGGTATGGGCTAATATTTCAAGTAGTAAAATGATTATAAGACAACATACTGGGGAAAAAGTTGCTATTTCTTTCTTTAGTAATTCATAAATACCAGCAATGGCATTTCTAAATTCTCAAAGTTCTCCTTACTTTGATTCAAAAAGTCACAACCCCTACACAGCAAATGATGTAATTGCCAAACCAAAAATCCATCATAAAGACACACAAACTTATGGTGGAAATTTGTGACCAAAAGGAATAAAGCAGGCAGATATCATGACAACTTAAAGTACCAAAACAACCACAAAGAGAAATCCGGTCACACTTCCTTTTCGCTTTGACGTACTGTTTCTAAACATGCAAAACAGCATGGTAGGTGTTTCTCCAGTACATTAGCACTGAGGTAACCAGACATGGTTATATGATGGGGCACCTATTTTATCAGATATAACATGAATGTTTTAGATTATTTTGTTAAGCAGTCAAACTAAATGATCGAGATTATAGTCACACTGTTTACACAGCAATAACTGTAATTTGCCAAATGCTAAATTTCTCCTGAACCAGCTCAGAATATTAATGTTCAATTGGAGAAACTTTCTTTATAATCAATTATTTTCAGAAAATTAAAAACATTTAAGAGCCAGAACCAGGGCTTTTTCCAAATGATCGTTAACAAATTCAAATCTTTCTGACATGGAACTGTACCAGCAGAAAACCCTCTCATGTTCATAATCACGTGCAGATGCAAGTATCTTTCTCACTCTAATGAAATAATGATACTCAATTTTCTGCAGTTTTATTGACAAATAATAAGAAAGATGTCTAAATGGGTGTGGCAGGGTGAGGGTTAAATCTGATTGTAATTAGATTGCAGTATGCATGGTCATGTGGTTAATAGTAAATTTTCCTTGATTAACTGGTCCTGTTTGTTAAGAGCTCCTATTAACATTAGTGCTCTCCGTGTTGGCTGTAGAGACACACCATGGACCAGTGCAAAATTAATGAAGGCAGGTACGCATGCTGATTAGAATGTGGCAGTTTAATAAACTCTTCCAACATTAAATTATTTAATGCATTCATGCTCATGCAGGCTATTCGATGGTCAGCTTGACCACCTATGTGTTAATATTGGGAATTGAAATGCAGAGAGTGGAAGAGATATAGTGGTGTATGAGGTAATTAGCTCTCATGTCTGATAAATGGGGCAATACCTATGTGTGCGCATGTTTTAGCACACCACAAATGGTGCTTTCATTAGCTGGAATCTTCTCTGGAAATTTTTATAAATGTTTAGTTTGATTTTTGTAGTATAAACAGTGGCTCTGATAGCTGTAGCCATTGTCAGTTGACTATTTGAGGCAAATTTTAAGTCAGCTATAAAGAAAGCTTTGTGAAAATAAATGGGTAACAAAAATTAGATAGGAAGCTTATCAATAAACATCTCCAATTTGGACATAATGGCTATGGTATAGAAAATACTTTATATAAATATAAATGATTTCAAAATATAAAAGTAAATATGTATTGGATTTGAGCAAGATAATATGACTTTATATTTATACAAATCTCCATAGTTTGCATGTTGCTTCACATGTTATTTAATCCTAATCATAGACATTTTAGATACATAGTGTTTCCAAATACGTGGCCAATTAGAGCCTTAAAATCTCCCTTCTTATAACTCAAAGTCCAGAGCTTTTCGCACAGTTCCACAGCAACCTAAAAAACTAGTATTTGCGAGAATAAAGTATTATTTATAAGACAAGTTAATTTTTAACATTAAGTGAGCTTTCTAGAGACTTAACCTCTCTGTGAACAGGATGCTACTTAGATTTGGTGGAAACACCAAAGAGAAATTTTCTATATTTAACTCTAAGTATAAACAAGTACTTTTAATGACTTATATTTTACCAAACTCCAAGATACTTTCTGACTGTATTCTAGGCATTCACAGGCATTTTCGTAGTGCTTGTGTGGAATTCAGTATGCTAACACAGAACAATAAGACAGTGTAGGAAAGGTTGCAGAAATGTGTTGTAACTTCTTTCTTTGATAATTCATAAATACAAGCACTGACATTTCTAAATACTCAAAGATCTCCTCCTTATTTTAATTCAAAAAGTCACAACTCCTACACAGAAAATGACATAATTGCTAAACCAAAAATCTGTCATAAAGACACAAACTTATGTGACCAAAAGGGAATCAAACAGGCAGGCACCATGACAACTTAAAGTACCAAAACAACAAGAAGAACGAAAACTTGGTCACGCTTTCTTTTGTTTTTTATGTGCTATACCTTCAGTGAGGTCACCAAATCTAGGTTTACTGAATCATAAGACTGCCCACTCTCAAAGTAAGCCCTGAGAGTTTGGTCAAGTGGATTTTTCAGTCTGGGGATCTCTCTGAAGAAGATTCTTTTGCCACATCCATCTTGAGTTGTTCTCCCATTCTTAGGATGACAGCTACAATCAGAAGAAAGAGAAATTATTCTTGCCCTAGCAAAATCAAAGGAGATTAATGAGGAAGTCTGGAAAGACTAATATGCAGAAGGCCAGGACAGCAGCTTTGTCTTTCAGTCCTGGACATCGGTAGAAACCCGCAGTGTGACTTTGAGCGATCAGTTAACTTCTCTGGGCCTTGATCTTTTCATATGTAATTTAGAGAATTGGAGAAAGTGAACTCTCAAGTTCCTCGTATCTCAACAGGACTTTCTAATTGTTTCTTACCAGGTGTAAAGATACAAATGATCTTTTTTGGACACCCTCTGAGGACTAAAAGGAGCCATGAAATTCTGTGGCAGACAGAAAACACCACCTTTGGACAGCATACTCTGCAATTTCCCTCCTTCTAAGGGCTTGAATGGTAATTTTGGTGCTTGTCTGGTCTTTGATAGCTCTATGGGCCCTAGCCAGCCCATATGGTCTGATTGAATTCCCACTGTTGTTTTTCTTTGTCTCTGGCTAGCTTCAAAGGATACTGTAGTCATGAATTAACATTGTCCCCTTGGTAAGCAATTGTAATGTTGGTTGCAGTATCATTGGTGCTTGTCCTCACTGCTTCCTTTGGACAATGTAGACAGTTATTGATGTTTGGCACTTCTTATAGGTGGTTGGCAGCTATGTGAATACTGTAACTTACAATAGGCTTTTCCACAACATTGTCATGGTGTCCATGAATTTGGAAGGATACAAGGACTGCCATCCCGCTTTTTGCAGTCATGATATGTGCTGACAAAAATGGGTCATATTTTTCTCTGGATTTAGCAGAATATTTGTATAATTAGAAATGTAAACAATTCCAGTTTTTCTTGTATAGTTCCAGCCAATGAGTATTATGGAAAAATCAGTTTTCTATCGAACTTACTTATCCCAAAGAAAAAGTATAGACTCTTCAAAAGCGCTCAAACAAGGCTTAGACTTTACTGCTTACTTTCAGCCTTTGGCTGCTTTAAAAACTAAGCATAAGAAAGCATTTTAGCAGAATACCTTAAGTGGGAGAAGGATACTCCCCAAAGAACACAAGGGTATTAAGCATTGAAAATGGCAAGATTTGATGGCCAGGGAAACAAAATGTGGTGAACATGGAAATACAACTATGATATCATTCATTTTTAAAAAACCCTTATAGGCTCAGGTAACTTTCTCAGTACTATCAGTCCCTTTGCATCCTCTAATGCAGTATATTTATTATTTCTTGAGTATTTTGAATTCCTTTAATCCTCATAACAACTCAATGAGATAGAAGCAATTTTAACCCTCCTGTTTTTACATATTAGAAAACTGAGTTGGCAGGGCATGGTGGCTCATGCCTGTAATCCCAGCACTTTGGGAGGCCGAGATGGGTGGATCACCTGAGGTCGGGAATTCGAGACCAGCCTGACCAACATGGAGAAATCCTGTCTCTACTAAAACCTCAAAATTAGCCAGGCATGGTGGCACATGCCTGTAATCTCTGCTACTTGGGAGGCAAAGGCAGGAGAATTGTTTGAACCTAGGAGGTGGAGGTTACGGTGAGCTAAGATTGTGCCATTGCACTTCAGCCTGGGCAACTAGAGCAAAACTCATCTGAAAAAAAGAAAGAAGGAAAAACTGAGTCTCAGAAAGTTTAATTAACTTGCCCATGGTCACAGAAGGACAGATGGCCACAGAGGGACAGAGGCAGAAGTAATATTCAAACACAGGGAGTCTTAGTGCTCTCAACTCCTACAACTGTTCCATCTAAACTTTCAGTTCAATATGGTAGCCATTATGTAGCTATTGAGGAGTGGAAATGTGGCTAGTCTGAATTCAGATGGCTGTAAGTGTAAAACAAGATTTTGAAGACCTGGTATAAAAAAGACAATATAAAATATCTCATTATAGTTATCTTATATTGAATAAATGTTAAAATACTACTGTTTTAAATATTTTAAATTAAAATACATTATTAAAATTATTTCTCCTGTGCCTGATTACTTTTTAAAATGTACTTACTAGACAGTTTATATTTATATACATAGTATGTACATAAACATTATAGATATAGTATGCACATATACATGCATCACATATGATACATGTATATGTGCATACTATATCTATAATGTTTATATCAAACCATGCTCCAACTGTATTTGTTTTGTACATTTTCAACCATGAGAATATTTTATTTGTAGTAAAAATCCCATTGGAATGGAAAAAAGGTAGAAAAACATAATTCTGACCAAAAAAGTACAATGCTCTCAGCACATCGAATGATGTGCTTCATATTAATGCCTGATGTAGGATTCAGAATAATCACTCTTCAATAGTAATTATAAAACAGAGTTGGCTGTTTTATACTGTTTGTCATAGAACTTTCCTAATTTACAACAAACCATGTTGAAATTTTTTGAACGTTGGAAATTTCTGTCCAGTTGTCCAAACATCAGCATCTATCATGTAATTCCCACTCTGTGTTGAGATCTTTAAGAGTAGGCATCATGTATGATGTATTGTTTTGTGTGTATCATTTCATACAAGGAAAGCCCTTGGAGACTATGATAATAGTAAACAGTGATCTGGCCTAGACATGTCTGATGAAATTGTGAGTATTAGTGGGGAAGAGAAGAGAACCCCCTCATCAAGTCTGAAAAAACAATTCATTTCATTCACAATTGCACAAGTAATCTGAAAACCAATAATCAAGCAGAACTATTTAGATTACTTTCACAAGGAAGTTTCCCTATGGGAAAAAAATAGTCAAAATTAAATGAATTTCTGTATTTGTTGTTGACTGGCCAAATGTATCTTATAAATAAGATTAATAAGTCAGCCAACACTAGAAAGAAAATCTTAAAAACCACAGTGAGAAGCTACATCAAAAGCAAAGCCCAGAATTATATACTTGAATATTTACACGCTCATAATGAGAAGATGACACATATGAAAAGCCACAAAGTAATGGGTTGTAAATGTTAATGGACATGGGTAGAAATTAATTAAATACATTAGACTCAAGTATAGCATATGATTCCAGACATGGTAGAGATCCCAGACATTGTAGAAGACTGAGATACATGATACAGGAGGAAAGATTTAAAACCTTCACTTAAAAATTCCAAATTTATTTGACAGGCAATTGCATATAATTTTTCAAATAACTGTTCAAAAGAGGAATCTAAGTTTTAACTTTTTGAGACAGAAAAAACAACAACAGAAATCATTAATATTTTTTTCCTCACCTCTAGCTAAAAACCAGCTGCATTTTAAAACCAAATTTGGCAGGCTCTTGATGGCATACTTTCAGCATGATGTTTTAAAGATTAAACTATGGAGCAATCTTTAAACATTAATGGTGGTTACATGGCAAATTCTGCTCACACAATAGAATCATTGTGTCCATCTTGCTAAATGTATGTCTCGGCCTCTAAGCTAGAGGATAACAAAAAGATATCCTTATTCTTCCTCCTCTTCTTTGAGTTTTAAGAGCACTCTTTAAATGTTTCTGTAGCACATCTAATTCCTCTCTAATACATTTTGCTGGCTTTGGTGTTCAATTTAATTTAAATCAGCAGAATAATCCAAGTGAATCCAGGTTGCTGTAATGTTACATTAGGAAGGTCTGATCCATTTGCAGCTAAGGTACACCCAAATTCATTAACATTTACTCAGTAGGCTTCCAGCAGGTGACTTTATGGGAAGAAACAGACGCATCTGAATGTCACCTTACCACACATGTGACTATTATAGATTTTTGTTCTGTCCATATAATACTGCTGCATCCCATTCTAAGGGAATATGGATAATAGCATTAGTTTAATTTATTTTTCAATATACCAAATTACAGAGAAATGTTCTCTGAGAGGCTTTGACAATTAAATGAATACAAATTTTGCACAGGCGCAATGGGGATTGACCTTAATGGCTTTCTAAGTGCTAATTACTAAACCTAAATACAGTATAGCTCAAAGGGCTAAACCACAGAGAGGGCACTCAGAGGTTGTGGGTTCTAATCTCTACATCAGTAGTATGACCCACAGCAAGGCTTCCTAGAACTGAAAAATAAAAAGATGCAGTCCAAGTGTCAGGCTCCTGCACCAGGGCAAAAACACAACAAAACAAAACAAAAAACCCTGATTTGGGACCTGTAGCCTCCAATAGAGACTCTGTACATCCTGAAAAAACTTAGCCCCTTGCCAAAAGGAGTTTTTATCATTGAGCTACAGAGGCTAAACAAACCTAAAATAATTAGTACACAAATAAAGGAAAACTATTAAATGCTGGCAAAGATGCAGAGGGAATCCTAGAAGCTCAGAGAATCGAGAGATCATGTGAGTCCAATAGTTCTACGGAAATTTGGAAAGATGTTGCAATTGGAGTAGAATGAACATCTAACAAGAGTCACAGCAACTTACTAGTACCAGGGCCAGCACGTCTCTGAGCCATATATTCCCTCCTTTGTAAAATAGGAATGATAGCTTCTGGCCTGTATATGTACAAAATTCTGGGGGGGAAACAAATAAGACGATGAGAACAAAAGCACTGCGAACACTACAGAGATCGGAAGTGCTGTAGATGTAACTATTATGTATTATTAGGTTGCTGGACTGGTTTGTAAAAAAAAGAGATCTGAAACAGCATATTCAGCCTTTGTATGCATGTGGTTTGGGGGCATCTGGCTTCACCTCTATGGAGAGTGCCATGAAACATGGCAGGCAAGACGCTCCTGGGGTCTGCGTCCAGAGAGTGCTCCTGCCCAGAAGGAAAATGGCACTGCATCAGCACCATCCCCCAAATCAATAAAATAAAGCTCACATTAAAGGAAAAAGAGAAGATGAAAAGAAATAGGAAGAGAAGGAGGAAAAAAGGTAAAAAGAGAAGGAAAGCAAATCATTTAAACTATTACTGAAGTCTGTGGAAGGATGCCAGAGAGTGAACAGGACTGCCTGCTCCAGGATTTCACCCATACCTGCTGAGGTATGCCTCCTACACCTTAACTTGGTGTATCCTCCTCCTTTCCCCTCCTGTTCCCTCTTCCTCTCCTGCCCCTTTGCTTCACTATCCTTTTCCTCTTTCTTCCCCACCCCTCGCACGAGTTCTCTTCCAAAATAAGCCCATGGACAAATTTTCTGGCTTCCTGATCCGTCTCCTCATACTCTTTCTTCCTGTCTTCCAAACAAATTCTGTTCTCTGTGTTGCTCTATGTCCTTTCTGATCCATGGTACACTGGTCTTGGTTCCTTATTCTTCTGCCTTCCATTGGCCTGTACAGCTAAATTAGGGCCTAAGGACTCAGGAGACAGAAATAAGATCTGCCTCATAAGGTGAAGGAGGGAAGAAAGGTTGTAAATATTTATGTGTAAACAATAAGAGGAAGATATACAAAGATCCACTGGATTATGACAGTTAATATTTAGTAGGACTACGTGCTAGGCATTATTTCAAAAGCTTTACATTCCTTAACTTCTTTAATTTCATCACCTAACCTACAAGATAGGTCCCATTATTATTCCTGTTTTATAGAACAAGTCAAGAAAACCCAAAGAAGATAACCAATTTGCCCAAAAGTCACATCGTTTTTAGTCTGGCTAAGGATACTGAATTCAGCCACTAGAGGGGATGGATGCCAGGGTAAAGGAAAGAATCAATGTTGAAAGTATTAAAGTGGGCTTTTAGGGCTGGTAGTGAGGATTTGGAATTTCATTGGTAGAGAGGATAATGCTTCCTAAATGGGTCATAGCCAATTTCAAGAGTAGCCATCACAAGCTTATGACAAAGTACAATATTGTCTAAGGACAACCCTTCTCTAGGCAATTATTTCTCAAGGCTGGATTTGTAGAATGAAACATTTTTGAGAAATTAATTTGTATTGACTACCAATTTCACTGGAAATATGAGAGTCAACTGAAGCAGAATGAAAACCAAACTAAACTCAATGAAGGCCCATATGTTAAACTTTGTCCACACTCTCCAAATTATTACAGATAGGAGAAGAGCTTGCTAATCAGAAGCAACAAAACATCACACACATTTCTGATGCATGCACATAAGAATGACATGACTTTTTTACAGGTGCTGCATGAAGGTTAATGTGTCACCTCAAAATGGCTCTCGCAATGTTGTCTATCAACCCTGAATGTTTGCGAAGACACAAAAGCAATATGAATTTGTTCAACAAGGTCAAATTGTCCTTTTTTTGTAACAGTGACTCATTTTCTTTTTCTTTTTGTTCAGTCTTTTCTCTCCAGTTCATGAAGGTTTACAATATATCTGATACTAAGTTTGACTAAAAGCAACCATTTTAACATATCTAGGCTTTGTGAGAAAATCTTGAGGTACAATGCAGGATCCAGTAATTGACTATTGTTAGTTTTAACAGAAACTGCATAGCCAAATCTCACTGCCATGCATTGAAAATTTACCACTTAGAATCAAGTCTCAGTAATCATTGGAATGAGTTGAAGTTTAATTTCTGGTTCACAGACCTCTCAAAAAGGAAAAACAGGTATAGGAGTTTAAGTTTGGAATCATAGAAGGGAAACTTCTTAGTTTGTACTGCTTAGAATTCAAAATACATAATAAGTAATCATATTTTCTAAATGTAGGAATCAATTTGCTGTAATTCACAGGAGTGAATTAATACATAGGACAAGCAACCATTCTTATAAGGGACTCTTTAGTAGAGGATCTTCTCTGTGCATTTCTTCAAATGAAAGGTACCTCTGGCTGTATTTCTTTCTGTCAGAGCCATTTCCTTGCCTTCACATCTCTGTAATACATATAAGTTGAATATCTGGAATATGTATTATTCCCTTGTAAGTAGGTTGTGAAAATTACCAGCCCATACAACTTTTATTAATATGTCTCATGCTAGGTTTTATTCCTGATGTGAAACAGAAGAAATTGGCCTTCTTTCCTCTTGATTTAATTTACTTACCTTGAGATAATTCTTTTTAAAGACTGCTGTTAAACAACTACTAATACATATTTTTGAACGTGGTTAAATTATAAGAAAAGGCAAGCATGACTTTCTTTATTCTACCTGTTTAGGCAAGAAATGAGCAGCACATTTTGCGTGTGTATTCTTTTCATTAGTCTGATGCTGTCTGCAATGATGTCACACACACACTCAAAAAAAGCCCTGACTATTCCACTTCTCTACCTTAGTATCTTTCATATTTTTAAACTTGATTCAACCATCATTCCACATTGGGGGAGGTATCATGACTTTTCAAATGCTCAGTACTTTTCAATAAAAAAGATGAAATAATTTTACATAAGCAAGTTTAAAATGTCAAGAGAACAGAAATGGATCTACTTGAAATCATTTCTAAAACAAAATTTGATTTTTGTCAATGGTGCATGAAAAACAATGAAATAGCAAAGGAACATTTTGATATTATACATTTCTTTTGACAGAGGGTTATTCTTAGATTTTTAATACCTGGCATCCTAAAATAATATGTTTAGTTAGAATCCTTTCTGAAAGTTTGCTTTAAGTAAAATTAAAAATGGAAGGAATTGAAGCAAAATATGTTAATAAAATAAATCTTATGCTGTTGTACTGATATACTTAGTGGAGAGTTGTGATTATTAATTTATAATTTTCATAATTTTAAAAACTGCTATGTAAGAGGTTTCAGCAACATCTCCATGGTGAAACATACAACCACCCAAATCCAATCCACAAATATTAAACAAATATGCTTTGAAGACATGCATTTCTTCTACTCAAAAACTGCAGGTGATTTCACTACATACTGGTCACTGGAAATCAGGTCAAAAATATCTTGAAAATGGCAATGTTTCATTATTTCTCAGAAACTGAAAAGTCGTGCATATCATCAAGGGGTCTGCAAAAAGAAACAGAAATAAAGCCAACTTTGGATAGAGCATAATTTTTTCTTTAATGTGTTGACCTCATCGGGAAAAAAATGTTCTATATTCATATCAGTGTTCTGTTTTTGAATGTTTGAATGTTTTATTCTAAGCCATGGGCAGACTTATGAAGGTCTTTTTTATCTTAAGAGGTAAAAAACAAGCATTTTCATTCTGTAAAAGAAATGTCCATTGATAACTGTGATTTGTATTCACAGACTAATATTACTCAAAAGACCAGGATGTTCTACCTCTCTTAAAGTCACTCTTGTTTCAGGAATCTCCAGAGAACTTATCCCTTAACCTTCACATTGAATGGGTTTTAATATTTTACCACTTCAAAAAATGACATGGTCTGTAAGGAGCCCTGGAGTGAAGTGGAAGCATTCCTATCAATGATACTTTTGAAAATAGAATGTTTCCCAGATTCCTTGAAATATAAATCAGCAGTGAGAGAAGTTAGTTGCTCCATTTACTTCTGATGAGTTGGAAAAGGTAACCTCTGACCAGAGAGAAAGAAATGGCCAGCACACAGTGCTAAAAGCTGTCTTCTTCTGTGAGATGAATGGAAAGAAAATCCTATTGCAAAATTCCGAAGAGTTAAATTTAAGAGACAATGAAACAGTTTAGCTTCATCAGATTCCATTACTTCTTCCTTCTTGATATGTTAATGTTCCCCATATTTTCTTTCCATTTTGCAGTACTCTAAAACATTTCTATCCATGTGCTGTGTGTATTGACAGTGAACTAAGCACAGACTTTACCCTCTTTGCCCATTTTGTTCTCTCTTGCCACACTTTGGGCTTTGGTGCCTTGATACCTTTGCAAAAGGAGACCCCCAAGCTGGGAATGTTTTCC
Organism: Callithrix jacchus; assembly: GCF_049354715.1. Lineage (NCBI taxonomy): Eukaryota > Metazoa > Chordata > Mammalia > Primates > Cebidae > Callithrix > Callithrix jacchus. The sequence continues at coordinate 125,309,090 of NC_133508.1, forward strand.
TTCCTTATTGTAACTATACCTTCTCCTAGGGCTCCATTCAAACAGTTCTTTAGTCAGAGTTCACCTTTCACTTTCAGGTACATTATATGGTTGGCATATATTTCCTGTGTAATAGATACATTTCTGAATGAATCATATCACTAATTATTTATACCACTAACAAGCCACCTAACCACATCACTGTATTTAAATGTCAATATTCCCAACTAGCTGGTAAGCACCTGGAAGAAGAGATCTCTTTTACTGTGGGTATCTTCAGCACACATGGTAGAGATCCTTGCAGTAAGAAGTCAATGGATGTTTTCTGAATAAAAAGTAAGCATGAGATAATACTAGAAAATATGAAATATCTTAGCCTAAAAAGTTTCTCACATTTTGTTTATTATACAAATATATACAATGTATTTGTATATTGGAAAACAGCACTGTAACACTAAAGTAATCTCAACTAAGACAAGATCTCAAAGATTTCACTGAAGTTGACAATGAAAATAACATCATATTAAATCAAACCACCACATTCTAAGCAGGCCTTTAAATCTTTCAAAAAGGAAATATTTGAAGGATATTAACAAATGACACACATAAATGAAGAAAAGGCAAACTAATGTTTTAAACATTAATAACATATGAGTTTTGATTCAAAATGCAAGCTGTCCTTCTCATTTTAGGGGCTTGAAATGGAAAAAAAAAAAAAGTAAGTCCTGGGCATTAAAAACAACTTCTTTAATTCCAAAGAGTCTTTCACATAGGAAGGTCAAAGTTAAAAATTGTTCATTGTTAAAAATGGAACCAAATGGTTAGATCATTGATATTGTTATGGGAATCTAAGGGCAGAGAAACCTAGAGTTATAGGAAGTCTGAAGTCACATAGAGCATCAGTAATCTGACCAAGAGAACAATGTCTGCCTTCCAAATCTTGACTCATGCTCTTGCTCCGGACCTACATTTTCTATATCTCTCATATGAGGAAATATAATGAGAGACAATTTTTAAAGAACTAATAGTAACCACTAAATTTAAAATTCTCTAGAAACCACTTCATGTCCATTTCCACTGCCGTTGTTTTAACTAAAATTTTTAAAAAATAATCAGTGGATTATTATTATATCCTCCAGCAGGATGTTCCAATCTGTCTCTCCCCTTACCAAATGACCCTCTTGCAACAATGATGTAAGTCTCTCCAAGTCATGCAGCTCAAAGATGGTAGCATGCCTGACCTTATTTCACTAGTTATTAAGGTCTTATAAAATCTCATCATACCCTAAGTAGCCAACCTTATTTCCTACCACTGAACAATTTAATATGTAGATCACTTTTCTAATTGTATCAAGTACATTAATCTTGACTTTTCAGATCTATTTTAAATGTGTGAAGTCTCACCACAATGCCAGGCACAAAATGGACGTTCAATATACAGATGTTAATTGAATGAATAATTGAAAGGATTTTAAAGGTGCTTTTGAGGTACTGGTAAATTGAAGCACTTACAAGCTGCTTTGTAATGTTTCCATCTGACCCTCTATATGTAAATATTAATAGGTTCAACAGTTCTAGGAAAGGAATCAACCGAGGCCCCTTTCCCTTTTCTCATCAGAACAACTGTGCTTTAAAACATTCCTCTAATGACATCTGCCTCAGACAGAATTCAAAAGACACTTCTATACTTAGAGGTGCTGAATTTATTTGAACACCAAAAACCTAAAACATACGTTTATTTGTCTTCTTATAAGCACTTCAATAAGGCAGACCCAATAGCTATCAATTTAAGAACAACATCTGGGTCTCTTACACCTGCCTAATAGATACAGAGTGTTTCACTCAAGAATTTTAAGACAATAAGTAAGAAAAAGGATACAAAGCTAGCAACCCCTATCTACTACAAATTAAAGAACATAGCTCATTTTTTCATGATTGAGAGGAACTGTGAATATTCTCATAGTAGCTTCCATAGCAATTACTTGGAAGATGCAATCTCTCAGAAGAGAGTTCTTATCCATCTTGTGTATTTGTCTGCAAGTCAGATATTCATAAATTTAGTGGTTTAGTTTCAATCTTAGGTGGGCAAACAAGTGTGTGTTTTACAATGGACCCTCCTTGTCAACCTTTGAGATGAGTAGCTCCTTTGCAGTTTGATGGTGATCAAATCCAATGAATGCTACTTCTGGGTTACTTGTGAGTCATCTCGTTGAGATTCCCCATCCTGCTCTACCTGCGCCCAGCAAGAAAACATCATTTCTTTTGGCCAATTATCATGAGATCACTTCTTAGGGAAAGAATAAGAGAAAAACCTACAATTCTTAATAAGCTCATTATTAGTGATGCAGACACCTGGTCTGCAAGTGCCGTTTAATGACCAAGATTCACAATGGCACAAGCAGACAACTGACATTTTGCCTTAGCATGCATCTCTGGCCAGTGATAATTAACCTGAAGGTAAGGAACCAGTCATTTTCTTAATACAACAAGGCACCTCTTTCAAAGTTGGGGATCTTCCTGTTTTAATAATCAAAAGGAAAAGACCTTTGGTACTTAATATTTAAACAAAATGTTTAATATTTACACAGTAAAGTTCTTCTTCTGATATTAAACCAGCATTAAAGCAGGGATGGAAATTGGTTTATAATCTCTGACACTAGGCCTGCAGCCTTGTAGTGTAGTAAACAATGTCACTCTTCAGATGGGCACCACCTGCAATGGGTTCAGAAATGTCAACTGTAATTAAACATTTTATTTCAAGGATAATTCATAGGTTATGTGCATGAAGGACTGCTTTCTGCCATGAGAAATTTCAAAGTACTGGCCTGTGTAAATAAGAAGAAGCAGGTCTTTTTTTATTGCATGTTTTTTTAAAAACCATATGCCAACTGCCTGAGACTTAATTAATATTATTCTTAAATATATCCTTCATATTTTTCAAAGGATTTTAAAGTCGATTTTATGAAGCTTGACTGGTAACGATGCATCTGTACCTTACCAATTGTTTCCTGAAGCTGTAAGCTCTAGCTGTAAGTAAGAATACTGCGGGGGAGAGGGGAAGAATATGATTTGCCATAAGCTAGCATGGTAAACTAATGGCAGGGTGGGACTGGCTCTCACAAGCCCTACATTTTGCCTTTGGAGCTTTGGTTTTTTTAACTTATTACTTCAATGCAAACTTGAAAATAATTTATAATTTTTACAAAGAATGACAAGTTCAAAGGTGCTTCGTACCTCTAATAATGCTTCTGAACCTAATGAGAATTTACAGTGAAATTATTCAATTAAGCGTGTGTGTTCGTGTGTGTGTGTGTGTGTGTGTGTGTGTAAGAAGGGAGTAGGTAATCCTTTATTTTTCTATATCAATAGCAATTCACTATTGTTTATTGGGAGCAATTTGTTAGAAGTTAATATAATGACTGAGAGATTTATTAATAAAACTCACCTTTCCTAGTGCTCCACCCTAATATTCTACGTCTTTTTTTTTTTTTCCGCAAATTAGGGCTTAAGGGGAAAAGCCTTAAGTAAAAATGCTCTTAAAGTAAGAAGAAAAAATCTGGGTAAAAGTAACACTCTTTTGTGCATTTAACACTGTCCCTCATAAAGAGTACTCTTCTCTATTAGAGGCAACAAGGAAAAAAGGTGCTCTGTCACTGTCTCTCACTCACTTTCTCTTCCTTTGCTTTTTGAATTACTTCATAGCCAAATATTTCATGACATACATCACCTAGCAAAGAGAAGGCCTTATGTACATGAACAAGCTCAAACATTAGGCAAAGACATCTGATGGGGAATGCAGAGCCCCACCTCTATCAGGTGGGCACCTTACAGAGAACCTTCTGACTGGGCTAATGGGGCCATGGTCACTGAGGCACTCTTTCAAAGGTAAAATGTTAGTTGTCATTGGGAAAAATGGGTTGTCAGCAGCAAAACGCAACAGGCAAATATTCTTTTAAGTCACCATTCCAAAAGGAGTGTAACATGAGCATTTGTTAAATGAGTTCTGATTGTACTTGCTTTAATTAATAATCTTTTTGTTTAGAAATATGATTGCCATAAAAGCCATATAAAAATATGTGAAAAGGAAATGGCACATTAAGGCAAAATGTTATAAATCATATATACACTGATTAAAATTACATTTGAATTTAAAAACTGCCATATAGGAAACAATACTTGAAAGAAATATGGCAATGTGTTAGGATAGCTGAGGTATATGGATAATAATTTTCCCATTTTCCAAATTTTTATAATATGATCATATGACTTTAATTATTAAAAGTCTATGTCCAGTAAAAAGATAATTACTTCAGGGAATTAAAAATCCCACAGTGTGTTTGTTCATCAAAACACATTAGAGAAGAGGTAGAGAAGAAATCTGGTGAAGGCTTGGATCAAACACAATTTGAATTTCTTTGTCTCCATATCTCTTTATCAACATAAAGAAAATAGTCCAAAAACATTGGGAAAATAGGATAGAGTGGGAGAAGATAGGAGTATTGGACACAGCACTGGAACAGCTAGTTGGTTTGACTCTGGAACTTCTTTTCAACTAATAGCAGATCATAAGCATTAACTATTTCCTTTATCCTCCTGTTAAAATGGTGTTATTCTGGCTGTAGTACAGACAAAAGATGAAAGCTTTCTCAGTGCAGCCATATTCCATCCTGGAGAAGAGAGTAGTAAAGGCTGTGGTTTTGGTTATATCTATAGCTATCAAAATAGGATTATCACATGGACAATGTATGTCAGCTGCATAAACCCATGTAAAATTAGACCAGACGTAGGTGTTAAATTTACCAAATCAATATGAACTTAGAATGTGTCTAAACTTACAAAGCTAGTAAATGACAGAACTGATGAGATGGCACAAATGAACAATTTGATTGTTCCACCAACAATATAGATGTAGGTACTTATACAGATGCAGATAGAGATAGAGATATCATTAACTCAGTCAATTAACATTTGGTGAATATTTCTCATGTGACTTAGAATTCATGATTTCCCATTACATCTCTCACCATCATTTCCTCTCTGCAAAAATTCCATGATTGCAATGGACCTGCCACCGCGGCAACGCCAAAAGCTTTCCGTGTGATAAACCCTATTAGCCAGCCTTGCAGTCTCTAGGGGTGGACAGGTGGAGGGTTCTAGCAGGAGACCTTTTGTGTAAAGAACCAGGTGAAGGGCGTGGCAGCCATGGGAGAGTTATTATAAAACAAGATTTTTTCCCCTAGAGCTTTCTCCTTTACCTACTGAGATGGAAAAGGCTTAGGAGAAAGAATGCTAAACCACTACACCTGAACAAATAACAGAAATTCATTTAGAACAAATACAATATTAAAAGCTATTTTTTCACTACAAAATTAATTGATTAACTTTTCCCTCTACAAATATATTACTGGAACTTTCTCACTGCACAAACTCTCCAAACAAAATTAATGGTTTTGTTTTGAAAATTAATTTAGATATTAAAAAATTATATTTTCCACCAAGATCTCAGTTACTCAGATTAAATATTAACCAAAAGCTGTCTTCTGCTTAAATAGAATTTAGCCTTTGAAGTGTTTTTATTAATCTCTTCTGATGTAGGTGCTTGAAATTCTACGAGAGTGCCACTGCTGCCCGTTCTGTGCATCACTTACTGTAATTTATTTTCAGAACATAATTCTATTTATAAATGAAAATCCTATTAAAAGAAGACAAGAAAAATTAGTCCTAGACTTTGCATTGGTAGAGTAGAAACAAAATGATCGGCCTAACCTGAAGTGACATTTACAAATTACCTGTTAATTTAAACCGGGTTGAGGGATGACAGAGTTTAGTCAGACTGACAGGAAGTACCGAAGGAATGACAGTTGGGCCTGGAGTGGCCATAAAGCTCATGTGGCTGGCACATTTATCTGTGTTCCCCCACTACCCCGCCACCTCCCAGAAAGCTTCCTGCCTAGTAAATAATAGATTTTTAAAAATATTTACATTTTTGGCAGACTGGTGACTAAAGGTTTTACACAGCCGAGGGCTCTCTTCCTTTTTTTTTTTAAGGGAAGCAAATTAGTTATTAAAAATGGCTCTGGCTTTAGTTATGTGTGTGTCCTCCTGCAACCTACTGAAGCCCAAATATCCATTGTTTTCTCCTTAGGTGTCTTTAACGAAGAATGAGGCCCTAGCAAGGCTACAAACAACTGAATATCTACACGTGGGCATTCACTCCCACCCCAAGGTTTACAAGAAAGACCTGGTGCTCCTTTTGTTTTTTCTGTCTTTGAAATGTAACATCCAAAAATCTTGTAGATAAAATCTTAAAACAATAATCTTTTAAGAAGTTACTCTAAGAAGGGACAAAAATTGCTTTATACTCTGATTGAATTGAAATTCAATTTCAATTACTACTTTTCTGTGAAAATTAAAATTCATTTTCACAGAACTTCTATTCCACATTCAATTTACAAAGAGCTACATTTTCCTGTCAGATGGGCATGTCGTCAGCAACACTAATATGAGCTATATCTACTGATAGACTGAAAGTACATACACGCATATACGAAGAAACATACACAACACATAACATGTAACAGTATGCCCAATAGTTTGGTTTTTTGTAAGCAAGACCTCTTCCTATTTTAAAAAACAAAACTGGTGGGTTTTTTTTTTTTTAAGAGACCATCTTTACCTTCGTAAACTGATGATAATAAAAACATCTCTGTTTTATCCGCCTGCATCCTGGTTAAGGCTCCTGTCTTCTTTTGTCTCCTCTAAATGTGGTTATCCATTTAAGAATTCATTAAATTTTGAGGAATTGTTGCACTCTTCCTTCTTGTTTACCCATTCTGGAATTCTATGGACTGTGCAGGGATAATTTTGTAACATAAAAGTAATTGCTCTAAATTATTCACACCCTGATTCTCAGAATCTTCATACAACTTTCAGTAACTATTCTGGACTGGAAAAATATTGAGTTTAAGACCTACTTCTTTGAGCAAATGCTTCATGATATTTGTGACAAAGGTGTCTACAAAAGGCAATGATTCATTAGTGTATTGTTTCAGAAGGGTAATGTTAGCAAAGTAAGAAATAACTTTTTCTTGAAATTTTGATCCAATGTTCTTGATTTCATATCATTTTTTTATCTAGCAATAAGAAATAATTTAACCCCTTACCACTAGGATAATCAGAATAATCACAAGAATAGTTAGTGTTTCTTGATAAGAAATGGATTATGAATATATAAAAACTGTCAGAGTGAAAAAGTTTAAAATATGAGATTCTGATGAAGACGGTCTGTTGAAAAAATGAATCCGCTTTCCCTAGTGCCTCAGCCCAGTTGGGTGAGATCCTGTCCTGCCTTAAAGTCTTCTCCACACAAATCCCATGACTACTATTTAACAAGTTGTTGAAACATAATACAAATTTAAAATAAAGTTCAGAAAGGAATTACCAAGGGAAATTTTTCAGTTCTGCCTCCCTCCACCCCAGAAGTGCCACAGAAGTATTTCTCCCAATGTAATTAATCTACTGTAAAAAAGAAAATCAGAAGGCTCCCTAGTCCTTTTTGGCACATAAAGAAACACACTTGTACTAAATGCTAGTTTGGAGGGGTTTTTTCAATCAAGGTTCAGAGATAAATTATAAATTATCTGTGTCTTAGACTCCTCTGTCACATTGCTGTCAAGAAGCATATGCCTGTTTGGACAATCCTGGTTATTTCTACAAGATTTATGAAATGTTACTTTGCTCTAAGATTGATATCCACGTCCTTATTCAGTATATCAAGGGCATATGATAATGATAGCGATCAATGTTATTTTAACACTGCACAAAGGCCAGGGTGTCAAGGCCATCACTTCATTAGACAACAGGACTATTGATTATTAACTAGAGACTGGCTCAAATCGAAACACCTGTACAATCTCTCCATGCCAAAAAATTATCAGGGGGTGAGTAGATTACATAATCTGTCAACCACTAGGAAACTCTCTCAAAACTAAGCAGAATATAAGGAGCATTTGAAAGGGCATTTCACAATGAGCAATAACTCCTTTATGTCCCCTGACCCTCTGCTATCCGCCCTCCTAAAGCTGAAATCACTGTAGACTTGCAACACTGCCTGAGTCCTGACCTTATAATGCAAACACTCATTTGAAATTGAGGGGAAGGAGATGAGAAAACTAAGGTCCCGGTGAGAGTAGAAGAGAGAGGAAGAAAGTAGGAGGTTACAGGTGTGGAGGGAGACAACGAAGAGCTATTTATGCTCTACTTTTCTCTAATAGCCTCAATTCTATGTTCTTAAAAATAGTAGATGTTTTCTAAATACTACAGAGCTAAAGAAAAGCACACCGTTTCTCCTTCCTGTCAAGAGATATATTATTGTTTAGCTGACTTCAATATTTTTTACATGCAAATTTATCAGATGCCCATTTTCTTTACCCCGAGCTATGAGCTATGAAATGTGTGTATACTCTATGCAAGTGTTAAAGAGGCCTCTCTAGCCTGGAGTTATATATTCAGACTCTAAGGCAATTTCTCCATCATAGACCATGCTTCCTAATCAGCATAATTTCCCCCTTGACCAGCCCTCTATGTGCACACATTTAGAAAAAAAAGAAGTGGGTTAAAAGGAGGGCATTGACAAAAACAGCCTGTTCAAAACAGTGATTTGAACACTTACTAATGGAGCTTTAAGAACTCATCCTAAGTAAAGCAAATGGCATGAGGCATGTGGAAAACTGATTAGCGAGGACCAAAGAAGACATTTATTGCCCAGAGGTAGAAAGTCCACTAATCTTCCTGTTAAACCTCTGTTTTCATTTCCTTCTCAACTAACCTCACTCTGGACCAAATTCATCACCTGTCTTAAGCCTCCAACTGCTACTGAAATCAAAGAAGTCAAGGGAACAGTGAGTGGACTCTCATGGGAGGTATTTCCCCCATTCATCCCTGCATTCCTGAAGACCAGTGTGAAGTGTTGAAATGTCAGGGCCCTGGCTCCTTACAGCTTTCACTATATTTTTGCTTTTCAGAAGCAGCCGTAGGAACCCGGATCATGTCCTGGATCCTTCACCAGTGGTCTTGAGCAAGGGACTGATTTTGATAAATTGTTAAGCACACAGAGAAAAATATCTATAACTAATTGTAACATGAGACTGTGACAGGAGACTTCCCTGTCCCGGGTCAGACAATGATGATGGTGCTAGGCTAGTAAGACAGAACCCTTTTTGATCAGTGAGAGACTCTAAAAATGCACATATTAAAAAAGACCGTCAAAGGTCTTTGAGCAACAGAATAAATAACACTATTAATAGATTATAACCCAAAGTATAAAGTAAATATATATGAGCTCTTATTGCTACAGATAAATGAAGGAGTAAATAAACAAACAAGAAGAGAAAAATCTTCCCCATAGAATTCTAAATAATTTGTGCACGCTCCCATCAGAAGATGGTTCTTAATGCCCTCCCCCAAACCCCCTTCCCTCCCTTGAACATGGACTGGATTTAGTGACTTGCTTGCAAAGAATAGCATGTACAAAAGAAGGGGTAAGTTGATGGTGGAGAAATCTGTCAAAGACTACTTGGATCAAGTTATCAAAATTAATACCCCCCATGATAAGTCATGTTTACAACACATAGGCCTGATAGGATGTGAGGAGAAGGAGCATCACTGTTGTGGTGTTCTTCCCCAAAACATATAATCCCAGTCTAATCAGGAGGAAAGCATCAGAAAAACCCGAATTAAGAGAGATTTTACAAAATAACTAACCAATACTCTTTAAAACTGTCAAGGTCAAGAAAACAAGAAAAGACTAAGGAACTGTCACAAACCAGAAAAGACTAAGGAGATGTGATGTTTAAATGCAATGTGCTACCTTGTATTTAATCTTGGAAGAGAAAAAAGGACCTTAGTGGAAAAATTAGTTAACTCTGAATACAGCCTGGAGTTTTATTAATAGTAATGGACCAATGTTGCTGTCTTAGCATTGATAAATGTACCTCAGTCACATAAAGAGTTAACATTAGGGGAAGCTGTGTGAGGAGTATACAAGGATCTCTGTATTCTCTTTGCAACTTTTCTGTGAATCAAAAATTATTCTACAGTAAAAAGTTTATTTACAAAATTCAAAAATATTTCCATAATGACCTGCCTACAATTTTTTAAATGAACATGCAGTGTTTGGTTTTCTGTTCTTGTGTTAGATTACTGAGAATGACAGTTTCCAGCTTCATCCATGTCCCTGCAAAGGACATGAACTCATCCTTTTTATGGCTGCCTAGTATTCCATGGTATATATGTGCCACATTTTCTTTTTCCAGTCTATCATGAATGGGCATTTGGGTTGGTTCCAAGGATTGTGAACAGTGCTGCAATAAACATATGTGTGCATGTGTCTTTATAGTAGATTGACTTATAATCCTTTGGGTATATACCCAGTAATGAGATTGCTCGGTCAAATGGTATTTCAGGTTCTAAATCCTTGAGGAATCACCACACTGTCTTCCACAATGGTTGAACAAATTTACACTCCCACCAACAGTGTAAAAGCATTCCTATTTCTCCACATCCTCCCCAGCATCTGTTGTTTCCTGACATTTTAATGATTGCCATTCTTTTTTTTCTTTTTTTTTTTTTGAGACGGAGTTTCGCTCTTGTTACCCAGGCTGGAGTGCAATGGCGCGATCTCAGCTCACCACAACCTCCGCCTTCTGGGTTCAGGCAATTCTCCTGCCTCAGCCTCCTGAGTAGCTGGGATTACAGTCACGCGCCACCATGCCCAGCTAATTTTTTGTATTTTTAGTAGAGACGGGGTTTCACCATGTTGACTAGGATGGTCTCGATCTCTTCACCTCGTGATCCACCCGCCTCGGCCTCCCAAAGTGCTGGGATTACAGGCGTGAGCCACTGGTGTGAGATAGTTATTTCATTGTGGTTTGATTTGCATTTCTTTAATGACCAGTGATTATAAGCTTTTTCTCATATGTTTGTTGGCTGCATAAATGTTTTCCTTTGAGAAGTGTCTGTTCATATCCGTTGTCCTCTTTTTGATGGGGTTGCTTTTTTTCTTGCAAATTTGTTTAAGGTTTTGGACATTATCCCTTTGTCAGATGGATAGACTGCAAAAATTTTCTCCCATTCTCTAGGTTTCCTGTTCACTCTGATAATCATTTCTTTTGCTGTGCAGAATCTCTTTAGTTTAATTAGATCCCATTTGTCAATTTTGTCTTTTGTTGCCATTGCTTTTGGTGTTTTGACCTGCCTAGAATTTTTTCATTGTGTAAAGGAAAGGAATAAAAATGTAGAAAATTACATTTTTGTCAAGAAAAAGAATGAAATGAGAAGGGATAACCTATTTGTACAGAAAATAACTAAATAAAACTACACACACACATTTTTATACATAAATGTATATATAATATATAGATACATATATAGATAATAAATTCATAGATATATAGATAGATCAATAGGAAAATAGCTATTCTACTATTCACTTATTATTTTATTCATTTACTTACTACTATTTTTGAAATAATAACTACTATATGTGAGGCACTTTGCCATCGGCTAGAAATCCAACAATGAACAAGATGAATATGAGCCTTATCCCCAGGGAGCTCTTTAGCAAGTTCATAAAGATTTTTGTGTTCCAAAACTTTTAAATCTTCTAGAATGTCTTCTTAATATTAATGTATTTCTCAGAAGTATTAGTTTTTTAGAATAAAATTGTTGGGTTGCAAATCCTGACATACCATTTATTAGGTACGTGGTTCTATGCAAGATTTTTAATACTTACTCATGCCTTAGTTTCCTGGTCTGAAAATGGGGATCATAATAATTACTACCTATCAAACCTGCCATGAGAGTAAAATAAGTCTTCACATATGTTATAAAATGCTATGCAAATGTCACCTATAATGCAAAGGACATTTAACATGCCATCCTCCAGGGCCTATTGGGAAAAGTAATCATGGTAGAATGGGGAATCAGAAAGGAGGATGGACTTCTGACTTTGGAGACAGGAAGAAACCAGGAAAAAAATATTCTCTATGTCATAATCTTGCCTGGAGTCACCTTTGGAACTGAATATGTAAATGTCTAGAAGAGAAGTACAAAACAATCTTGTGACGGAAGTAAAAGTCACACATTATTACCCCCATAAATGGATGAAGCACTGAGGCCTAAGGATGGTAACTAACCTGTTCATAATTCCACACTGAGTTGGTAAGACATGCAAATTGAGAATTTAGTCTATTTGTCATTGAGAGTGTCACCACAAAGGTTTTTGTTCTTTAACACACCTTTCGTGCATATACCCAGCTAGTGAGGACTCAAGATCTAGAACTGCCTTTTGGGTTCATCGATGGCTGTGATTGGAGATTTATGTATAGTTGTTTAGCCAGAGGGGATGCCATAGTTTCCTCATGCCTGTTCTTCCATGCAATCCTATTTAATGCTATTAAACTCTTCATCTGCCCTCTCATTCTCTGTGTCATCACCTCTAACCCCACACCACCGGCTATTCAGGAGGGGCCTCTACTGCAAGCCATATGCCAGTCTTTGCTACCTCTCCTTCCCTATGTTGTATGGTACAATTAAATTATGATGTATACTTGTATTTTAATGTTATATTTATAACTGTACATATGCCCAAAGGCTTTAGCAGGAGTTACATTTTTATATCTTGAAAAAAATACATATTCAAAATATCAGTTTTTGAAAAACAAGAAAATTCCTTCAGTAGTTTTCTTCTTTTTGCAAGACAAGAGTAAAGTCAAAATTTTCCCTAGGCTACTTTATGAAGCATTAGATCAATTTGAAAAGTTTTTTGCTTTTTAAAAAAGCTTCTGGTGGTTCTTCTGGCTATTTTTTTGCACACATGGCACATAGGTGACAGTCTATTTCAACTCAATATTTCTAGTCCATGACCATTTATTGAGTTTTAAGTTTCTGAGACACAAAAATGAATGAGTTTCATCTCTCAAAGAATTTATTATGTAGTGAAAATTGGAAACAAAACAAATCGCTAGAAAATAATATAATTTTTTAATCTGGCTTACAAATACATTGCTTTTGAGGTTTAGTTGGGATTGCTGGGAGAGGTGTGTGAGAAAAATAGTGGAGAAGGAGAAAAGACATTTGAGTTGGATCTTCAAGAATATGTATGGATTTAATAGGAGAACAATAAAATGTAGGTAGCTAGGCAGACAGAATCACAAGTACTGACCCAGAAATGTCAATTATAGAAAGACATATGATACTAGAGCAAGATGAGAGGTGAAGAAGCAAAATATGGTTGAAGGCAGCTTTTGAAAGCCTTTATACCAAGGCGGGTGGATCACTTGAGGTCTGGAGTTCAAGACCAGCCTGGCCAACGTGGTGAAACCCCATCTGTACTAAAAATACAAAATTAGTGGGGCATGGTGACTCACGCCTATAGTCCCAGCTACTCAGGAGGCTGAGGCAGGAGAATCGCTTGAACCTGGGAGGTGGAGGCTGCAGTGAGCCATGATAGTGCTACTGCACTCCAGCCTGGGTGACAGAGGGAGAATCCATCTGAAAACAACAACAACAACAACAAAGTTCTTATATTCCAGTTAAGGAGTTTGAGATTTTTGACCTTGAGTGTATGTCTATTTATCAGAGAGTTTAATGGGGGTTTGAAGCTCAGAAAAGGATGTTGAGGTCATGACTAAGAATAGAATATTCAAGTAAAGACTAATAAAATCATCCAGACTGTTTAAATGTTATTTTTAAAGGACAGTTGTCAATTTACTAAGTAAATTTAATTCAGTTTTACAAATATGAACTGATGAATAATGATTTATATCAGTCAGAGCTCTGTCAGGAAAACAGAAACCATTCTAGGTATTTCATGCAGAAATGGTTGCGACACAAGAAATTAGGAACCTCAAATATGTTGGAAAGGCTGATGGAGCAAAAGGGGATGCCACCACCAGCATTCAGGAAACCAGGAGATACATATATTTAAGGAAACTGCCACTGACGATGTCAGCCAGCTTCAGCACCTAAGTAAGCAGTGCTAAGAAATTACAGGAGAACATCCAGAGCTTCTGGAAAAATCTTAATTCTGTTATCTTTCATACCTCAAACATCTATCTACCCAATGCTGGCAAGAAGCAATCATAGATTTTTATTCCCATTTGCCTTTTAATTTTTGTACAAGTATCTTTCACTGGTAGAATCTAAAATGGAAATCTTCCAGCAGAGATTTTTAAGGAATTTTATTCTTATGCTTTGAGTCTCTCCAATAAAGGTAGCACAGAGAAGATGGGGAATGGTATTGAGCTGCCAACAATTTGGTATATTGTGCAAGGAAAGTCAAAATCTAGGGTAATATTTATTTAAATGATATCAATAGTAAAATATACAGTTATCAAATGCATTGGGGAAACAAAACAACAAAATTAAAAACCAGAGGACCAAAACAACACATAACAAAATTAAAAACCTCCTAAGAATTTTAGAACTCTGCCACAGCAGAGTTTCAGCACTTTTAATTCTGAAAAGTTGTCCCAAATCAGGTGTACCAAAAATCCATGAGCCAAACTCTCTCTACTATGTCTTCTGACTCTAGCCCCAACTAACACAGTCTCAAAACTTACTCCTCAAAACTTAATTCACAGTCTCAAAACTTAATTCACAAGACTTTTGAAGATTTGAGAGACAATGTTCAGTTTTGCCATAATAAAATAGGCACATAATAGGCACTTACGGGTAAAGTCTCAAATGAGAATAATCATGGATTTCCATAGAATCTTCTGTGAGGTTCTCAAACACACAAGAAAGATCCATTAAATACTGCACTTCTGACCACACACACACACACACACACACACACACACACCCTCTTAAATTCTTATTTTTTTAATTTTTTTGAGATGGAGTTTCGCACTTGTTGCCCAGGCTGGAGTGTAATGACGTAACCTAGGTTCACTACAACTTCTGCATCCTGGGCTCAAGCGATTCTCCGGCCTCATCTCCTCAGTAACTGGGATTACAGGCATGTGCCACCATGCCTAGCTAATTTTGTATTTTTAGTAGAGACAGGATTTCTCTATGCTGGTCAGGCTGGTCTTGAAATTCCAACCTCAGGTGATCCACCTGTCTGGGCCTCCCAAACTGCTGGGATTACAAGTGTGAGCCACCATGCCTGACCTCCTTAAACTTTTTAGTTGGTTCTCATTGCTCTTAAAAACCTGGTCTGCCAAGCAGCAAGTCACAGCCCTTGACTACCTCTCCAGGTTAAATTCACATGCTTCTATCGTCACATGGTGCACAGAATCCACTCCAGTCTTCGTTCAGTCCTTTCTAGCATAGGCCCTTCTTCATCTGCCAGAGATGTTTCTGCCCACTACCTCCCCTGCCTTCTCTGGTCTGACTGACTCTTACTTATCTACCAAGTGTCAGTTGATGTGACACTTCCCCATGGGGAAAGGGGCCTCACCTGCTTATCAGTCTTAAGTTTCCCATTAGTCTTGCCCATTTTCTATACTTTCTCTACACAGAATTTACCTAAAGTAATCACATAATTATGTGCATAATTTATTGTTAATTATTCCTTGTACTTCTGTCTCTTCCAGTAAATTCCAAGAGGTGGTGACCTTTCTTGGTCTTGTTTATAGTTATATCTTCAGAGTCCAACACAGTCGGTCATAGTAGACACTTGGTAACTATTTGTGGAAGGAAGGAGAGAAGGAAGGAAGGAAGAACGGAAGGAAGGGAGGGAAGGAGGGAGGGAAGGAGGGAGGGAAGGAGGGAGGGAGGGAGGGGAAGAGGGGGAAGAGGGGAAGATAGGGGAGGGGGAAAGGGAAGGGAGGGAAGAAACAGGAGGAATAAACAGCACCCTTGGCCTCCATCACCATGCTGCACAATCTATTCACTTGTAAACAAAGTCTTTATTTCCCTGCATTTCTAGCGTCTATGAGAATACTAAAGTGTGGTGAGTTCCTTATTTTCAAGTTATTTACTGCATACATCTAAATCCAGACAACTTAATTCTTAGGCCGATTGAAGTCTCAGAGTCTTTGGGGGAAATCCTTGAAAAGTAGAGCTGGGGAATGGATTTTGTGTGTGAAAGAAAATGGCAAATGTCAACAAAAGAGAAACACCAAGAAGCCATATCCATGGGCTTTGAATGAGACTCTGCCTTTGGACAAGCACTTGGGGCTCTGGCATCTAAACCATGAATTGGGGCACTTTGTAAGCAGCTACAATACCCTCGTACCTTGCAGCTTCTGATCTGTGGCAGCTGCATCTTTAGCATGGCAGTTAACCAAAAATGGGTGAACTCCCCAGGAAAACACACTTACTTGAAGCTATCATCTAGTAAAGCCCTTGGACTGGGGGAAAAGAGGAACATTACTGCAGATTGTAGCCAAAAGAAGTTGAGCTGCTTCTTTTCAAATGTGTTGTCAATTAGTGATTATCAGACAACTTCTGTTTTCACATGTAGGCTCAATCAGAGATCCAAATGCAAAATCCAGCTCTCAGCAACATCATTTGGATTTTTAAAACTCCCTTGGGAACCTAGAGCCCTTAAAGAAATGAAAGGCTTACAATGAAGCATAAATACACTATTTTCAATTCTGACAGATCTAATCTTATTCTAAAATAGCCTGTTATTTAAAGGAAGATGATATCCACTTTTAGCAACCCAACATTGAAGTTTCAAGAGTTAAGAACCCCTCAACTTGGATAAATTCACAAACATATGAAAATTAATTTTGCATTATTCTTTGAAATTTCACACTTACAAGCATCAAAATTGGCTTTCTGTTATTCTGTCAACTTAAAAGGAAATTGGGGATGGGGCAGTTTTTCCAGCTGCTGAACAGTGTCATTGTGTTGTAGCCATTTAAATAGCAGAGATGCGAATGATCATTGCATTGAACAATCTCACAAGGTGGGGTTCAATAGCCAAATGTAGAAATTTGTTGATAGGGAAGACACACACACACACACACACACACACACACACACACACCCCACACACAATCTAGCAAAGGAACCATTCAAAAGCTGCCTAGATAGAAGTAAAGCATAGGCTCTAAAGCCAGACTGCCTATGCTTGCATGCTTGGCTCTGATAGACACATACAGTTCAACTCTGAACATGACCCCTGTACCTCAGTTTTCTCATCAGTAAGATAAGAATACCAATATCATCTCCCAACGATTGCTCTGAGGCTGAAATGCCCTACTAAATGTAAAGTGGTTAGAACAGTCATCTGGAATGTAGTAAATCATTGATAAATAGTATTATGATGATGATGAGACCTTCTGAAGGATGCATGCCTGGACTCTTCCTCCAAAATAAACATATTTTTGAGTACCTTTGAGTCTATACTAAGTGCTAGATGCCATACATTTTCATAAATATGTCCTGAATAAGTATGTGTTTATGACTTTGAGCCACACATAAATGTTCATCTAAGGCAGTTTCTGTAAAGGGCCAGATAATAAGTATTTTAGGCTTCACAACTATTCAACTCTGCTGTGTAGTATGAAAGCAGCTATAGATAATACATAATAAATGAACATAGCTGTGTTTCAGTAAAGTTTTATTTGCAAAACAGGAAGTGAGCTAGATTTGGCCCCTGAGGGGTAGTTTGCCTGTTCCTTATCTAATGGATTCTTCAACTAGGAAATATTTACATAGGTAGTTTCCTAAATGAAGGTATTTAGAAAAGTAAGATTCAAATCTCCTTAGTTATTTAATCCAGTGCTTCACAGGGCATTATGTATATGAGTGAAGTCCTTCCTGATATCACACTTAACTCCTCTTGAGACAATTAATCAGCAAGTCTCAGTTTCTTCCCAAATTCACAAGAAAAATTTTGAACCAAAACTAGTTTATTCATTAAAAACAATAGTCTACTGTTTTATAAATGTTTAGGCTGTAGCAGTCAACGTTCCAAATGAGTTGTGCATCATCTCATTTAGTAACGATGATGGCAAATGTCAACAGCAACACTTTCAGAATATATCCCCATTCTGCTTACTCTCCCCACCTCCACCTGGCCCATCCTGAAGCAGGGCAGCTTCATCTCTTCCCTTATTTCCAATTATAGCTCTGAACTCATCATCCCATTTCCACCCTTGCCCCTTACAGTCTACCCACAACTTCCAGCCAGCTGTTCCTTATAAAATGTGTCAGATCATGTGATTTTCTGCTCTCTCAGGGTAAAACACCAAATTCCTAATAGTAGATGTCAGACCCCCTGAACTGGCCCTGATCTCCTTTCTGGCCTTATCTCTTACTATTGTCACCCTCTGCTCACTCAGTCTCCTGCCTTAGGGGTCTTGCATTTACTCTTTTGTAGACTTCATTTAACAATGGCTCGATCTTTCCCACCTTCAGGTTTTTTGCTCAAATAATATCTTCTCAGTCGGCTACCCTGACAATCCTATCTCAAGTTGCACTCCCACCCATTACCATTCTTATCCTCCTTTTCTGCTTTATCTTCACACCTCTTATTATATTTGCTATTTTTACATTTGCTATTTATAGTTGCTATTATATTTGCTATTTTGTCTGCTTTCACCCACTAGAATAAAAGCTAAAGGGGGTAGGAATTTTGTTCACTGCTGTCCCAAGAACCTAAAATAATGCTTTCCACATTGTAGGTATCTCATAAATATGTGTTAAATGAATGAATCTATGAGATGCTTCCCTTGTTGCCAAATAAGGTTACAGGTACTTTAAAGGTATTATTTGTTTTAATCCTCACAATCCTGTAAATAGATGCTATTATAATCCATATTCTCAAATGGGGAAACCAAAGAGTTGAAAGATTAATGAATTGCCCAAATCATGTGACAAGTAATAGCTGCATGTCCTTGAAAGTAGGTGATCCAGCCCCAGTCTCTCTGCTCCCAACTACTATGCTACACTCTCTTTATTTAACCCTCACTTCTCCTTGAGTGTGAGCCTGATCATCCTGGTTTTACAGATGAGAAAAGTGAAACTCCATGATGTTAGTAACTTTTCAAAGGTCATACCGTCTGTAAATTGCAATGCTAGAATTCAAACCTATGCCTATGAACTCCAAAAATTAATCTAATTTTTGAATGCTATGCGATGGGCTTTGACAGAGCAAAACTGATACAATTTTACAAAAACACCTTTTACACATTGACGGGCTTAAGGCAAACATCAGAAAGCCCTTGTTCAGCCTCCTGCCTGATATGGCCAGTTCTTTAGAGCCTTTCTCAGCACTAAGGCAGTTGCCAGACAACAAGAAGGAGCCTAGATAAAGATATTATCATCATCCTCACTGCATTAGGAGAAAAAAGGAAAGAATAGTAAACACGCTTGTAAAAGAGAACAAGAAAACAAAGATTTAAATTTCATTTTGGCCAACTAGCTCATCTGGATGCTCCTGAATTAAATTTCAACCACCTACAACTCAGATATGTCAAACCTGGGATTCCAAAAAGATTCAAAGAAGGTGACACTGTACGTGGCAAAAAATAACAACTCCACTTGGAACACAAATGAAAGTGATGCCTACTACTGAACTAGTGTTAAGTCAGTAGTTCAGTTCAATTCAAAACACGCTCTTTTATATTAAGGGAAGTGACGGAACAAAGATCAGAAGAAGGGGCAATCGTTGAACTAGATCCCTCATTAGTAACAAGGAAGAGCCAAGTAAATCCAAAGGTGACAAACGCTTGCAGAAACTGTTGTTTTGATTCCTAGAAGAATATATAAAAGGAGGGACCATCTGGAAATTCTAATTTTTAAAAGGACATGGATAAACACAAATGCTTTATTTTATATTTTATAAAAAAGTTAGGTACACAAGGAGGCTGTAATACTAAGAAGGTGCTCTTACTTGCATTTTAAAGCAGTAAAAATTGCAACGATGCATCAAGAAGTATCACAAAAGACCTGGAATTTTAATAATTTGGAGAAGGCTTCTGATGCACAAGGGCAGGGGGAGGGATTAGATTCTTGATATCCAGTTCTCATCACACCAGGAATCTCATATTAATGTTTGTTAGGAAAAGGAATCCACCATAATTCCTGCGGCCTTAATGTTGAACAGAAATGTCAATATGTTTTATTCAACCTTTTATTTTTCTTCATAAGGTAAAATCTGGCTCATATATCTCGGTACATAACCCTCAAAAATTCTAAGACAGACAAAAATATATATATTATATTTTATAATTATTTGATAATTACTAAGTTTCTATTATTACCCAGAATGCACAACTACAACTACATGTATTATTTGATGTGTGTGTGCATGTAGATTTATATGCACACGCAAATTCTTTCAAAATGTTTTTCAAAAGGTTAAGGAAATACAATACTATAAAAAGTCTAATGTGGTTTAAAATGGTACATGTGGAAGGACACTTTAAGCAAGTTTCACTGTATCTATATATACATATGTCTACACATAATCAGGGTATGCAAAATAAAACACAATCACAACAGAAACTCGACAATGATGAATAGAAATAATTTGATTAAAGAATGTAACCTTTGAAATCAAAGATAGCTACACAAAATCCTCAAAGCTGAATTCAATACTTTGGGCTGGGGAGAGGAGAAATGAGATTTTAAAAATATTTTATTAAATTTTCATAATTTAGAAAGCTGCTCTGTAACTGTTTTGAAAATATGGGTCATACCTTTGAAAATATGGCTATGGCCACGGCCATGTGTGCCTGCACACACACGCGCACACACACACACACACACACCCCTAAATGGAATTTGTCACTATAGGATATTTAAAATCCAGACTTGCTGCATTTAAAATGTATGGAATTTATTTTTAAACCAGCCATATCTGAATTCAATGCCTTATATTTTGAGTTTTAATTCCAATCATGCTAATTTTAAGTCACAAACATATATCTGCCGGTAATGAAGGTTGTTTAATTAGGTCCAGATAAAATAGCTCCAATTCTGTTTCTGATCCACCTGTCAAAGCAAATCAGTCTTTTACATGGCTAAAAAAAACAAATTAGACTCGCTGATGACTTTTTGAATATTCAAGTAGACACACCGAGGATAAATCCAAACAGAACTTGTGACTGAACAAAAGCCTGAAACGTGACCTCAAAGATGAAGATATCTTATTCTGCCAAAAGCAGATTTGCAAGCTGGGTCTTCCCAGTATTATGAAGTCAAGGACAGGGTGTTAAAAAGAAGTAATGAGAAGGATAACAAAAACAGAACAACACAGCAGTACAAGAAATCAAATCTGCCACAGCTTAGGGCAATGTAACAGCTCAATGTAATGAAAAATAAACACAAACAATGATGAAAATTGTGACAGAGAGGGTCAGTTTAACATTTTCTCCATGAAGGAAATTCTAAAACAAGAAGTATCCTAACTCATAGAGTATATGCTCTCCACAGTTACCATATAAATTATTTTCAAAGACTATTAAAGATAGAAAAACTGTGTCTCTTACAAGTTTAATATGAATAGTTTAGCATATTCTAGTTCTACAGATCTAGTTTACTTGTGAATAAAGCACTATACATTTCAATACAGATCCATGTAAGCCCAGGGGAAAGTTATTTGAAATTGGCAATGGTGGCCACGTGAATAGGAAGTATTAGATGGGAGGTACAGAAGAAAGAAGAGAAAAAATAACCTGATAACCAAATCCTTGAGAAGTTTGGAGGTTTCTTCTATATAAGACTCTCAGAACCTTCCATCCTCCCATAATTGGATCCTGAGCAAAGATGTGAGATGGAGTCAGTAGTCGAGTCTCCAGAAATATGACTATACTCCTAATTCCTCATTATTGCATTCAGAATAGGCTTTGGATTCAGAAAAGAGACTCATGCTCAACACTCTCATTGCTAAATTGTTAGCAAGAGACACAGAAATAAAACAATAGTCCATGTTTTAAACATTTTATAGAAATACACACACACACTGCACAGATAATTTAATAGGGAAAAGATTAGAAAATGAAACAATTGAATATTCATTTGGAAAAAAATTAATCTCATTCCTTACCTCACTTCATACACAAATTAACTCAAAATGGATAAGAGATCTAAATTGAAAAGTGAAACTATAAAATTCCTGGACAAAAATAGGATAAAATTTTCATAGCCTTGGTGTAGGCGAAGATTTATTTGATGAAAATACAAAATGAACGAATTATAAAAGAAAGATTGATGAATATAACTTTAAATTAAAAGTCTTTGCTCTTTTAAATGTGCCATCAAAAAATAAAAGACAAATAAAGACAAAAAATTGCTATGACTATCTGACAATCAGTAAAACAACTTAGTTTTTAAAATGAGCAAAATTGAATAAATGCTTTATAAAAGATGACATACAAGTGGCTAATCAGCACATGGAAAGAGGTTTATTATGATTAAGTGATTAGAAGTTTACTGTCATTTGTATCAAATACAAATTAAAGACACAATAAGATACCATTACACATACATTACAATGGCTGAAATTAAAAAGACTGACAATACCAAGTCTTGGCAAGGATGTGAAACAACTGGAATTCTCATCTATTACTAGTATAAAGTGATGCAAACACTGAAAAACAGTTTGACAGCTTCTTATAAGCTTAAAAGTGCATTCTCTGTGGATAAATTAGAAAAATCTATCTAAATCTATTTCAGTTCTGACTTCAGCCATGTCTGGAAGTTACTTGATACAAAAACTAGAAACTACTGTGTCCATCAGCAGAAAATTTCCTGGGAAGAAACACAAGGTAGCATTTTGGGGAGATGACAATGTTTCTGTATCATGGACATTGCATTCCATGGTCTCTAAAATTCCCAGAATGCTTATTTGGTTTCCTAGATGACTTGTCTCAAAAATAAATAAACATTTCAAAGAGCTATCACTTAAAAAGTATATTTTTAGTGAAAATAAATAAATTCTACATTCTGGATTGTGTATTAGTTTAAATGAAGTCCCTAGAGCATGATTACCCCATAAAGAGTAAAAATACTGACATTTTGAATGTTGCCAGACGTCAATTTGCTATGAAAATGCACATACCTTAAGTGTAACTTAAAAATGAAAGCAGACTACTCTCCTTTTGGTCTTTCCTATAAAAGAAAATGTAATTGTTATGACTACTTATGTCCTAGGTTTACTAGAATGGCCCCGGTTTTGAAATCCTTTCTCATTGTCCCCATGAGAAATAAACTTGCTATAGGCTGAATGTTTGTGTTCCTCCAAATTCGTATGTTGAACCCCGAATCCCTAGTGTCATACTGTTTGGAAGTGGGACCTTCAGAAGGTAATTATGTCATAAGGGTGAAGCCATCATGAATGGGATTAATGCCTTTATAAAAAGAGACACAAGAGTGATTATCTCTATCCCTCCCTGCCATGCAAGGACACAGTGAGAGAGCAGCTGTCACCAAACCAGGAAGAGGGATCTTACCAGAACCCAACCATGCTGTCACCCTGATCTCAGACTTCTTGGCCTTCTGAACTGCAATCGATAAGTTTCTGTTGTTTAAGCTACCCAGCCTATGACATTCTGTTATTGCAGCCCAAACTAAGATACAACTTGTTCCCTGATTGAAGTATATGGCCTGGGTTTTAATTATAAAAATAAAAGCTACACTTTATAAACCCAAACTCAAATTCTTCTCCTATGAGACTGCAATCTGGTTGGGAAACAAAAGAAGTACATGTACCAAAGAAATACAATGTGGAGGATCTTACATGAAGTGTCAAAACACAGCACAGACTATCAGTAGCATGCCCCAACAGTGGTCCAAGCTCTCCTGTCCTCCCCAGGCCAGAGCCCAAAGGAATCACAAGGGGAACCATTCCAAAGAGGGATGTAGGCCAGTGGGGATTGTTGCTTCATCTCTCTGTGCCTTAGTCACCTAATCTATAAAACAAATATAACACCCATTTCACTGTGATATTGTGGAGATTACGTATGATACCCCTTAAAAAATATTTTAACTTTGTTTCCCTGTGGAATCCCTAGGTCTAGGAATCTCTGGTTACTGGAATTCCTTGAGGTGAACTACATTATCTGCACACCCAGCCCCCTGCCCCTAGCATGGTGGAAGGGCAACAGCAAGTCTAAAAAGTTATGAGCCAGTAATTTTACCCCAAGTAGGTCTTTAAAACTTCCTTCCCAACTCAGTTTTCTGCAATGAAAGGTGCTGTATAAGCAAAAAATATTATTAGTATTAATAAAAATATTTCAGCCATGCTGCTTCTTGCATCATATGTAATTCATTAGCAGCAGCTCATAGGCAAGGCAAAATTTTCATGTCAAATAATGTTTTATGGGTCTTTAGAACATTATACTCACTGGGTGTCCCCACATCATGATGAGACCTCCCCAGGAGGGAAGACAGGAAGCACAGGCTTTTAGAAACCTTTTCTTTTTCAAATTTGCTTGGGAAAAAGGGTGAGTTTATACTTCTTGTTCAGCAGCCACACAATGCCAGGAAGCTTAGGTGCTTCTTGAAAGGATGCATGTTGTTTTGTTCATGGGAATAGGATTTATAATGATGTTAATTCGAAAGAAGAAATTAAATACAAAAAGGTTAATGAAAGGTTTCAGTCATGATTACGGTGACCATGATCAATCAAAGGCCAGAGAAACGGCTGTTTTACAATTAAAATATCCCAGCACATTGTTATTTATCACTATTGCCATACTGCAGCAGCAGCCACAATTAATCATATAAATCACCCCAGTGGACTAAATTCTGAGGTTCTCTTTTTGTCAAATAAGATGGCCATGTTATTGTTAAAACTGATGAAAAGACATTTTTTTTCTGATATTCTGATTTAACATACTTTTGTTTAAGAAGATCTTTTATGCAAAGATTATAGGGAAAACTCTAGGCAGAAAACTTTAATAATTTCAAAGCTCATTAGATTTCAAGAATGGATATATACCTCCCATTCAAATGCATAATAGCATTTGCACAAAGGTTTATCAAAGAGTGAATTAATTGGGTTCTATGTTTTGTAGTCATTATTCTTTCATTCATTCATCCATTCATTAAACCAGTACTTACTGATTTAAACCAGGTCTACTATATGCCAGATACTCAACTAGGCCCAGAGCCATAGCAGTCATGGTCCTCAACCTCATGTGATGAGAATCTCATAGGGAAGAATGTCATGACACTAGTAATCACAAAAGTGGAGAATGTTTTGAAAGACCACAAAAATTACAGGAGTCTGAGTAAGAAAGGGATATTTCAATTGAGACCTAAAGGATAAGGAGGGGGAATTGGACAGGTCAGGGGGAGGTATCCAGACAGAGAAAACAGCTTATACAATTGTCCACTGCTGTGCTGCTGAAACCTGGTACATTGTAGGGACATGATAAGTATTTGTGGAATATCTTAACTGTGAACGTTGTGTTTCCAGAGGTCCTTGACTGCATAGGCAGAGCCATCTTCTTGGAGAATGATGGGTCCATGACAAGGCCCACTCAGCCTTCTCCTTTTCTTATCCATAGTCCTACACAGATAAAAACTGACTAATATGAGTTGGGGATAAAGAAAAATATTTTTTATAAAAAGCAAGAGAAAATCCATGGTGGGGTAGGAGATAAGTGAAAAAGAGAGGACAAGGTGCCTGTAGCCATGCCATAGGCCCATCTGGTGCTGGGATTTGGGTAATAAGTATATGTTTGCATGAGCTTGAGGGTTTTGTTTTCCCAATAGGAAAAAAGTCCCCTCGTCTCATGTCACCACGCGATCTGTGCCTTGCACAAAGGTACCATCAAAAACAGTGAATGGAAGCTGAAATAAGCCCAGACTCCACTCTCCAAGTTAAATGCCCTGGCATGGGATTGTTACCTCACAGAGGAGGCATCCTTTCCTAATTTGTTCACTCAAAGAGGACTTAATGCCTTTTATTAATTCCCATAAGGCATCTTATAAACCAGCTGCATTCCTATTCCTTCATAGTTCTCTTCCCCTTGGACTGTAGGATACATGGATATTAGTTTCATATTTTGCACTAATGTTTTCACTCAAAAAAAGAGAAAACAGACCTAAACCAAATGAATACATCAGTGAAATGAAAAATGTGGGGCAGAGCTATTCTGCACATGAGGATGATGCTATCAAAACAGAGGCCTTCATGGGTCTTGGGTGCAAGTTAAAATTTATTCCTCTAAAATAACCCTGTTTAGACTAACGGCAATTTTTGTAACATCATTGCCTCCATGAAAGAACACTGTAGAGCACCAGAAAGTGTTAATTTCATAAGCCTAATTCCTAAAGACCATAGAAAGGGTATAGGTAATATCGACAATGTATATTCCTCAAATCCATTGAGTCAAGGCATTTTAAGATACAGCACTTCCCCAGGTCTGGGTTTCAGAGAAGAAGCAAAGAGGCATGAGATTTTTGTCTCTGACTTCACTGAATTTACATATAGTAAAAAAAGTGAAAATAACAGCTATTTTCTACCATTAAAAAATATGGGTAAAGATTGTTTAACTGCACAAACATAAGATGGAAAGGAAAATGTTTCTTAGTGTGTATGAATATAACATCAAGATGACACGTGTCACATTTTACCTCTGCCTTACAAGTTTTAGAGTGCATTCAAATATATTATTCCAACTGAACCTCATAATAATCACGGGAAGTTATGCAAGCCACACACTTTCACGTTCATTTCGTGTCCAAATGAAACAGTTCCTGGGAGAAGTTAACAACTTGCCCCAGATCACATAGAACCCACACCAGAAATCAGGCAATGTGACTACATGTTTTGACTGCAAGTCCAGGCTCTCTTTACCAAAAGTGCAGACCAGAAAGAAACAAAGCTATGAGTCGCTTGTGCCTGTGAACTTCTGAGACCATGGGGTTTTTGTGGCAATTCCTAACAGGACTATTTTTGCTATAAGTTATTACAAGTATCCAACAGAAGAAATCCTGGTGGATGAGAGGTGCTAACAACATGTGGCAGTTAATTGAACATATAATCAGGGGTTGCACCACTGTGGCGGCTCTGGATTATATCAACAGGCATAATGATGTTGCTAAAATTATGCACCCACAATTATCCTTAAAGGCAGGTGATAAATGAATTAAGTACTAGAAGCACATGCCTTCAAATACATAGGACTTGACTACTGCTAGGTATACAAGGACAGTGCCATGCCAAAGACTTGGCATTCCACTAGGTGATTAGTAAGCTCTTTATTTATGACAAGTTTAGTAAAACATTGACATGGGTGCTCCATGTAGTTGAATCATTTTTTAAAATAGGAAAAAATGAAGCATTTACATATTGTCTCTGGCAAAAGGGGCAAAAGCACATAAAGAATTCGAAAAAGCATCAAAATAAAAATGATTTTCCAGGTACTGGGGGTTTTGAGTTAAGAGGAGCCATCTCATGCACCTACACTTTTTCATGATGTTTCAGTACTGGGAACTTGCAAATAAGGATTAAACAACTTTTATAAGATGTTGAATCAAGATGTGGCTAGAGAAGATGTTGTACAGCAAGAGGATATCAAACTAGTGTATGCCACGGCACATCATGTGGATGACTCCCGACAGCCTCCATGCTGGGGAGAGAAAGTTGGGAAGTCAATTCTGGGGTCAGAGGAGAAGAGCTTGGAAATTGAAGAAGCCTGGCTTCCAGTCCCTACCAGGTTCTCACCAGTACCTCATGCAAGGCAAATATTTAATCTGTTTAGCTTCAGTTTCCTCATCTACCAAGTAAAGATAACAGTTGCTCCAACCCTCCTTTACACCATTAAATATGGATATTTAGTCTAGCACTTGGCACAGAGTGAGCATTGAATGAATAGACAATGCCCTTGTGATTATTACTGGGTCTCAGGCTACTATAATGTTTATATATGCTGTAGACAGTCACACCTGACTTTTCTAATGGTACTATGCCATTAATCAAGTGAATTTCTACATCTGACTCCATCAGTATCTACACACCTTCATGTTTTAAAGAGATACATGTAGTATTCAGGCATTGGGCCTCCTTTGCTTGTTTATAGCATTTTGAAGGGATAATTCTCAACAAAAATAAATGAGAAGGTGACCAGGTTCAGCCATTGTAGCAGTTCTGGTTCAGTATTGCATAGGGATGGAGGTTTATAATTAATCACACAAATGAGGAGAGAAGACCACCTCCACATTACGTGCATTCATACCAGCCAGTCCCCATTACCATAGATAACTGAGATCTGACTACATTTATTTCTAAAGGCTTCCTTAAAATGGAAAGATCTCTGTGGCATCTATAAGATTCAATTAGAGGACCTTTATAAGCACACATCTAGTTGAACCAAATGAGAGATAAATTAACCTATAAACAGCATGCTCGTTCTTGTGGAATCCTCTAATGGCCTGATTTAGGATATCAGCAGATGGGAGGTCAGTGCCCAGTGCTTTCAGAGTTCAGCCCATTCATTACAATCAGGTTCACGATGCCACGAAGAGGTTCTAATGAAATACACTCCAGTAAACCTCAGAGGGGGACAGCTCATGTGTGCATGAAGCACGAGTCTAGGGTAACAGACAGACTGTGATTTTGTATTTCCAGACAGGTAGGGGTCCAAATGGAGCCACTGCACATTTATTAAGTTGTATTCTTTCAGGGGAGAAACTCTTGCTGAGACATCTTACCTGTAAGCTCCTTCAAGCTTTTAGCTGAAATGCTCTAGTTCACATACAAAGAAAATTGCTCTGTTTGTCACTAGTGAATGTCCTCTAACATCAGGGCTTTAGTGGGAAAAAAAAACACATTAAAAAGGTACCTGATCTTCCCTGCATCCCTCCCTATTCCAGCTGAAAGTACTTTCTCTAAGTCCTTTCTTCTTAAGTCTTGGGGGAAAGAAACTTACATATCTCAAATCCTGCCAAATTATAGCTCCAAATAATACAAAATATGAATGAGCCTGTGGGTTTTTTTTAAACCAAAGTACTTCAGAAGCCTGAAAAATATCTGCTTTTGTGGTCATGTCCACTGACAAAAAGCTTTATAAATTGTCTGTAAACCAAATTAAGAACATCACAGCAAGAAGACATCCACTTTTAGCATCCATATATAACATCACAGAGCATCTTCCTGGTTTAGAAACGTCCAGTTTTATGTGGTACTAGCAGATGAAAGAGAAGACTGGCTTTTACTTGTGTTCTACAAATGCCTCTGGGGCACAAGGCAATGGGCATGCAAGTGAATTGTAGATAACACATTGGAGGCTTGATAGAATGCTTCCCTTGAGGACCCATGCTAAGAGGTGCTCTTAGAGATGAGATGGCTTCTTCTGAGTTTGCGTTAGTACTTGAGTAAATGAATCCCCTCAGATAGAAATCCTAGTGGCTCCACCTTAAATTCTAATGTATAATAAATACTTTTCCAGTGTGTTTTTATAAACATTTTCTTCCTATTTTATTATATATTTTCCTGTATGATCACATATACATTCTAACTTCTTGTACTTCTCAGCCAGTCAAAATTATTATTGAGTCTTGGACATTCTTTCACTATATCTGGAATTTACACAGGTAGGTCAGCTGACTAGAGCTAGTCCTAGTTAAAAAATTAAAACCTTAAATGTTAGCATGTTACAACCTGCATTTTAGAATAATTAAATAGCCTACTTTGCCTAAAATGGCTTGTTGGTGCATATAAATTTTTCTCTTCTTACATGATTTTTAACTTTAATGAATCTTATTTTTTATATTGCCTCAAAAGAACAAATTAGTAACAAGAGCACCAGATTTTCTTCTAATAACCATGGTTAAAAACCACCAGGATAAGAGCTTTTATCCTCATCACAACTAATGTCCACCCCACTGTCACATCTCTACTACTAGCCCCTTGGTTACTGTTGATCCCACTTTAGGAAAAAATCCAAATCATGTACTTAGTATATTCCTGTCACTCTAAGGCTGAAACGTGGCTTAGTGATTCCTTCAAAAGCATTACTTGCTTCTTCCTCTATATTGCATTAAAGTAGAGGTTACTCAATGCCACTGCAAGTTCTTCAAAACTAGTGTTTGCCTGTGCTATTCACTTAATTAGGTCTGTCTTCTCCTATTCACTTAATTAGGTCTGTGTTCTCCTTTTATCTCAAACCACCTCATTTGCTATGATGCATGCATTCTTTTAATAAATATATCTTTGGTGGGCATTTTGTGCCAAACAGTACGTTAGGTGCTGGGGATGAAAGAGGGAATAAAGAACACCAGGACCCTCGCCCTTACAAAGTATTGTGTGCCAGGGTACCCAGATGAGTAAGCAGGAAGTTATAACTCAGTGTAAGACATACTAGAGGAACTACATACGAGGGACCCCAAAGGCTTCCCAGAGAGTAAGACATCCCAGTTTGACCTATTGTGACATAGGCACCAGCCTATGTCTGGTGGAAAAAGAGGAAGAGTGGAAGGCCATTCAAGGAGTCCAAGGAAAACAACATGTGTGGAGATTCAGGAGCAGGAGAGAGAGCACCGCATGTTAAAGCAACTGAAAGAGCCACTGAAGTTCCAGAGGGCAGTGCCAGAAAAGGCTTTCATTGATCACCAGAGCAAGTGCTGCTCCCTGACCCACCCCCATGTTGCCCTCCGTGACGTTAACTTGTCTGATTTTTGTCATGCTTCTTGTCAGTACAGTAGAAGCTTATTATCATATAAATTTGGATTTTGTATTTGATCAGTTGATTTTAAATGACATTTAAGCAAGAAGACATAAAATGTGATTTTTAAAACCCTAAACATTTTTTTAAACTTACTCTTACTTTACCTTACTCTCTAAATATATATTCCTTTACCAATCATCTGATGAGGAGATAAGATGTTTTGAGACTGAGTCTTGGATTAGAGTTTTGTTTTATATTTGTTGCATAATACATCACCAGCAACTTTCAGTTTAGCTTTTTCTGGAGTGAGAAAGAGTTCAGAGATAATTTTGAGTAATCTGAATGCAGATTTTTTACAGTATTTTTCCAAAAAAAATTTTCAGGTCTCTTGCTTACACCTGATTTTACAATCTATTTTTAGCATTTCTTAAATGGAATCGTCTCAAGTTTTTCAAATTATATATTACAGAAACACTTTATTATGACATGACCTTAATGCCTTTTTTTTCAGAGACGTGGTTTCACTTTGTCATGCAGGCTAGAGTATAATGGTACGATCAAGGCTCACTGCAGCCTCAAACTCCTGGACCCGAACAGTCCTTCTACCCCAGCCTCCCTAGTAGCTGGGATTATAGGTGAGCACTACCACAACCAGCTAATTAAAAAAAAAAACAAAACTGTTTTTTAGAGACAGGATCTCACCATGTTGCTCAGGCTGGCCTTGAACTCCTGGGTTCAGGTGATCTTCCCTCCCCAGCCTACCAAAGTGAACCACTGTACCCAGTCTGTCTTAATTTATTGTTTAATTACGTATTGTTTCAACTCTTACTTAAAAAGTGTTGTTTCAAATATTGGCTCTTACTATATATTTAGAACTTTGAATATTTTCTGATACCTACTAAGTATTAGTAAATATTTTTTGAATGAACAAATAAAAAGATGATGTTAAAAAGAGTAGCAAACTCCGGAGACCTAGCAAGCCAGAATATGGAGTCTGAATATTTTTCTAAAAGCAATTAATGAAATGAACAAATATAATAATTTATAGTATATCTTCCACTAGTGTCTCTCATTGTATTTCAGAGAATTCTATGTTTCAAATTTTGTAGGTAAGTCATATTTCACTAAGTGAAATTTCTTTGATAATTCATGGTCAGTCGTGTGAACATAATTTTCATTTGTATGACAACTGTGGAAGGTTCACATTCCGGGAACCAGAAATGGGGATGGTGAGGAAGGGGTAGGAGTGAGAATCTGGGAACAGTTTGATTTGGTGTGGTAGCTATCCTGACACTTTCCACCCCTGAGTACTTATTTTATTTTAAATCTCAGTGGCTCATTCCATTAGGGTTTTGATTTTTTTAAAAGGTGCCGAGTCTGTAACCTGTTCTCCATTTCAACGATGTTCTCTTCGCGAACACAGAGCCAGCGCATTACTTAAAACAGCAAAGTGTCATGATTCAATAGTCATAACTTTTCTTCCTATTAATAATAGTTTCCCCCCACATCGTATCTACATGTCAATCACATCAATAGACTAGAAAAACGATGTTTGGCAACATTACAAAACACAGGCATCTTGGAGTCTGGTTATTTTCTATTTTGTAAACCTTTAATTCTAAGCTAAAATCTATAATAAATCTCAAACATAATCAATAAGAATATATTACATTCTGTTAAAAAATTTAGTGAAAATCATTCAATCTTTACAAATTTTGACCTTATGGCGGTGAAGACAGATGAATTGTAAATTAGGTGTTTTTAAAACACATATATTTTTAATTAATGCATGATATAATACAACAATAAATACAACCAAGAATAAAATGCTAATTTATATTTTATATTTAGGTATAATCAAGTCAGGTTAAAACAGACACTTGATGTTTCCCACATTGATTCAGCATTTATATCTCAGATGCAAAAGGATCCAATGAATAATAATTTACATATATATACATTTTAAACAGTAAAAATAGATGGAATCATATACAGGCTTGTATAGAAGATAGTGGAACACTAGAAAGCAGTTCAATTGTGAGATATAAAATCTTAGGAAATTGACATGCTATTTAAGAAGTAAATTATAGTGCCAATTAAATTATGGGATAAGTATTTGAGAGTCTCTGTTAGTATACTCCATGAATCCTGTGTTCTTTTATCAGCAACGTTCATATTTTCCAAAATTCACAGGGACTTAAAAAATCCATTCTGGCTCGAAAGGTTTGTATCTCTTCTTTTTTAGTATTCGGGTAGTATCTAAAAGTGCGGTGATTGATGTAGCACAGGTAGCCAGTAAGTCAGGCTCTGCTAGAAAAAGGGTCACTTGAGTTTTCCCCTTTCTGTTGATGACCTGACTTTCCAGGTATGAACTGCTTGGATTGATCCCTTACGCAGCAACGTGAAAGAGTGATTACGAATACAGGCTCTGGCATTGAACTAACTGTGAGCTTGGGCAAGTATTTAACCTTTTTTGCCTTGTTTGTTCATCCGTAAAACTGAAATAATATTATTAGGGTTAAAAGACGTAATATCTGTAAAGACAAAATGGCACAGTGCCTGCTACATGTAAACGCTCAAAAAATGTTGGCTATTTATCTGTACACTCCTGAATCCCACCTTCTTTACTCTAATATCATCTTGCATTTCTTCCTGATTTTGAAAACCTAGATATGGGTTCTGTTGGCTAAATCTCTTTTATATTTTTTTTTGCCTGATTAATTCTGACTTGGTAAATTTACATGATTGTCTGATTTTTCTCTTTGCTTTGCCATTTGGCCATAGGCTCCTTGGCTAAAGATATGGATGATTTCAGCCTCCACAGGAGCTCAGAACTGTGTTCCCTCATTTGGTCCCATTGGCCATACTGTCTTCCAGGTGAAGTAACTCTAGATCCTCTATTTATTATTGTGGACTATCTTACCTTCTTTCTCTTCCCATATAAAATGTATCTGCAAGTTCAGATATGTCTTTCTTGAATACACCTTTTGTATCTGTCATTTCCCTTCTGATCCCATTGCTACCACTCTATTCCAGACTCACATTATTCCACAGGCATATTCTTTCCCTCTTCCTACTCTTCCTGCGCACAGATGCTATAATAATCTCTCCAAAATGCTGCTTTTCACTTGTAACTCTTTACCACTCCCACTACCTCCATCAAAAACCATTGCTTACTGGAGTACAGAGACACTTCACCTGACATTTAAGATCAGCAATATCCCTTCAATTTTATTTCCCATTACTACCCTACTTTCATTTATTTTTCAAATATTTACATGTCAGCTTCCATAACAGGCATTGTATTTATAATGTTAACAAATTAGCCATAGTTTCTGTCCTCAGGAAACTTACAGTCTAGTGAAGAGACTTTTTTTTTTTTAAAAAAGGCATCTTGATATCCTGTATGGTCTTTTTCCTGTGCTTAAAGGACTTTCCCATCTCCATTGGTCCTAGACCTGTTTTCCTTCAAGTCTTCCTAAATGTCTTCTTCTTCTAGACGCCTGGTTGAGAGCAGGACTTATGCTGAATTCAAAAAATGTACCTGCTGAGTACTTTCACTTTCATTCTCTAACTCATTTCACTGTCCTTCCCAAAATGACTGGATAAGAGCACCAAGCATCTCTCTTCTCCACTTTTATGATACTCCCTTAAATCAGTCATCTTTCCAGAATATCATGGGAGAGAAGAGAAAAGGCACAATAAACAGCTTGATTTCTGAAGGCCTTTTCTGCTTGATTTCCTTGGACTGACTTCTGTTGATTTTAGGTCCTGAGAACATGGGTAAAAGCTCATTACGATTCTCTGACATTTAGCTCAAGTTTCCTTTATGAGTCAAAACAAACTAAAAGTTTAAACAGTTATCGGACCCTGGAACATTTACTGAACATTCTATTATACATAAGAACCTGGCTTGTTGTTATAAGAGAATCCTGAGACGAACAAGAGGGAGTTTCTTGTTCCAGCCTCTCTCAAGCTCTGGCCATCCTGTGCTACTTGCAAATTCCTAAACATACACACATTTCATAACCCTGAGCCTTTGCTCATGATGCTTCTTCTTTCTGGAATGTTCTTCCTTCTATTCTTTATTTAATAAAGTCTTATTCTTAAATGTCCAAATCAAAAGCTTCCTTCGCTATGAAGACAACTGATCATGACCTTCCCAGAGAGAAATAATATTATCCTCCTTTGTCTTCCCAAAACACTACCATGTCATAAGCACTTTCCTCATTGTGTAATAGTGCATTGGTTCCCCTCCGATATATTTAGGTTCCGTGAAATCATGGCTATTTATCTTTGTGTTGTTAGGGCTTAATACAGTGCTTGCCACATAAGAAATGCTCAATGTTATTTCTTAAGTTTAATTAGAGGAAAGAAAGATGGACTCCTATTCCATATAAAATAGAGCCGTTTTAAGACAAATAGAATAAAATACTTAGGTATTCAGAAAATCTTGACTGAGTCATAATAAGAGAAAATGTTTATAATCAGGAAAAAGAAAAAAACACCCATTTACTAAAGACCTACCATACCTCAGGCCTGCATTAAGTGTTGGCTGTACTACTTAGTAGTCATGCGACTTTATCTATTCCTCAGCTTTTTTAAATCGAAAAGGGTGTGTGTATGTATATATCTACATCTATAGCATGGGTATATTATGAGAATTAAGTGAGATGAAGCATTTCAGGCACATAGTGCGTTGCCAGACAGTAAGATTGAGTGACTTCATGATTTGAAATCTCTACAGCTAGCTGGGTAAAAGATAGGGTCAGTGACAAACTCAGAAGCTGTACACAGACCTGGTTTGGAGAATAATAATAGTTTGCTTTTGGACACATTGAGATTCAGGTGACAGAAAACTTAAAGTATAGGCATCTAAGATCAGCTGAAGACCCAGGACAAGGGAACAGAGTAAATAACAAGTTCGAAATATAAAAGTGATCATTCATTTATTCATTCATTCATTCATTCATTTAACAAATATTTATTGAGTGCTTTCTCCATTCCAACCATCGTGCTACATGCTTGAGAAAACCTGGCCTCAAATGATGTACTCACGTAGCAAACAATCTACTGAGAACTCACTAATCACATAAGCAATGACAAATTATGATAAGTGATATGAAGGAAAAGCTGTTGCCCTAAAAATCATACTTGGAACTGTCAGTGTGGTTAAGATAGTTAATGCAAAGTGCAAAAAAAAAATGTGCAGAAGCTAAACTTTAAGGTATGGTTTGTATTTGAGCAATTGGAAAAGATGGTGCAGTCCATAAGCCCATGAGCATGATAGAGGTGAGAAAATCAGAGAGGGAGACAGACCCGAGTATAGAAGTACTGTGGAAGTCATGGTAGAAGGTATTTTAAGAAAAGGAAGAATGTCCAAGTGTCAAACGATACAGAGAGGAAAGGTAAGTGAAAACATTAGATTTAACCATCAGGAAGGTACTGAATATTTGGAAGTAAATCTTCAGAAAAACTATAGAGAAACAATAAACATCCAGTGGATTAGAAAAAATGTTGATGAAAATGATGTGGAAGCTTAATGCTCAGGCAAATTATTGGTAAAGAAGTCAGCGAAATTAGTAAAATAAAAGAGGAATGAAAGTAGTAAGGAACTCTGAGCAGTAGATTGAAGAAACAGGATAGAAAACAAAAGTACAGCTTATATTTTTGGGATTATCAATGGACCTTTCAAATACTTTATTTTAAAAACATCTATCATCCTAATGGCTTCTCCTCCATTTAAATTTTTATGACTTTTGATGGTTTAATTTTTAACTGAGCAAATACTCAGAGGCCTCTAAATATGCTGGGTGCAGAATTTTTATTGTCTGCTGCTATGAGTTTGGACAATATAGGAAATAAAAATGAAAGTTACACATGATATAAGTTCAGGGTTTTTCAATGCCATTGGCCTGTACAACAACTAATATTAAATGATACAACTGTAATATAAGAAAACAGCTACATCTTATTTGCCAGTAAAAAATGAAATTCAGCCGCAATAGAACAAAGCATCACTGGTAAATTAAACAGCTTCAGTTAACCTCAACTCCTTTGATCTACCCCATTAAATCAGTATTCATCATGTTAACATGTAGCCACACAGACAAAAAGCATCAGAACCGATGTGGTCAACTGAGTCAATACATCTGACCAATTGTCAGGCAGGTCTACAAACAAGCAGAAAAGTGTGGGAGGTTAAAAGAGGGATTATTCCAAAATAAAATTTGTTAAGCAGTGTTTTATTTGGCTCAACCCCT
This sequence comes from Callithrix jacchus, assembly GCF_049354715.1. Classification (NCBI taxonomy): domain Eukaryota; kingdom Metazoa; phylum Chordata; class Mammalia; order Primates; family Cebidae; genus Callithrix; species Callithrix jacchus. The sequence continues at coordinate 125,345,916 of NC_133508.1, forward strand.
ATATCTGAAAAATATTTTAAAAGAAAAAAGCAAAAGAAGGGGAGGGGAGGGGAAGAAGAAAGGAAAGAAGGGAAGGAGGGAGGGAAGGAAAGGAAGGAGGGAAGGAGGGATGGAAGGAGGGAAGGAGGGAGGGAGGGAAGGAAAGAGGGAAGGAGGGAGGGAGAGAAGGAAAGAGGGAGAGAAGGAAAGAGGGAGGAAAGGAAGGAGGGAGGGAGGGAAGGAAGGAGGGAGGGAAGGAAAGAGGGAGGAAAGGAAGGAGGGAGGGAGGGAAGGAAGGAAGGAGGAAGGAAGGAAGGAAGGAGGAAGGGGAAGGGAGGGAAGGGATAGAACGGAGGGAAGGAAGGGAAAGAAGGGAAGGAGGAAGGGAGGATCAAGCAATGAAAGCACAAAAAAAAACCTTTCAAAAGTTTTTCAGCCTCCCTCTCAGAGGTGGTATTGCCTGAGCTTAGACCTTTTATCAGTAAGAAAATAAATTTGAGGAGCATTGGTCTCTCTAAGAATTCTTGGACCAGACAGTAGTTGCTACATCTACTGGGCTACCTCAGAGGGAAGCTTGTGACAAAGATATTAACATGAAATTTCTACTTGATGTATCAATCCCTAGTCAAACAACTGGAACAATGATTATTTTTAAATTGAAAAATAATTGGCATTTTCTCTCCTGTATCTTATGTGTACAAATTATTTGATTGATATGTAGAAACAATTTCAGATTCTCAAATGATTCCAGTTTATCTATATACACAAATTGAAATGAAGAAAAAGGGGACTTAGCCAGATAAATCATCCTTGCCCTCTGCATCATCTTTTAGCATAGTGATTATAAAAAACACAGGTTCTCAAGTCAGACCATCTGAGTTCAAATATCACCTCTGTCATTTAATTTCTTATGCAAGCCATTTAAATTCTCTCCCCTAAACTGATCATCTGTAAAATGTGGATAATGGTTGTACCTACCTCATAGAGCTGCTAGAACATTAAATGAAGTCATTCTTATACAGGATTGAGAGCAGTGCCTGGCACATAACAAACACTCAAAAATGTTAGTTGATATTACAATAGAAAATTATATTGCATTTATTCAACAGTCAACCCATTTTTGAATTATTTTATTAAATTTCTAAGCCTAAATAAATAAACTGAGGTTTCTACTGACTACTGATCTTGCATTTGATGGTCTGGGTACTCAACAGAAGCAGACAGTGTCTCAGTATCTAATAACATCCTTATCAGTACAATCCAGCACAGATGACAATATCGACTGGCAGTTGGGCAGTCATTTTTCTGCCCATACCCCATCTCTGTAAACAGTTATTGTTTTCATGCACATTACCCTTACAACTTGATAAGCTTGTTGAGTTTCACTAGAGTGCAAAACTTGTGCCGTTGCACAAAGACCCACACTCAAATGGTTTCCATGCTTGGCTTAACGCTCTGCTGCAGCTATCATGAAATACTTAGTAACTTTAGCACAAAAGAACCTGCATTTTCGTTTGCACTGGGACCTACAAATTAACTAGCTGGTCCTGTCTGGAACCATGTCTTTTTCATCTCTGTAACTTCCGGACAGTGCTAAAAGCTTGCCAGACATGAACAAATGAATGCATTAAATGCATAAATGGATGAATGACACTGAAAACAGTTAACAAGTGCACTTCTTTTTCTCTTAAAGAAACAACAAAGGGCCAAGGTAGGACCCCATGAAGGAAGCAACTTCTAAGCATCTAAGGTTGTCTTGTTGCCAACCTTCCAACTGCACCATGAGGAGGACATCACCTTACTGGGTTTTAACCATGGCACTCCTACCAGTGTGAATGGGCACTGGAAAAGCGAATTGATGGTAGGCCCAAGCAAGGCCTGAAGTACTCATTTTGATAACTGGCTTCAGTCACATTTACTCCTTAAAGGTTATTAGTTATTTTAAATAATTTTGTTAAATGCTCAAGAGGGAAAATGAAGACATATTAATAAACACACAATTATACAGGTTAGAGCAACAATGCAGTGCTGGTCATTCAGGAACCTTGTGCTAATTTTAATTAGCTGCTTTCCCTTGCTTTCAAATGTAATTAAAGGAGCTTAGTTGTGCTCAGTGATGCAAGCCACCTTATTTAATCACTAACATTATTTCCCTGAACTATTAATGATTTTCAAAACGCTTGTTTATGCAGAATTAGAACAGTAATTACCTTACCAGTTAATTTTGTACCTTCACATTTCACACCTAGCTCAAACGTCATTCATTTACCACGGCTTCTCTGTCAAAACAAAGAAATGCTTGTTCTAAATGTGCTTCTGAGCGCCAAATTGAAAGCCAAGTTTTGTAACACTAATAAAGTAGCTCCCAAGTGAAACAGGTGTAGTAATTTAGACCCTTCCTGTCTCGAGCTTGCACGTACATGCTATGTCTTTTCTTTATTAGCTTTAAAATGAGAGCTTGGTGTGCAAAATAAGCTATTTAATTCAGACTTGTGGAGCAGAATATAATCTTTAATTTATACTAGTGCAGTAAAAAGAGGCCTTTAATTTTAACTGGCATGTGCGTGTGAATTTGAATTAATAATCCAGAAAATTGAAACTGTTTTGCTGCTGTTGCTGGATATTGACTGTTCTTCACATGCCCTTAGTTTCACTCACTCGATTTCTCTCCGAAACCATGGCTAGTGCTTTTCTGCCCATCTTTTTTTTTTCCTTATGATGTAGCTGCTTTATGCAAAGCAGAGCTTTCTGAAAAAGAAAATTTCAGTTGACTGAACTCCCTTCCCCAAAAAAAATCCTTTAATAAAAGAATACTAAATACGTATTAATTTAGTTTACAAAAAGAATATAATTGGCGTGTTCATTATATCTACTTAAGACGTAATTCAAGTGTACTCTGAATTTACGCCTGACTGAATCCTAAATGGGAAGACGATCTACCCACATTCCCAGTGACAAAACTTCACTGAATTCAGGTGTACCAACTCCTACTCTGAACATTATTTCCAAATGAGGAGCAACTTTTTAGGAAATATTGGCAACAACAATTAAACCTATGATGGTACATTGACTACGATTTGGATAAAACTCCTTCATACTCATCCTCAAAGCCCTCACATGAAGATTGCTTAGCTGGAGAGCCGCCGGTATTATGTTAACCCTAACTGAGTTCTCACTTCCCTGCATCCTGGAAACACTGAACATGTGTACCACATAATTAGCTCTTAGCACTATGTATTAATTTCTCCATTAAGGGAGAACATTTTTAGTTGATAACATACTTCTTTGTTAAAACTTATTTCTCAGATCTTCAACACCTGGGTGTTAGAGCCATGTCCTTTAAGTAATATTTGCATGTGATTGGATAAATGTCCAAGGTGGGGTAGAAATTAATACTAAAGACAGAAATGTACAGTGTCAAATAGGTGGGGCTATGGTGCAAAAGTACACTGAACTGGAAGAATGTCAAGAGTATCAGAAAATGTAAAATGTATATTTTAGAGTAAAGAAAGGAAGGGAACAATTTGGTTAGGATTTGGAAAGTTACTGGTTATATCTCATATGCATTTAGAATAGAAAGAGAAAAGGGAAAGCAAACGAGGCAGGAAAGCTTGAGCAGGCTGGAATATCTGAGCTCAAACAACATCAGTGCAACATCCTGTTGGAGCTGTGATGAATACACACAGCAAAGAAGCTTCACTGGTCATGTCTTCAACAGGAATAGCCAAGTTCCCCCATGAGAGAGAAGAGTGCTGTTCTGGGGTGGTCGTTAGGGGAAAGACCATCAGTGGAATCCCAAATAACCCCACTACCCACCAAGCCAAATATAAATAGACGATAGACACCCAGACAAAAATAGATATGCATTTATGTAAATGTCTATTCCTTTTTGCTAGTTCATGAAGCTCTTTGAATAGAAGGCTAAGCTTTTTATTAATTAAAGCTTAAAATTTAAACCGCTAGAAGGGAATAGTCTATGAAGTTAAGACTCGCTCACATTAGAATGCAACAGTCAACACATGCATATAACAATCCTGTGTGATTTCAGCAAGTTGGCTACAGAAAGAAGATATGTGAAGAGACAATTTGATGTTGTCCAGAAACTGGATGCCTTTATTCCTGCTTCATGCATAGTTTGTTACAAAGAAACTCCATTTCCAGCAAATGTATTAATAAAGGTAGAACTGTCAGGTATGGTGACTCATGCCTAAAATCCCAGTGCTTTGGGAGGCTCAGGTGAAAGGTTACCTTGAGCCCAGGAGCTCACAATATAGTGAGACCCCCATCTCTACAAAAAATAATTTTTTTTAAAAAGCCAGGTGTGGTAATGCACCCCTGTATTTCCAGCTACTCAGGAGGCTGAAATAAGAGGATTGCTTGAACCCAGGAGTTCAAGACTAGAGTGAGCTATGAACATGCCACTGAACTCCAGCCTGGGCATCAAAGTGAGAACATGTTTTAAATAACAAAAATATCCTTTGCCCACTTTTTGATAGGGTTGTTTTTGTCTTTTACATTTGTTTAATTTACTTGTAGATTCTCGATATTAGCCCTTTGTTAGATGGATTGATTGCACAAATTTTCTCCCATTCTGTAGGTTGGCTATTCACTCTGATGATAGTTTCTTTTGCTGTGCAGAAGCTCTTTAATTTAATTAGATCCCATTTGTCAATTTTGGCTTTTGTTGCCATTGCTTTTGGTGTTTTAGTCATGAAGTCTTCGTCCATGCCTATGTCCTGAATGATATTGCCTAGGTCTACTTCTAGGGTTTTCGTGGTTTTAGGTCTTATGTTTAAGTCTTTAATCCATCTTCAGTTAATTTCTGTATAAGGTGTAAGGAAGGGATCCAGTCTCAGTTTTCTACATATGGCTAGCCAGTTTTCTCAACACCATTTATTAAATAGGGAATCCTTTCCCATTGCTTGTTTTTGTCAGGTTTTCTCAAAAGAAGACAATTATGCAGCCAACAAACATATGAAAAAAAGCTCATCATCACTAGTCACTAGAAAAATGCAAATCAAAACCATAATGAGACACCACCTCACACCAGTTAGAATGGCGATCATTAAAAAGTTGGGAAACAACAGATGCTGGAGAGGATGTGGAGAAATAGGAACACTTTTACACTGATGTTGGGAGTGTAAATTAGTTCAACCATTGTGGAAGACAGTGTGGTGATTCCTCAAGGACATAGAAATAGAAATTCCACTTGACCCAGCAATCCCATTACTGGGTATATACCCAAAGAATTATAAATCATTCTACTATAAAGACAAATGCATACGTATGTTTATCGCAGTCCTATTCACAATAGCAGAGACTTGGAACCAACCCAAATGTCCATCAATGATAGACTGGATAAAGAAAATGTGGCACATATACACCATGGAATACTATGCAGCCAACACAAAGGATGAGTTCATGTCCTTTGCAGGGCCTGGATGAAGGTGGAAACCATCATTCTCAGCAAATTAATACAGAAACAGAAAACCAAACACCGCATGTTCTCACTCCTAAGTTGGAGTTGAGCAACAAGAGCACATGAACACAGAGAGGGGAACAGCACATACTGAGGCCTATCAAGGGGTAGGGTATTAGGGGAGGGATAGCATTAGGAGCAATACCTAATATAGATGACGGGTTGATGGATGCAGCAAACCACCATGGCACATGTATACCTATGTAACAAATCTGCACGTTCTGTGCAGGTATCCCAGAACTTAAAGTACAATAAAAATAAATAAATATTTAAAAATAAAGGTATAACTACAGTTATATATAGTCTTGCTCTTATTCCTGGGAATTTGGTCATATATCCCATGACTGGGTTATGTCTCCTCAGAAAGGTCGGATTCACGTTATATACACCTATCTCTTCTTTAGAGACAAGTACTGTATTCAGTAAAACAAACTTGGTAGTACTGATGCATTATTTGCAGCATTGGCTAAAGAAAGCTTAAATTTTACCGAACTTTCCAAGATGCTTAATACAGCTATGAGTAAATATCAGCATAGGGATCCCCTTAGCCTGTGTCATGGCTGTGCATCATACATATAATTCACTCAGCAAACGTTGACTACATGTTTACCATGTGCCAGGCGTTGTGCTAAGCTATGAGAAAACAAAGATTAGTGAGACCCCACCCCTGCCCCTAGTGAGGTAAAAAAACACACAAGCAAGTAAATTGAACATGATGTGATGTGAATCACAGAGAGGAAAAGAATCTTTAGAATACATTGTTACCAATTCTCAAAAAGATCTCTAGGGATATTTGGGAAATTGTATTGTGTTTCATGTTGCGGCTTTATTCCTTACTACAGTACTGTTCTAGAAGACCACTGAGGATTTTTTCAGTCCCAAAATGTTGGCCATGTTTTCCATAAGTCAGACTAGAATATGTTCTGCTATATATCCATTTTCAATTATTAAAATCTCCTTCTTGACTATAAAAAACAGCTGGTCTTAATTCCCTATCTAAATTTTTAAATTAATTTTAAGACAATAATTAAGTAGATCATTAGCCTTTTCTAGAATAAAACACTCAAGTTACAGTAGACTTCTTTCATAAAGGCTATTTCTCATACTTAATATAATTATTTAATAAGTATAAAGTATACTTTGCTAAGTATATAACCTTTGAATTGCTTTCTTTTTATCTTTCTGTATCATTTTTATTTTATTTACCTTTTTTCCTTGCCTGTCTCTCATTTCCTATAAGCATATGGTCTTATAACACATTCTGCACAGAATATGAAGGCCAATAAAACCAATCCTTTCCCTTAAGGACCTTACAGCTCTGTCAGAAAGATAGTGTAAATGATATGTTACTAAACTAGCCACAAATAAAGTACTTAGGAGTACAGAGTGAATAAAAATGAATAATCAGAAAAAGACTGATGGAGGATTGGATAGGTGTAATTTCCACAGAAAGAGAATTGAGGAAATGCATTCAGGAAAAGCCATATATGGAAGAAATAGAGAGAGACAAGAAAGCATTTGGTATGCTTAGGGAATTTCAAGTAATAATTATCACTAGGAAGATGCAGTAGGATATCAAATTACCGTAATGGAAGATAAGGCTGGCAAAGCAAGTGGAAGTCAGAGGTTGGATGCCCTTGCATGCCATGCAATAGTGGTTGGACTGTTCTCTAGAGCAATATAGAGCCACTGAGTACTTCTGACCAGAGAAGCAAAATCAGGGAAGAAAAAAGTAAATTAGTCTCCATGTCTCCTAAAGGTAGAGTGGATAAAGCATGAGCTTTGAAATTAGGAACACCTAATTAAAATTCTGTCTTTTCCATTTGTTAAATGCTTAATCATGTAAACATTTCTTAAACCCTTTCCTGAGCTTTGGTTTCCTCATTAGAATGGAATGATAAATTCTTTCTTGTTAATATGTTATGGAAGTGAATTGCTATACTGTTATACCGTGCCTGGAATAAAGAATATTTTCAAAAATATTGTTCCCCATATCCCTTCCTATGCTTCCGATCTGCATTCATGACATCTCTGATTCATTCTGATGCCTCACTGACCCCCTCCCCAACCCAGCTGCCCAACCAGTGGAAAAATCCTGTTAGTTGTATCTCTGCACTAACTCTTGTATTTATACTTTTCTTGTCCTTCGGTCTTCTTCTATCCTACTTCAGACTTGCTGGAGCTACTGTTTTTGTCTCCTCCTAGTTCAGGCCACCTCCAGGCCCTTCATACTCCACTTCACACTACTGACTGGCTGGATTTCTCTCCCTATCATGCTTTTCTGGTCCTATCACTGCCCTGGCTAAAATATACCGATGGTTCTGTCTTAGTCAAATGAAACAGTCTGTTTCCTGTACATGCCCTGTGTTCTCTTGACTTTGTGCCTTTGCTCATGCCATTTCCCTTTCTGGAATCCCTTGCTTCTATCATCACTTTATTCAACTGTGAAGGAAGCTGACTTGCTGGGAAAAAAATTTTTTTAAATTAAAAACAAATTGGGTCTTTGGCGACATCACTGAGCCACTATATTTAGTAATCCTAGGGCCATGCAACTCCAGAACTTCCCATTATGTGAGCTAATAAATGTATTTGTGGTTTAAGCCAGTTGGGTTATTTCATTTTATATTAATAATGGTTGAAAGCATTCTATTTGATGATATGGCCACCCCCTTATTGAGCATGTGATTTAGCATGATAACATAGTAGGAAAAACTATTTGTATGTCCCATGAAAATAAATCTTATTTGCCAGGATTTATACCTTCATACCCTGTGTTCTGTGAAGTCAGGAGAGAAAACATCTGTGGGCTTCCTTTTCCCGTGCATGGCACAGACTATACCTGTTATGATTTCCACGCCCAGACTTACTGTTCCTGGACCCTTCAAAAGATTTTTTTTCTCCGGGCATGAAAATCATTTCATAAAACTTTACATGTTCCAATATTAGAAGGAATAGGTCATTATTTTCTTGTCTAAAATTTAGCCTTTTTAAATTCACTACTTTCCCTGTCAAGGAACATAGGCCGAATCTTTAGGTGCTAGGCCAAGGGACAGCACAGTACCAATCACGGTCCTGCCTTGGAGAGCATTTTTACCCTGAAAAGCTAAAATGATCATTGTTTTCACTCACTATATTTTTCTTGAAGTTTGTAGGATGACTCAGGCCCCCAAATTTCTTTTTCCATATTTCCAACAAAATTCAAAAAGACTTTGATGTCATAGACCTTCTTTGATGGGTAATCCACTAGGAACCTTTGATTCAAACAACTCTAATTGTATTACTGGATTTTAGTTATGTGAGTGCATGCCTTATCTTTTTCTTAAATGATAAGCTTCTTGAGGGCAGTTTTCCTGTTTCATCTTTGTTCCCTAGCAGTTTCCTGAACTAACAGATTTTCAGTCAATAATGAAAGGAATATAAAGTAGCTGTGTGTAGCATAGGATGGACAGGGAAGAGAATGAAGCCAGGATTGTCTACTTAGAGGACAATGATGAAGACTGAAAGTAAATGCCTACCCTGGGCCAGTGGTGGAGATAATGGACAGGGAAAATAGATTTCAGAGACTTTACAGTGTTGGTACTATCAAAGATTGTAATGAAGTAGGGACAGCAGGTTAAGAAAGGAAATCAACCTAATTATGAAATGTGAAGCACAGATAGGAAACAACACTAACAGAAATGAATGAAGAGCAGGTATAAAAATGGGGAAAACAAATTATTTCAGTTTTAGTTTCTCTACATCCCTGTTAAAGTTAAATCACCAAAATCAAATATAATATTCTATTAGGTGTTCAACTGAGTGATGGACAAGACCCCAGAGTGTTTCTCTGAAAATATTTCTTCTGGAAGGTTAACAGTCTTTGGCCGAAATCTGTTCTCTGTTCACTGAGAACTTGGCCTCTGTGTATTTCACAGGCCCTCCTGAACATCTATGAGACAGTTCTTGCCAATGAGCTATGGACAGAAATAGACCTAGACCTAGACCTCCAGGCCTAGGTCTTGAGACCTCTAGAGTGCCTTTCCCAATGCTTTCCCCCTTACTGCTGGCCAGTTCCCACCGTCAGGATGACAATAAGCTCCAGGGAGATGGTGGAGCAATGTGTTGGAAAAAACTGGCTCTCTGAATAGGGGGCCAACCACGAACCTGGAATGCTCACCTTGAATTGTTATATCAGAAAAAAATAAACTCATTGTTTCAGACTACTGAATTATAATTGGGTCTTTTTTAAACGGCATACCTTAACTTACACAAAAACTCTATTCTACTTGTTTGGAATGTCTATGGCTTTAAAATGAGTCACTTCTGATCCTAGGGATGAGAAGAGTGCAGTTGCTCTCTAAACTATTTACTCACTAAACTGACATCAAGATACAGAAAAATATGGTAGATCTTAGGGGAATTAGGTTAACCATACAAATGTGAAAGAGTTTCCCCAGCTCTCAGAAGCAGAAAAATCTGAACTGGTCCCAGATATAAAATTGTTTTTAATATATGTCATATAAGCAATCTCCTTTTCCCCCCACCATGGTTGCAAGGAAACCCCGAGATATATCTGGGTGCGACACTAGCAAACATGCCAGCAAATACCTAGGACCATGGATGTATAGTTTGTGAATTCATGGTCACTGGCTTTCATTGCTTTCCTCATATTTTCTCTCTGCTGATTACCTCAAGTATAAATTCTGCCATCCTAAACTGAATAGGATATTTATAAGTCACTTCAAATCATTTCTGGAATGAGATGATACATAAAATAAAAATAAATACATTTTCAAAAGGACTCCTTTTTTAAAAACTGAAGTTTCATATGCAAAAGCTATAAAACCCAATGGGACAATGTGGGCTATATTTCCAAAGGTGATTTCAAACCCACACCATTTGGATAATCGACTCTGTAGCCTGCAATTTTCTGCTTTTTCAATGCAAGAATATATTTATTAAGCTATTTATAGATTTTAACGTATAATTTACTGTTCTAAACACTCATTTCTTGATCTTTGATCTTTATACCAGACATCCATTTAGTATAGCATATATTATTCAACTGTCATAATAAGAGAGAAAAAATGAAAACACTCTGTTTTAATTTAGTACAGAATTAGGTTTGAGTAACTCCTTTCCTGCTTTTTTGTTATATTATTTATATGTAAAAATTAAATAAATCATTTTCATAAGAGTTTTAGCAAAATCTGAATGGGGTTTTTGTAATGGTTTCCACCTCCTACAAGTTTAATGATACCATATTGGAAGAATTATATAATCACTGAAAAGATTCCAGAAGGTAGCACAGTAGTCATATTGCACCTATTCAAAAGTGATATGAAAGGTCAATTCCATTTAAGATTTCAAATATACACTCTAATTTTAAAGCTGCCAAATATCTCACATATAATCTTGAACACTTTACATGTAATACTGGCAGTGTTAGTTTAAGAAAAATGTGTATTTAACTTTACACTAAATATATTTAATATTTAAAGATATATTTCAAAAGGTTTAGGAAACTTAAGGTGACCAAAAAATATATTTCCAGTATTTCTACAATGCCCAAGATTCATGGTCTCCAGGCAAGTAGGAAGCACATGTCTGGTCTGGCCTGCTCACAGCACCCTGATAGGTTTTGTTGATGATTTATTCAACCCAGTTTCAAACCTGCCATTAGCTCCCTCATTGCTTTAATGCAACCAGTCCACCATTCATAACTGTCAAGGACCGATTCATCGAAACTGGGACTTCTTAGGCCTTCAAACTTGTAGAAATGTCTTATTTTTCGTTGTCAGCATATATCAGACTATAAACAGTATTGTTCCATTCTTCCGTTCCCTTCCCTTTTTGTAAAATACTTCAGAATACATCTACCCACTTTTAAGGCTATCCTATCAATGGAAACATACTTGAATAATAAGTAAACACGGCAATTTAGAGATTTGTTTGCTTGTGCTTGACAGTGATGACCCTTAAGACCTCTCAACTAATCATGGGTAAACAGCATTGGCTTTTATAAAAGGAAAATTAACTGTAGTATGTACAACTTGACAGGAATAAGAAACCGAGTGACTAAAATCTTGATGAGATCTTCTAAAATAGGTGACAGAGAAGTGACCACTTACCTTACCTTAGTCTGATAGTTATGATTCTCTTACATTAAAAAAATAAAAAACTTACAGCAATGGATGAATCTCAAAAGCATAACATTTCATTAAAAAATCACAGAAAAATGCATAGAGCATAATTCTATTTATATAAAGGTAAAAACATGGGCATGTAAAAAAAAAAAAGAAATGATTAACTAAAAATTCATATTAGCGGTTACCCAGGAGGTGGGAGGCATAAAGAATGACATTTGAAGAGGCACATAAGGGACTTCTAAATTCCTGTGAAAACTGAAAAACAAATCCCATAAATCAGGAAAACCATTCCGAGGTTGGTTGGTGGACAGTGGGCAAAAGCTTGATCAATTGGTAAGAAAGTTTTATTAATATTTTCAGTGAAAAAGGGTTTATGCTATACTAGCTCAGTTCAAAATGTCAGTCCTAATAATACGAAGGCTCAGAAAGTCTTCCAAGAGAATTTCCTGATGTTTTGCCCATATCATCAGGAATTTCGACAGAGGAATAAATGGTTCTCTAGCTTCCGGACAGCTTGGTGCTCGTCTTTGGCTGTCAAGCAAAAAATGGCTGCAATTTCACTCATCTGGAGAAGATTAGAATACTCCACAATATCAGAGAAAACTGAAAATAGAATAATGGGATGCTGGCCAGTGATTTTCTCCAACTTACTCTGGAAGAGGGCATAGCCCCACCTTGTAGCAAAGGAATTAATGAGCTAAATTCCCAAAAGCATCAAATGTTGTAAGATGAAAATGTATGTAGGTACTTACATTCCAAGTCATGAAGCATACAGGCCAAAGATTACATAATACGGAAATTCTTTATTGACAAGGGGAAAAGTCCACTTGTTACACAAATATTTTATTTTTGATTCTTGAAAACCTTAACAATTAATAATTTATTCAAATAGTCATAAGGTTTTTAAGTGTTAAAATGCATGTGCTTAGAGGCTGTGCATAAAAAATAAAGTTCCAGTTTAATTTGCAAGTTTAACACTCCGTGGTTTCAGTATTTTTCAGATGTTTCTTAAAACTCACATGCACCTACTCAAAGAAGGGGAGAAGCGGGTGTTTACTACTATAATTATCTAGAGACCATTTAACTTCAGGATGAAATATATATATCTGCGCAGACATATACCAGCACACTATATATACTATACATATTGCATATATACATACATATATATTCAACTAAAAATTTGAATAAAAATGTACTTCTTTTTGTTTCATTAAAATTATCCCTTAAAGAAATTTAAAATTAAAATCCTCTTTCAATCCCATGTACTGCGCAATAAGCCTTGTATTACATCATTATATTAACGGAACACAGATATTCCCTGAAGCATTGGCTCAGGAAAGTGGTACAACATGGCAGCCTGTCCCATCCCCCTTTGGCTCGGATTCCAATTAAGTCTAACCAAGAGGGAAAGACTTTCTGTCAAAAGCATAACAAAGGGAAAAGACAATGTTAGTCTGGGCCATGGGGAAATTAAAGGCAATAATGGAGACCGCTGCTCCTAGAATTGCCCCTCTGGTCTAACCTGGGAAATGCTGAAAGGGACTTGTGTGAACAAATCATGTCCTCTTTCTTCTGAATTGTTGTTTTTTTTCTCTATAATAAACCTTCAGTATATCAGGCTTTAGAATGAAACTGCAGCAAACACAGACTAATCAAAGGACAAGGATGAGATGTCCTGGATCATATGTTCTTATCCTTGTGTTCCTTCTGGTGGCTGTGAAATGTCACCAATCTCTTCACCTCCCAGAGCCTGGTTCAGTCCTCTGAGGCCAGGTTTTCACAGTGGGAGACAGGTGTACACCTGGCATTTTGTCGGCTCCTTGAACCAGAATGTGGGCAGTTGGTTTGTTGGTGCTCAAATCTTGACATAATGAATAAACAGGGCTGGGCACGGTGGCTCACACCTGTAATACCAGCCCTTTGGGAGGCCAAGTTAGGTGGATCACCTGAGGTAGGGAGTTTGAGACCAACCTGATGGTGGTCAGTTGGTCTCTTCTAAAAATACAAAATTAGCTGGGCGTGGTGGCACATGCCTGTAACCCCAGCTACTCGGGAGGCTGAGGCAGGAGAATCGCTTGAATCCAGGAGGTGGAGGTTGTGGTGAGCCAACATCACACCATTGCACTCCAGCCTGGACAACAAGAACAAAACTCCATCTAAAAAGAAAAATAAAAGAATAAACAGGATACTGAGTTCTAAACCCCACTTGTGCCACCATGTTCAAGGTTTTCGAAATGTGGTCCAAGGGCCCCGGGGTTTCTGAAATCTTTTCAGGATGTCTCTGAAATCAAAACTCTTTCATAATAATACAAAGGTGTCATTTGCCTTTTTCATTTTTGTTTGCTTGCAAGTACACAGTGGATTTTTCTAGTGTCTACATGACATATGATACTGTAACAGCTTAAATGTAGAAGCAAATATAGGAATCCAGCTATTGTTCATTAAACCAGCTATTAAAAAGATCTACAAAAAGGTAAGACAATACCAGTCTTCTCACTAATACAAATGTATTTTTCATTAAAATGTTATTTTATTTATAAGATATTTATTACTGTTATTTTTAAAGGAATGAATATTTAAAAATTTATTCTTTAATATCCAATACAATAAATATTGATAGACACAAATCACATAAACTAAACTTCACTGGGGTCCTTGGTAATTTTTAGGATGGTAAACTAATTGAGACCAAGGTGTTGAGACCTGCTGGACAAGGTAATTTCTGACCCTTCTCAGCATATGGTTCTTTGATTCCCTATGCATGATCAGATATTCTCACTATAGAGAGAAACTTCATAGGGTAGCTAAAGCCTTCAATTTACCTTGGCCTGTGTAAACACAATCTATAGATAAATAAGAATTTTTTTAATCAAACAAAAATTGGTAATTGCCTACACAGTGAATCTATTAGACCCCAGTCTTCTAAATAAAGAGTCCATGTGGAATTACTTACACCAGAATTACTTGTATTTTGTGATCTGTATTTCTGCAATATTTATTCTAAAGTTTATACCTAGAACTAGCACCTATCCCAAAGTCCGCCACTTGTGAAATGGATCTCAGAGAAGCCCATGCAGTGACTCTGTGGAATAATCCTATTCAACAGGCTCGTTATGCACCAAACACTAAACTAGTCAATCAGATCTTCACCTTGGGGAATTTGGATGTGACACATGGAGAGAGCTATAGAGAGTAGTGTGCCACACACTTTGAAAGACACACAGGCAGTAAACCAAAGCTGTGAAGTAGTAGAAGCCACAGGTAGTAGAAGCTACTGTTACAGAGAAGTCATGATGCAGCAGAGAACTAGAGTAGAGAGAAAAGGCATCGGTAAATGCAGTGGGAAGAAAATGAAAGTGAAAATTAGAGGGGAAAGCAAGGACAAATGAAAACTGCCACACAAAATGGCGTAGTGCTAGAGTTGCTAGTGGCCTGTGGCGAAGGTGTTCCGAATAAGGTTTCAGGTCTCCATGAGCCCACTGTTCAATTGCCAGTGTAGGTGCCTGTTCTCCTCACCTCCATTCCTCTGTACGATAGCCAAAGCAACAGAGGTGTGCCTATTTCTTTATTCCCCACAAAGTCTAACACAACTCTACTGTGTTGGAGTATCTACCAGGAAATTAAAATGTAAAGAAATGAGCCAAGGAAGAGTAGTACATTGTGTAAAGCAAATACATATACAAAACCTTTAGAGAGTTATGTATATGACTCCCTATATATTTTGTGTATCGTACACAAATGCATAATCTTTAGAGAGCTACCATCTCCCTCATATTTTAAGGATCTCACAAAATAAAACTGCCATCTAACAGCAGGAAAGGGAAGAAACTGGCCAGCACTGAGCCAGGTGACAGCCAGTTAAAAAAGCAAAAGGTGAAAGTGGGACAAAGGTAATAAAGGGCAAGTGCCATAGGAACTCATAAGAGTTCTATTCTCTGGGAACTTGCAAGAGAGATAAGCTAAGAGCAGCAGCTGGGAGCGAAAATCATAATAAACTGAGATGATCAGAGGCCAAAATTCCAAAGAACTTCTTTTGTGGTCCCCTAAGAAATAGAATACCTTAGATTTTTAGATGGCTGGTCTGACTCCATTGCTAAAGTATATAAAAAAAGTTAGGACACCACAAATTTCACTATCTTACCATCCATTTACTGACCCATTTCTTCACTTACTTGATCTTTCATTTAATATATTTTTTGCCAGGTTCCAGGTAGGTATAAGGTTGGAGTCCCTACACAGATTACACACTCAAGCAAGAACTCGTGGGGGAATGAGGGAGATGAGAATAGACTTTCAGGCACCATTATGGCTACAAGGACAAAACAGACAGAGTCCATGCTTCAATGAGCTGACAATCTAGGAAACAAGATGCTAAGTTCCCAAGGAACCAAACAGGTATAACCTACACCTTAAAAAGGCCAGCCATGAGTCTTGGCAAGGAGTAAGGATGACTTCTACTAGTGAGGAGGAGGAAAGTTTTCGTGAAGGAATGTTTCCACCAGGTCTCTAAAGGTGAGTAGTTTGTGGCAGGTGAGGAACTGTCAAGAGGGCACGTAACTGGAGGGAGAAGGGAAAAGCAAGGCCACAGCGACGGGCACCAATGGGGCCTCTTTGAAGACAGTGAACAGGTGGATGGGCATAATGTACATGGAGTATAGAGGGAGATGAGGCCAGAAATGACCTGTCAGGGCAGGGCGTGAGGGCCCAGATACTAGGATATATTTGGTTTCTTCACTTAGAAGAGAATGGGATATTGTAAAGGATTCAGTATAGATGAATGACATAAGAATTAATTATTATCATTTTAGGGGCTTACTCTGTGCTAATGTAATTTTATATAATCATCACAACTTAACAACAAAATAGATAATTTTTATTCCCATTGTACCTAGGAAAAAACTAAAGCTTAGGGAGCTCAGAGAGCTTGACCAAGATCACAGAGCAAATAGCTGAGCCGGATTCACAATCAGAACAATTGAACTTAAATACTCATGGTATTAACTGCTCTAAGTGTGATATGGCTTGGTTCTGTATGGTCACCAAATCTCATGTTGAATTCTAATCTCTGTGTTGAAGGTGAGATCTTAGAGGAGGTGATTGGATCACAGGGGTGGAGTTGTCATGAATGAGTTAGCACCATGCCCTCAGTGCTGTTCTCCTTGCAATAGTGAGTTCTCATAAGATCCTGTTGTTTAAAAGTTTGGCACCTCCCACCCCTCTTGCTCATGCTCCAGCCATATAAGACCTGCCTGCTTCCCCTTTACCTTATGCCATGATTGTAAGTTTCCTGAGCTCCCTCCAGAAGCGGAAGCTACTATGCTTCTTGTACACCTGCAGGATTGTGAGCCAATTAAACTTCTTCTCTTTATAAATTATCCGGTCTCAGGTAATAAACTAAACTCCATCTTTTCTCTCTCTAATATGACCATACAAATTCAAAAGTTTTATGAAAATTGGACTGGTCAGGCAGAGGGACCAGTTAGGAGGTCAGCACATGTTTGCAGATGACAGAAAACAAATCTGGTGACCATGGAAAGGGAAGGAAATGGCTCATGTAACATTCATACTGGTGCCTAGTCAGGGTAACAGCTTTTACTCCTGGGAATATGAGGAGTGGGTAAGGCAGAAGGCAGCTGTTCCTTTGTGTCCACTCGTTACAGCCCCAAGTCATATCCCACTTTTAAACCCTCCTCAACCTACCTACTGAACTCAGCATCTGTTGTAAGTCCCCAAAGAATTCAGTCTCATAAAAACCATGAGCACATATTACTATTTTTTTATGAAGAAACAGAAATGATGATTTTTCTCACATTTACACAGACGTCAGTAGTCAATCGTCAATAGTCAATCCCCAACAAGATACTTATCTTCTCTAAATCTCTCACGCACACCTCCCTCAAGATTCATTTCAAATTTATTTTGTTTTTTTCCTTTCTTTATTCTCTCACATAGTACCTCTCTCACTCCTAGATATTTCCCTGAGAATTTAAAATTTACCAGACCTTCATATGCAAAGCAATACAGTCCTGGATATTACTCCAGATTTTTCATAGCCAAACCTCTCAAGGCCATGCCTAGAAAAGCAAAGGGCTCAGTTTCTAACAGGAACTCTCCACCCTATGAAGGAGTTCAACTGCCATCTTCTGTTTCTCAAGCAACCCGGAGAGGTGCTCACCACCCATCTCAATGAACTGTTCTAAGCATTTCTTGTAAATGTGCATCAGTTGGGTCTCCTCAAAGGGAATCCTGGTGAGGGAAATTTTATTTACATAGTTGTAAAGGTACTAGTGCAGGAGCACACAGGGCTTCAAGCCTAGATGACTAGGAGGATGATTGTGGCTTTATCAGAAATCTGAAAATAAAGAGCTGGAAACAGCACCGAAATCCATGAAAGAAGTTAGGGCTGGAAACTTGAATTTGGGGGTGCATTCAAAATTGAGTTGACACAGGAGGAGGGAATGAGAAAGAAAAGACGGAGAGAAGACAAGCCTGAGTGAATAGAATAGGGGGAAATGTATGATGATGGGGCAGATGCAGGAAAGGGTATGTTTGAAGAAGACAGCAAAGCCAGAAGTACAGAATAAGAAAATGAGAAAAAATAATCTCTCCTGGAAGCCAGAGCAGGAAAGACTTCCAGGTTGCTCAGCTGCAGAGGCCAAAGACGTAGAAACCAGCTTTGATTCCTCTTTTTCTCTCAGACCCCACATCCAATTCATCATCACATCACATTGATTCGCCTGTCTAAACAGTTCAGTCTGAACACCCTTCACTGTTGGCCTTTCTACCAGCCTCGTCCAGGCCATCATCTCCTCTTGCCCAAGATTGCTGCAATAGTCTCTGCTTTTACTCTGCCTCTAACATTCCCAATGCAACAAGGCAGTCAGAGTGAGACTTTTAAAACGTCATGCAGATCACATCATTTCTCTGCTCAAAACCCTTCACCTGCTCTCAAGTCTATCAAAGCCAAAGTTCTTAAAATTGATAACCACAAGTCCCATGGGATCTGGCCAGGTTACCTCTCTGATTTTGTTTCTTACCCCTTGCCCAGCTCACTCGCTCCACTCCATCATGGCCTCCTCCTCCTCCTAGAACCTATCAGGCACATTCCTGCATTTGGACCTTTGTATCCATTATCTCCTTTTCTTTGAATTCTCAATTGAGACATCCATGGTACAAAAAGATATAAGGTCATATAAGTGCCAGCCCCCAATGTCTTACAATTGATGGTGATTTTAATTAGATAATATGATTTTTATTTATATGTCAAATCCTTATTGTCTATATTCTTCCTGTAATATGTAAGGGCAGAAATTTTTATTTGCTTTATTCATCCATAGATTTCAAGTACCCAGGACAGTGCCTGAATATACTAGGCACTCAATAAATGTTTGTTGAATGAATAAATGAGGATGGTGTGCCCACAAATATCAAATGCTGCAGATAAGTCATATAATGCATAGATTTAAAAGGTATTTTTAAATTTGGGAACAAGATGATCATTATTTCTTTCTAAAAGCACAGGCGAGGTCATAAACCAGTGTAGATGATGAAGTGAAAGCCAGAAACCTGAGGTCCACTTTCCAGAAATTATACAGCAATGTCTTTAAAAATAAGGTGGCAGGTATTAGTTACCTTTACTTGGAGTTTGTCATGGAAGGAAAGCTGAAAAATAAGACCTTAGCTTATAGGGCAGGGGCAGATGAACAGGGTGGTGGGCTGCTAATGAAGGTTTATAAGGAGAGAGAGAGAGACCCATGATTTGCAGGCAAAAGGTACAGCTTCAGAGAGCATTCAGTTGCTGAAGATGTAAGTGACTAGTAATAATTGGCTCTGTGAGAGGCAGAGTAAAAGAGAGAAGAAGAAAACTAATAAGGTGGAAGAAAAAAAAAGGCATGGAGCAGTTTATAAAAAGAGTCACTTGAAGAGATGGTCATAACAGCCCAGTGGACAATGATACAATGCTCCTAAAATTATAACCCATTACATATTAGTAGATCTCACTCCTGTGGTACAAGCAGAAAGAATTTTGTTTACAGCAAGGAGGCATTTGAACTAACTAACCTGAATACCAGTTGAAAAGGAAAAGTTCAAAGGTAATAGGTAAAAGCAGTTGAAAGACAAATGATTAATCTTCTTAAGACAAATGCAAGAATGTTCAACTAGTAAAAACAAAAAACAGGCAATCCTTTTAGTTCTTTAAAAAGGAATTCCCAGCTTTTATAGCCATCAAGATATCCACTAAACATCGAAACTTGAAACTTCAGCTGGAAATTAAACCCACTACTCCATGCTGTGAATAAAGGACTCTGATCTTAAGAAGGTTGGAAAACAGGATGAAAAAAGAGAGAAAGAAAGAGGCTATTTTCATTAGTGTCTGCAGTCAGCTAGAGGGATATTCAAAATCACATTTCAGATGAAGTATGAGCATGAGCAATATATTCACCTGGTGCTCACAAATCCCAAGGAAACCTAATTAGCCACTTGGGGATGCAGTTACATTTGCTCTACTGTAGATGCACTGTGGGAAAAGGGCAAAAAGTTGGAAACAGTTCTGCCAGGAATGGGATTAGTTTATACACTGGTTTCAAGCCCTGGTTTTTCATATACGTGAAAAATGAAACTAGAAACATGTGCTCTGAGGCTGCACCTGATTCTTTCCTTGTTTTAACACAGACATCTAGAATGGTGATCAGGTCTGTTGTTTTATAGGACTCACTCAATCTTTCCCCAGAGGGCTCATCAAAGTCCTCATCAATATTTTCCACAAAAGGATGGTGGTCCCTTTTTCGAGGATCATAAGGGATATATGTAACTTTTCCCACTTCTTCTATCCCATGTTAGATCCAACACATTTCATCACTTAGTTAATTCAAACCTGCCTCAATTGAGCGCGTTTTATTGTTACAGCCTACAAAAATTCTAAAGAGTAAATTTCACTTCTATTGTACCAAAAGCCTTTAGAAAAAAAATCAGAACAAGTATCATATATATCCAAAGTAACCAAACTTTCTTTCTTGGTTTTCTCAAAATCTTTGTTAGCTTGTAGACATTTAAATCTTGTGCAACCGTTTTGTCTTTTAAAGCAAAACCCAGCTAGCTTACATGTCATGAGCGGTAAGCACATATTCTTTTTAGAAAATCCTATTACAATATAAAGTTTCAGCTGAATAGCCACAGGTGCAAGAGGCAGTATGTCTGAAGTTCTCACTCATTCTCTTTTATTATGGCCTACTTCAACAATCACGATCTATAATGAATATATTGGGTTTTGTGCTCTTTCAGAAGTTTCAGCCAAGTGTCTCCATGCCTTTACCTTGGTGTTCCTGAGAGAAGGAGAGCCTCGGGGAGGGGTGGAAGAAATTGAAAAATACAAATAACAAATCAAAAATTACAATTGATTGGATAAACAATTTCCCTTCATCTGTTTCTTAATAAGTGATTGATTTTGTGATCAATTTTCATTATTTTTCAGAACATACCAAACTGCTTATTGAACAAATGAATGGTTGAAACTACAATGACACAGAATCAAAAAGGTGAACCAATTTCTTTAATAACATGGGTTGAACAGACTGTCTCGTCTTACCTGGTTCCACATCAATGCATTTTTCTGCATAGCCCTTTGGAAAAAGGCTGAAGTTCAGGAAAACGGGAGGTAATTCATTACTCATTAAAACAAATGGGTTATGGGACCACGTGATTAGAGAAGTAAGACGGCTAACTTGCCGTTGTGTTGGACTGCCTTTTGTCTGTCCAAAATAAAGCCTCTGAGCTACCAAACCAGGCTCTCCCAGAGGCATTGCGTTTTGTAGTTATTGTATTCCATGAATGGTAAAAAGTTGAGAAGCCCAGAGTACATTCACTTTTTAGACATATTTTTAATTAAAATTCAGGAAGATTCAGCTATTTGGATTGAAATAAGTTAAATCAACTACTGATTCATCACCACTGTCATTTTGTTTGCTTGTTCTATAACTTCCAAAGCATTTACTTGAATTCAACCAGTTCTGATAAACTTACAAGCATCCATGTTATTCTACTTTGCAGTTTCCTTCATCATCTTGAAATAATGTGATAACTGATATATTTTTGAATAGCCATCTTCACCCTGATTTTTAGTGGCTTCAAAGATCTCATGTACACACAAAGAGGGTATGCAGAAATACAATTGCACTGGCAGCTAGTATTAGCGGTAACCTCACCAAATTGATAACACTAATGTGGGAACAAGTTCCACTATTTAGCAGAGGTGGTCAGCAGGATCCTGGCTGTGTGATGAACACCCATAGACGGGCTCCAGCTGTGGCTGCTGGGACTCCCCTTCAGCAGCCCCTTGCCCCTTCCAGCCTGTAGAGGAGCGAGGGACCACAGTAGCTTGCTTTCTTCTTTTTGGGCTCTCCTTTCTGGTCTCCCATCCCATAGTCCTATAGTGTCTGTTACAAATGCCTAATTACCTAGCTGTACAAGAAATGCTGGATTGATCAATTATGAAATCAACAAATGATTAACTAGTTTCTTTTAAAAAAAAAAAAAAACCACATCACTTACTTAAAGTCAGTCATCCAAGGCTTATCCAAACTACTTAGGAAAATCTCATTAAGTCAGGCTCCCCTAATTAGAAATTAGATAATTCTGACAGGAACAAAGCTAAAGTTTACCTTTGTACTGTCTGTAAAAAAATATTTTTGCAAAGCAAAGGAATAACAAAAACAAGACTTAATGATTTTCTAAATCTAAAGTACTAGGATAGATTCAATATTCTCCTAAGTATCTTGACAGCAAGTTGTCAACCTTGAAGCTATCTTCACGCTATATGTAAACCTCCACCTACAGAAAATAATCAAAGCTTTAATTGTAAAACATTCTTATCTATCACTAAAGAAGTTCTCAGTAAAGACTTTACTAGGTAACATAATTGGAGCCTAGCTATAATTAAAGCTATTTAATACATGCATAAATGTCTCATTTATACTGCATCATCAGGATTCATACAAGTAAAATTTTCAGACAACTGAGATTTTTATTTTAAGTAGCAATACTTATTTATCTTAATTGGGCAGGTATGACAGAGTGATTAAAGAGTCTACTTCTGACTGAATCTTGGGCAACTTAATGTTTTTTTGCCTCTGTTTCTTCATCTGTAAAATGGAAATAATCATGGTAATTCTTAATAATCTTTTTCTAAGGATTTGATGAGATAATGCATTAAAAAGCTCTTAGATAAATGTTTGTTTCATAGTAAATGCTTAATAAGTTCAAATTACTACTACTTAATCCTTTTTGAAAGAACTTAGAAAAAAATATATCACATAATCATCTGCTTTCTCAAACAGAGTGAGCATAATTTAACCCATTCTTATTTATTCAAAATCACCATCATGAAAATGACTGTATTATGCTTTAGGGGACCACTTTTGCTTTTATTAGATCCCATCAAGTCATCATATTCACGCTGATCTCTAATAGTTCTTCATCTCCTTCTTTTCATTGCTGTTTGTTATCTGTTATCAGCATGTCCCCAGGGTTCCTCATAAAATGCCTTATGATATATTCAGTGGTCTATAATATGAGGTTCTTAGAGCAATGCCATGTTCTCCTATGAAGTATAATAAATGCGCTTTTGGGAAGCTGTTTTCTTCATAGCTGGGAAGATCTCTGTCATGTTTTCCTGATTTCTAGAGTGCAGCTGATGGTCAAATTTGCTAAACCTCTGAGTTCTTCATGACACTGCTATCATACTTAAAAGTCATACATATATGTTTACTTAGAGTCATAATCAATAATTCTCACAGAGACTGGCCATCCTCAGTTAATAACATTTTATAGAATTCATTTCTGTAAGTCATGGGGACCTTTAAATTAATAGAAGGCCATTGTAGTCAGAGTGGCTTATTTGTATTCTGTAGAGGATGGTGACTTGATAATGTACTGTTTCTCTCCACCACCCACTTTCACCTGTGAGTTACAGCAATAAAAAGGTGTACAAGTTTGGGGGAGATTTGGGGGTAGAATTTTTCCCCTGTCTTCCATCATCTAGTTGAAGTCTCTAAAATAAGACTCACATCAGAAAAATGAGATACGGAAAACCATTAAGAGCAAAGTCTCCAAGCATGGTGAGTGCATTCCCCTAATAAGTTTTCATCCATCAGCATCAAACTCAGCACAAATGGAGTACAGACTTTATCTTACATGTGCTACATTGTAGTGTTTTTCATCTCATGGGGTGTAACATAAGCTGACGTGGCATCCAGGATTTACAGAACATAGATGTATTTTACTTAGCAAGAGAGAACATGTTTTCTCTAGAGAAGAATAAATAGATATTGAAAGATATATGTGCTCTGAAACATTATGTTATATAGTGCCCATCTTATTCCTCTCAATGTCAAATATAAAGGAACCATGAAGCCAGGGACCGTGGCTCACATCTGTACGCCTGGCATTTTGGGAGGCCAAGGTGGGAGAATAGTTGAGGTTAAGACTTCAAGACCAGCCTGGGCAACATAGGGAGACCCCATCTCTACAAAAATTTTAAAAATCAGCTGGGCATGGTAGCACATGCATATAGTCCCACTACTCCAGAGGCTGAAGCTGGAAGATGGTTTGAGCCCTGGAGGTTAAGGCTGCAGTTAGCCATGACTGCACCACTGCACTCCAGCCTGGGCAACAGAGTAAGACTCTGTATCTTTAAAAAAAAATGTAGTAAAGAAAACAAACATGATCTTATTGCATTATTCAATGGTGATCATGATGAATTGTAAATGACCATAAAGATGTTAGCCACTGGTAGTGACTCCCTGTGTCTGGTGGTTCCATTTCAGCAGAGAATGATACAAAGGAAAATAGGAACAAATTGATAGAGAAAGTGATGGCACCATTGGCCCAGAAATTAAAATAATTAAGGGGATAAAGCAGAATCTACCTCTTCTGCTTGCAGGCTCAAAATGGCATATGAGGAAGAAAGCTACCAATTCCAAGCAGCTTTCAGTGAAAAGATTCAAAAGGTCTTTGAAAATATTGGTTTTGCCACTAATCTGGTATGAAATATTACTGTAATATGTTTAAATTAAAAAGCTACCTCAATATCTTCCACAGGAAAATGGCGTAGCCCAGAAAAGCTACTTGAAGACTTAGATTTTAGATACCCAAATGAATGTTAGGCTATATTCATAATCCAGGGTAGCAACCAGCCAGCCATCCATGGGATGACACCACCTTTGATCCCAACTACCTATGCTTTGCTTAAACACCTTGGCCATTGCCAGGAGCCATGTCCTGGCTCTGGGTTGAAGCGTGGCCTTGCTTTGGCGAAGATCTTTCTGCCTGGTGGACCCAGTAGACAGCTGTACTCTGGACTAGAAGGAGAAAACAGCAGTGGTGGCTGCATTGCCCTGTACTACAGTTCTGCATCCTCACAAAAGTAGGAAGAAAGAATGTTATAAAAATGAGAATTTGTGTTTTATTCTCTTAGCTTCCAAGGTTTGTACATTACCTTCTCCATCTCCCCTTGAATCTCAGTAATTACCAACCACACCAAGGGCCAATGCTATTTACTTCACTCATGTTTTTACCCAATCAAAATCTGTTTTTAATAAAGTTGAATTAAATCATTCTGAGTGACATAATTACTTCAAGTACTTCCATCACCCAAGGAGATTCGCACTATAACAGAGATCAAGGCCGTAAAGACAGTTTTTAATCTGGGATGCATACCGTAATACACTCAGAGAAGAATGAATCTGGGATGCATACAGTAATACACTCAGATAGGAAGAAAAATCTTAGCTCTTTTACTCATATGTATTTTTCTTGCACAAAAATTAAAAGGTTCACTAATATTTAATTTAGATTCACTCAGCCACCATTACCCAGCCTGCCTTTTAAGTGGTCCTATGTCACATAAGTTACAGGAATATGACCTCAAAAAAGAACCAGGAGTCCACAATGCAGAAGAGTGACAGGGAGCCTTCAGGCTGCTCACAGCTTACTGGATTCATGTATTATGCGACCAAGTTGTAACTGAAATAAACCACACAACATGAGTAAGAAGATCTCAATATCTGTGTCCGAAACCTCCTCATTGGCATCATTCATAGGCAAAGAAGTTGAAGCTGAAGTGCGAAAGTCCTTTTGGAATACCGACAATGATGACAACCACAAAGCCTTTAAAATAGAGTCAGATGTTTACAATTCTCACAAATGAGATAAAGAAGGGCCACAGAGAGCTTTTGTATCACAGTGGTTAGGTGTTTATCTCATGAACAAGAAGTAGAAAAATTGTGTGACATTTAAGTGTGCATTTTCTTTTGCAAAAAGACAAGGGGCATATACTAACTGACTTATGTACTTAAGCTGGCCTTTAAGGTTTAACTTAATGTTTCAATCATGGATGAGAAACATTGTATTTAAAACTAAAACTTGGATTATGGATGGAAAGAGTATTTTTAAATTGGTATTAAGAATCACTGGCCGGGCGCAGTGGCTCACGCCTGTAATCCCAGCACTTTGGGAGGCCGAGGAGGGTGGATCACAAGATCAAGAGATCGAAACCATCTTGGTCAACATGGTGAAACCCCATCTCTACTAAAAATACAAAAAATTAGCTGGGCATCGTGGCGCGTGCCTGTAATCCCAGCTACTCAGGAGGCTGAGGCAGGAGAATTGCCTGAACCCAGGAGGCGGAGGTTGTGGTGAGCTGAGATCGCGCCATTGCACTCCAGCCTGGGTAACAAAAGAGAGAAACTCCGTCTCAAAAAAAAAAGAATAATTTCCATTGTCAAAATGATTTTGCTACTAAAAATGATGATTTTGCTACTAAAAATGATGTGTCACCACGTCTTCATACTTCTTAACAACTTGAAAACAGGATATTAGAACCTGTTTGAAAACCTTCCAAATCAAAATTCATAGAGGGATTTAAATTCATTTGTTAAAAAACTATAAGAATGTACAACCTGTAATTAGTTTGCAAAGACAACTGACTGACACCAGGGAAGATGGGCATTAGCTTTCCAAGGAGCCACCACACATGCTTCATAGTGATAGAGGAGACCCAAATCTGGGTACCACAGATTCGTAAATGTAGACACAATGCCTTTTTACATGATACCTATATACTTTGATAAAATACTATTTTTAGGTATAAGAGCCATTAAAACAAAATTTTAAAATAAGCTGAATTTAGACTCACAAGTCATGTCACAAAATATTAAACCAAGATGATAAAACAGTCTGCATTATAACTAATCATACTCATCAAAATAATTTTTGTGAAAGCAAAAGTTTCTATACCCTTATAAATAAAATATTTTTATTTCAGGTTTGTCTCCTTTTTAAAATGTTTTAAGTGTTTAAAAGTTCTATTAGTTATTAACACATTTATGCAATAGCAAATAGATAATGTATAAATCAATAAATGAGCATATTTGTAGATAAGTACTCAAAAAAGTTTACAAATATGATACATAATTTTAAAACTTTGGACTACTTTTTTAGGAGGTTATTTTTTGTTCCTTTCTTCTGTTCCTTTAAAAACATTCCTTAAGTGGCATTTCAGATTTGAGTAAATTAATGAAAAGCATGGGCACAGGAAGTTCTTTTCTTTCACCTCTGAAAGTAGCTCAGAAACCATCTATGCGTGAAGCAATCATGTCCTGCCTCACGGCTGAACCAAGTAACTGTGTTGGTGGGGTTAACAGGCATGAGTAAAACTTTTTGCACAACTGAGTTAGCCTCAAGTGGGAAAACATGACATTTCTATTTATTCATTTCTTCAAAAAACCCTTCTTGAGTTTTTACAGGCTCTTTCCAGGTGCTAGGGAAACAGAGTTGCTTTACACTCATTCATTCTTGCAAGAAGGAGACCTGGCTTACCTTCCCTTTGCCTACGGAGGGCCCACAAGAACTCCAATTTAAAATAAGAAAGCCATCTAGCCACTCTGTGAGAGTTATACAAATTGCATTTGCTGTGCGCCTTTAAATTGCAGGGAGCAGAAGTGCACCTGTGATTTTAAAATATTCCTAACAGTGTCCTCTGGATATGCTCCACCTTCAGCTACAAACATTCTGCCGGCGAATGCTATTCCAGTCACTCTATTCCTTCCTCAGCCCTTCTGTTCCTCTGCCCACACGTTTCACGGAACTACCATAAGCCACCAGGCAGGCAGCTGCCACAGAGCGCCAAGCAAGCATGATGATTTTAACTTCTTGGGGTACATTGTCCAAATGCCAGAAAACACAGGATCAAAGAAAATGAGCCATTCTGACAGTTACACAGTGCAGACAAGAGGGCAAATTCCATTCTGCCCTGGTCACAGGAAAGGGTAAGCATTTCAAGGACTGTATGTTTCCTGAAAATATGCTGGCAAAATTGCTTAGATCTTGCACACAGTCCTGAGGAAGGTACCCCAATTCTTTAAAACAAGCTTTATGCTGCACAACACACTCTAATAAGAGATGAGACGTATGCTTTCCATTTTCTCTCTAGGCTCCTTCTTTCCACCTTCCAAAGAAATTCTCACATCAGAACCTAATCAAAAGCAATGCAGAAAATAAGGTACATTCTTTAAGTATACACACAGAAAGAGAGAGAGAGTATAAGGAAATGCACCAACCAAATTCATTATCACAGTTACTTCCCAGAGGGCAGGTAGGATGAAACCGTCAGAGAGGGGTACCCTCTATCAGTAGGTAAGCTTTGTATCTTAGATTGGGGAAGTGGGTAGTATGTAACTGTCACATATCTTCATGTCTTTGGAAGTCTTAAATACAGTTTATAATACTTTTGACCCTATCGCCTTCAATTCCCTATAGTATTAACATTCCATATAATGATCTTCTCATTACATAAATACTCAATGTGAAGAAACTGAGCCTTGGAATCAAATAAATCTAAAGTCAGAAGCAGCTCTGTAACTTATCAGCTGAACAAACTGAGGCAATTTCCTTAGCCGCTCTAAGCATTGGGTTGATCCATCTGAAAAATATGCAGAAATACCAGTATCTACTTCATAGATGGTTAGGAGAAATAAATTAGGTAACATATGCAAAACTTAGTACTATGCCAACCACATAGAAAGTACTCAAAATGTTAGCTATCATCAGTAATTATTTTATGTATTCTCAATGACCTATATATATAATTCTCCAACACCCCAATATTATAGACTGTGTTCACTAAGCATCCCTTTTCATCCTTCCTTTCTCAAGCAATGGACTAAGTATAGAGTACTAAGAGATGTGAGTCTTGATCAGAGAACACTGTACCCTTTAAGCCAAATTCCACATTTTTCAATGGTTTAAGACAAACATCTTCTGTTTCAGAAAATAATCCATTTTCTTCTTCTTAGTTTCAGGAAATGGAAATGGATTGGCTCTGATGCCAAAGCACCAAAAAGAGATTTTTCTTTCATTATTAGAAAAGGCTTTAATAAGGAAGAGTCCCACTATGAGTTAAATGCCCTGAACATACACTCAGCACGTGTGATTTTTCTCACAATCCTAGACATGAACATTATAATTATAGGTACACATCTATAGTTACTGCAGTGAGGTACTTGGTATCAGGGTCTTTAGCTGTCATAAACCAAAACACTTCTTTAGCACAAAGAGAGAGAGAGAGAGAGAATGAAAATGAATAAGGAAACACACCAACCAAATTCATTATCACAGTTATGTGATAACTGCAGTACAAAAGACAACTTCGAAGAGTCCCACCTCCAGACAACACTGCCCAGCATTTACTAATACTACCTGGCAGCATAAAATATGATCAGACATTCTTCCTACTGGAAGGTCTCCTGTGAACCAATGCAACCACAATGCACAATGGGATGCATTCAGTCCATAACTTGCCATCTCTCCAGACATGCTGGCTGTTCTCCATGGATTGAGGATGGCTCTGTGTGAGACCAAAGAGGTAATTTCAGCAGCAGCATCAGTTGCTTGGCTAGTTGTTATCGGCACTACTCAGGGAGCCACGAGGGTGGGAGGTGATCCAGGAGAGGTTTCAAAGCCTTTGCTAGTAACATAAAGACCACAGCTGCTGCCTGACCAGTGGCCATGGCCAACAAGCACAGCCAAGATGCATTCTATTTTTCACTTGGTTTTATTCACTCCTCCAATAGAGGTAAATCTACCCATATTAACTGTGGGAGCTGCACCTTATATAATTTATCCTCAGGATTTGTGAAAATCCTACATTTTCCTTTGGAGTTGCCTCATGCAAGAGCCATAAGAGGCTGTCTCCTCCGGTTCCAAGATCTGGTTGATAAATGAAGATGGCAACTCCTTTTGTCTCTTAGGTTGATTATCCCTGATTCTTAAGATAAACTGACTCAATTATTATCATTGACTTTCAGCTCTTAACCACAAGCCACACAAGTCAATCTCAGACTCTGTATTGTGATCAGGTTCTCCTATTCATGGGCGCTTTATCTATCCAGGGTTTGGTTCTGGAGAGATTTCTGTTACCAAAAGTCCTAGCTGCTATTTCAGATCACCATTTGCTGTTTGGTCTATATTTGGCCAAATGCACAAATTCCTGTCTGAATAAATCTGGTATATATCTGCTGTATTTTTTCATAAGATGTGTACCTGGATAGTTCTGATTTGTTATCTGGTCCTCCTAGACATCTAAAAACATACCTCTGTCAGCCCAGCAACCTTCTCTGCTGTGACTATGCTGATGAATAACAAGGAGGAGTCAGTGCCTCCTTATGAAGCACTTCTCTTCATTGAAAGCTTGGCCTCTTTGCTATGCCCCATATCCCCACTCCCATTCATTCCCACCCAACAAATCCTTCCTCCAAATTCACAGCACTTAGACAACATGAATAAGCTCCATGTTCAAAGTCATCTTTACTTATAACAAGTTTGTATTAAGCATAATGCCCTGAGTTAGTTGTCTTTTAATCGCATAAAGACTAAGAATTAGTCACAAGGAGCTTAAACTTTAAAAAAAAAAAAAAAAACAAAAAAGAAAAACAGCTTAGATACAAATATATTGATTTCAAGCACATGAAATGTAATTTAAGTATTAAAACATAAAGTTCCATCTTTAAATGTGTTTTTAGGTTGGTTTTGATACAAGGATACAAAGATATTGATTTCAGGCACATAAAACATAATTTAAGTATTAAAACCTACAGTTCCATCTTTAAACATGTCTTCAGGTTGGTTTTGACATAAAATTCCCATTGCTTTTCTAAGCTTGCTTCAAAATAATTCTGTTTTCTCTGAAAGCTCCATATAAGAAAAGATTAGTGTTGGTCTGAGCTCTTGAACTTTTCTGATTCAAGCAGACTGGCATTGTGTATACTATGTATACGCAGTTGTAAGTGTGACAATTCCTTGAAAACTGAATTTAAAAGGAAAGTATGTGAATGAGTCTGATATAATGGCTAGCAAATAACAATAATAAGCACTCAATACTGAAAGAAGAATTCAAATCATTTTGTCATAAGTTATCATTTACCTTTTTTTTCTGTGAATGAATATACAAGACAGAATGAGTTTTTTCCTTGTACTAACTATGTAAACTCTAGCTCCCAAAAAAAAAATTTTGGAAAATAGGCAGGAATACTTACATATGTATTTCAAGATGAATAGAGAAAATACATAAGTGAATCCTATAATGGCCTGTAACTGGGAAACCTATTATCCAAAATTTTTTCCAAGTTTCCATTGCATTAAGAGACCTATTTTTGTAAGGTTAAAAAAAAATCATTAAGGGACTTGCACAGTGGTTCATGCCTGTAATCCCAACACTTTAGGTTGAGGTGGATGAATCACTTGAGGCCAGGAGTTTGAGACCAGCCTGGCCAACATGGTGAAATCCTGTCTCTACCAAAAATAATTTTTTAAAAATTAGCTGGGCATGATGGTACACACTTGTTATCCCAGCTACTTAGGAGGCTGAGATGGGAGGACTGCTGAGCCCAGGAGGTCCAGGGTGCAGTGAGCTGGGATGGGATCACTGCACTCCAGCCTGGGTGACAGAGTGAGACTTTTGTCAAAAAAAAAAAAAAATCCAAATCACCTTAAAAAATAAAACTGTCAGAAGAGGGAAAAAAATGTAGTTAAGAAATATGGTTATTCATACAGTTCTTCCCTGGCAGCCATCTTGTTTTCTACACCAACATATAAGGTTAATAATTCTAAAACAATAAAGATGGGATGGGGAAACTCCTTACTAATGAAACACTTTAAATGAGCTCCTTAAATACTTTTAACTAGCATTTAATTTATTTTTAATCAGCTGCTTATCATTTGTTAAATAAATTCCAAAGGCCCCAGGATTCCACAGCCCTTAGATAGGCTAATCTCCCATTGGGAAGCAACACATATTAAATAGTTGCTAAACCTTGGTAAATACACTTTTAATAATTAATTCTAGAAGTATTTAACTTACAGTAATATACCGGATATTTCAGCAATATTATAATCCATGGGATATTGCCAAGGGATTTCTCAGATTAACACATTTGGGTCCCTGAGTCCCATCTGTATACCTCTATCTGAATTAACAGCAGGTGCTTCAACACATGGCTACCAGCTCTGTGTCTGAGTGACCAATGATTTTATTACCATATCAGTGAGATCAAATCAGTGAAATGCATCAGCTGAGGAAGTGCTTTGTAAGGGATGAGACAGACGGTGGCTTACAAGTCAACCTGGGTTTTCAAAAATGATAACTACTGAAAAGAAAAATTACTTTTCCTGTTGAGATGTGTAAATATTATGTAGATATTCTAACTCAATCTCTATGATGGATGGTGCTCAATTTTAAACATATTTCAGTAATGCCTTAATTTAATAGAATGGGAGATACACAAGATGTTGAAGGATCAAGGTGAGAATAAATTTTCTTGCACAGATGGTTTAGCCTTGTTCTAAAAATCCACGGGATTCTTTTACTTTCCACTCCATGAAAAAAAGGGCTTTGCTTTCTTTCCTTCTTTAAAAAGATGTTGTGAGTAACCGCTTTGTTAAATTCCGTATAACCAGTCCCATTCCCACTAGCCTTCTGTAACATAATTATAGTTCCTCCCCTCACCGATGTGGAGTAAACTGCAATTCACATGCTGTATGTTAACACTGAAGTCAGTAGTGACCTTTGTCTTGAGCAGAGCCGTTTCATGTCCCCACCCAGGCTGACAGAGACTGCAGATTGACCAGCAGATGGTGCTACAGAGCAGGCAGCCGCCCAGGGCCTAACATCCAGTAGCTCAACGACTGCATCAAAGACTCTCAAAAGGATCTTCAGTCTTCTAGCTAGTCAGTTATCTCACTGAGTAAGGAACTTGCCATTTCCTGTCTTTTCTCTGCTCCATTCCTTTTCCTCCCTCGTTTCATAAATGTATTTCTTGTACTCAAAAAAACAGCGTGGCTTGTTCGTAGCACGACCCTTCAGCTCTTTTCTTCATGGCATCATGAGATACCTGTATAAACATGGATGGTGCCGACAGCCTCTTCATTCAAAAAGAAGTATCCTTTCCTGCACCGGCTAACACGAAAGCAAGCACCATGATGATGTTTTAGTAGTGATAAAAATCAAACATTTTCTGGAGCCACTATACTCTAAAATGTTAATGCAGTTTACTTTTTAAAATGTGATCGATAGATGGGGGGAAAGTGCCCATAAATTACTAAAGGCAAAAACATTCTATTAGCATGCAGTGGATTTGGCAACATTCGTTGGTCTGTGTTTTACCAGGGGAAAAATTTTTAATTTGCTGAAAGCTTGAGTTCTGTTTTGTTGTTGTTGCTTTTTGGTTTTTGTTTTTTGTTTTTTAATACCTGTCTTTGTATTTCGTGGTTCAAGAGGGATATTTTTAACATAACTCATTTAGAAAATGTAATTCTAATGTAGTATAGCTATAGGTTTCAATTAACGTTCTACCTTTCTGACAGTCTTTACATTACGTGTTTTATGAAATCATTAACTATTGTCATGTTTCTATTATGATACTATTAGGAAATAAAGAGACTTATGTAAATGGAGATGTAAAAGAAATGCATGACAGTTACTCGGAGCAACATCTGTGCACTATCATACATGCTCACACTAATTTTCTAAAGATTGTTCCATTCATTATAGAGCATTGTTAGTTGCAGTGGCACAACCCTTATTTCCATGCATTTAGGGAATGAAGCAGAGAGTGGGTAAATGAGAGCCTAATCAATACCACTTTTCATTTTGCCTCTAATGTGCTGCCTTTCCCTTTCTTTTCCTCATGCACAAATCCAAAAAAGATCCTGACGTTACAGTCATAAAATGTAATTCTTCTGCAGAAACACAGACAATAATGCTCTCTGTATTCAGGCGTATTGCATATTCTAATGGCATTTGGCTAAATTGAGTATGGATTTAACATCAAAGGCTTCATGAATTTTTCAAATGAGATATTAAAGTCAATATTTCAAGTGAAAGATATTTCAATTTAGTTGCATACACAACAATAAAAAACTTCTACAAGGTAGAGGTACTAGTGGCTGTAGCAGTATTAATTCATTCAAGAAATTATTAGTTTATAAGAAAATCAAACACAAGGTTGTGATATGGCAAAGACTGAATAAATTAGACTAACCGATATGCACCAGTGTACTTTATCTCTTGCAGGCTGAAACAGTACACTTGCCACTGGCATGTTCAGGGCTCCTGGCTGATTTTTTTCTAAACTCTGTTGATTAGCGTGAAGATTTGCATTGCCATTTCATAAATCTCCTTATTTTCATTTGTACAAGTGGAAGACTTAGGATATGTGAAAAAAGGGCCATTTTTTACCTTGCACTTAAGTGGATCTTACTTCAAGGTGTCAATACCTAAAGTGGGTCTCCACAATGATGCTAAATGTTGCCTTTCAGGCAAGTTAGAGGATGCTCAGTTTCAGTGTGTGGGAAGGTGCTGTGGCTTGCTGACAGCCATCCATATCATGGCAAATGGCTGAGACTCTGAAACAATACATGTAAGTTTGGATTTCTAGAGCGCCTTTCCACTGAAGAACTCAAAGCTGATTCACACTCATTGTCTCATCCATCTATCCAAATGACCCAATGAGAAGCAGAATGACAAAGGTCATTGTCATCCCCATTTCACAGATGGACAAACACAAGGCACAAAACCCCAAAATGACTTGCTTTCCTGCTGGCCTGTGGCCCTTTGAGGAAGGCCCCTATAAAAAGGGAGGCACTGAAACTGGAACTAGAACTGCCTCTCCTGCTTTCCAGTCCAGTCTTAAACACTGAACCGATGCCCTGTTTTTCCCACCCATGATGACAACAGGTTGCTCTCTTTGGGTTTGTATTATCTTTTTGGCTTTGCGCTATAGACACATAGAAAGACATTAGATTGAATTTTCTGCAAAACAGTCCTCATCTTACTTCTTTGTTTTGACTATTGCAACATAACAGTGCCTTTTATCCAGTGTTTTAAAGCTCTGATCAGTTTAATCATGGATTAACTCGAAACCTCAGATAGACAATCTATTAATTCACAGACACTTTATGTAATAAACAGTAAAACAACTCACATATGTACCCGCCAACCTGAAAGCAATGACCACTTCTGGACAATGACATGTAGCCTACCCAGCTGACCTGTACGTAGAAACCCTTTCCTATAGTTCATAGCTAAGCCAGACACTGAACAATGCAAATGCACTCAGCTCTGCTTTGAGCCTATTAACTCGTCTGCTACCAGTGCATTATTTAACCCAGTGTCATTGTCAGAATCCCTCAGTTTACTGAGGCTCTTTAAAGAAATGGCATTTTAAAGGCCCAACAACCCTGAAATACATGAAGATTTCACACAATTGGAAGGACGATTGCCCATCTTAAAACTGGAGAAATCCTAATTTCATACTCTGTAATGAGGACAATGCACACACCCCAAATGCTTTTTCTTTAACAAGACAAAAATATTAGACTCAGTACTTCTTGTAATTTCAAAGGATGTGAATTCCCCTAGGAGGGTGTTTTCATTGACCCACCACACACATACCCACAAAATACTCACTTCACCTGGTTAAGTTAATGCAGACTCAAATGGAAGGACTTATTTTGCAACTGGATTGCAAGAAGATATTCTCAGTGTATCCATACCCACCCCCAAGAACAACAAAAAAAAGCCTCCAGAACTGAGACTCGTTTCTTTGCTTCATTACATCTAAATGATCAGACTCATTCCAGTCTCAATTCTCTAACTTCCCTCCCTCTTTTTATTCCTCTTTCTTTAAAGGAATTCTATTACAGGGAGGAAAAACAAAATGGAACAAAGCTACAATTCAATGCTCATTTTAAGGTTTTCAGTTATAACAGTGCTCCTGGGCATAACTATTCTATATTGGCTTCTTTGGGAAACTGTTGATCTTTTGATGTTTATCATTTCTTTATATACACTGTAAGAGGGAGCTTTGTGAAGAACAAGACTTTGTCTCTAACTAAGGTCTATATTAAAACTCAGCCCAGGCCATGACTGGAAATGGAGCTTGAGGACTCAAACTATTCCCTCACTGGCCCCTGCTCACATCATAAAACCAGTAAGCTACTTGGCATAGAAGAAAAGAGACGGGAAAGCCTGCGAACTAAAAGCCGGACGACCATGTACCTAAGAGCCATGAATATAAACACAGAAGGAAGGGTTAGCTAAGCTCTAGAAGGTGGCAAGGGGAACATCAGAGGTTTATGTGATATTCAGTGTTCATATTCCTAAAAGAAAGTGCACATTTTAAAATGTTCACTGCACATCTGTGCATTGCTACATTTTTAAGGGCCTGCTAGGACTGGAATTACAGGAGATTTGAAGCTCATGACTGAGTAGCTCTGGCAAAGTTGCATTGGGGAGGAAGGCTACTGAAAATCATGGGGGTAAAGGTAGAGCCTCTGCCAAAGAGGAGCATTAAAAAAGGGTTCTAGCCAAGGAAACTGTCAGCTTTATATATGGGAACTGGAAATGGAAAAATTGGTAGTGCCATTGAACCTGAACAGCAGCTGTGAAATCAGAATTTACTCCCTAATCTGAATTAACTAATCAAAACCAGGTCACTCCTCCTTCTCCTCCTCTCTACTACCCACCGCATCGCCCCTGGGTTATTTTTCATGACCAATCGCATTCTGCAGCAAAATAAATAAAGAGCAACAAAAACAGAAATAGTAAAGGTCAATGTGTCCCCACAAGACCCAATGTACTTGAGATTTATCAGTGGAGCAAAGAACATAGATTTTTCACCTTTTGTCTTTTCATCTTTGTGGTGCATAGACTTAGCAAAAAAGAAGAAGGTTACATCCTCACCACCAGTGTATGAAATTGAAACCAAGAATGATTTTTAAATGATTACTTCTGAAATCTAAGCTCCAAAGAAGGCTAACAGGTAAGGACTGCATGAAACAAAACAACCACTGTGCTAGTCATTTTTTAAAAGTCAGATTCACAGCTAATTTTATACACAAGCACTTTTTGGTCAAGCAGAATAAAATTGTATTGGTAAATTATCCAAAAAAATACATGAAAGGGTGTACACTAGCCAAAGCACGAGTTGAAGCTCTTATTAACTCGTGATTATCTTCACTGATCCACATTACCATTCAGTTGCAGATGTTACTGACATTAAGATGTATGATGCAGAGGCTGGAGAAAGAGCCCATTTAAGACAGGTGAATTCTTAATAGTAATTCAACATACGCAGCACAAAATGTCTTTCACACGAGTTCAAGGATTTTCCCTTTTTTCTCCTTGCAATTTTTTATGAATGTTTATAAATAAAATGAGAAATGAAACTTCATTTGGTAGCCATTTGATAGCTCAGCTTTAATGGCCATTTGAAACTTTGCAATTTATCATTTTAGGCTTCTTTCGCATCTGGCTTTATTTTTATTTATTTATTTATTATTTATTTTCATCTTCATCTCTGAATCCTTATGGAAGATTCATATTTTAAGTATGCAAATAAAATTTACCTGACATGAGTCAGGTAAATTACAAACCTTTCAGTTTTAGTAACCCCATAGCCAAAACTGTAATAGTTACCGGACTGCCCATTGGATGAGAGCAGACCCCTGTTAAGCCCTCTTTTTGTTATCCAGCTGCTTAGTATTAAAGAAGGACTCACTGCCTTCAACCCCACCACACACCCTACCCTGCCCCTCATTATCTAGCCCATTCATCTATTCTATATGTTTCTTAGGTGCAATAAAGTGCTTTTTGAACAAAGGAATATTATAAGACATACGATTAAACAGATGATTTCCTAGTATTGTTCATGGATCAGTCAACAGCATATTAGGGACACTTTTTTAAGGTGATTTTTAAGAAACAGAACCTAGATAGTCCAGTAAGAAGTAAACAGGTTAAAAGTGAAAAGATTCATGGGGGAGCACATCAACACCATTGGAAAATTTTGAGTATGATTCAAGCCATCAAGTCAATCTCCCTCTTACTAACTTTCAAATGCAAATGCCAATTGGTTACTAATTTTACATACAGATTATATTCACACAAACTCTTAAGTGGTTAAAAAAATTGTAAAAGCAACAAAGATTTTCTTAGCAACCCTATCCTCCTTTCTGTACAGCTCTTATCTTTAAATATCTAACTCTCTTGTATAATAAACCTGTGCCACACTGCTGTTGGTTAGAACCTTTTACTTCAAAATCCAGCTAAAATAATGTTCCCCCCAATTTAACAACTTCTCTATATTTTCTATTTTGTTTGAATTTCCTCTGTCCTATATTTCAATCCATTCCCCAATCTTTCTCTCTGGAGGACTGACTGAAAGTAAACTATTAATGGCCAATAGTGGCAGAATATATGCCACTCCCCAGATGCTGTTTCTTCTTCAACAATTCCCATTACCCAAAAGAATACATAATAGGAGACTCTACACATGTAACAGGGCCAGTTAGAAGTATATTTTCTCTGGGAAAGTTTTTTCCAATCATACAGCATAAACATCTACTTGTTCTGCATAAGCATAACTGTAAACATACACATATGTGTATTCATAGTTTTCTTTCCCGTATTTGGAAATATATGTGTGTTGATAGTTATTGTTGTATATAAACAGAAATTTTACTGTTTTTAGGGGAATCTATATAATAACTGCACATTCAAGCTTGGAGTTTCCAATATCCTCCTTTATTCTCTCAGACAAAATAGATAGTAAAGAGTGACTTTTCCTCAGGTCAAGAGAAATGAGTCTCAAGTGGTCTGAGTTGTCTTGAGCCAATAATTTTCATACTGTTAAGAGAAGCTGTAAGTTTCCTTTGAGGTTTCCACAGAGAGGAAACTTGGGGAAAACCAGACACCGAGTTTGAATCAGAGGGTGGTTCTGTCCTTCTGACCTCCTTCTTCAGCCAAAGCAACTCTACTTTTGTTGATTTTATGTAAAAGGAGTCAGTGAAAGATTTTGCCTGAAGATAGGTATCCTCTGCTTCAAAGCACAGTATTGTCCTCTTTCTAGGAAGAACTGTACTGGGAAAACAAAGATTTTTCTCTATGAGCCAAAGGGAAACCCCAAAGTTGAGGTTTTAGCAAATTTCTCTATCCCAGCTAATGGTTCTGCTGGGATGTTTTGAATACCAGGCCCAATCTGACTTTGTCTCTTTCTAGGCTCCTTAGAAGTATACATGGAAGTTGCACAGCAGAGGCTTTCAGCAGGGTTCATCCTCAGGACCTTTCTTGAGAATACAAGTAAATATATAAATGAATAACTTATGTTTATTTTGCTCCCCAAAGGGACAGAATTCCTAGTGGATAACATCAATTTGCCCACTTAGTAGACAGTGAGCTTTATTTGTTTGTTATAATTCAGTGGGTTAGGATGCAAACTATGAAGAATCTTTGCAAAAATATCACTAGGGGATTGTCCTTAGTCCAAACCATTACGCCTTGAGCTACCAAGTGTTACTCTAACCATAATTGTCCACACCAGCAGAATTAGACATGCACGTTATCATTCTTACCATAACATACCTGTAAGCTCCTTTTCTACTAGACATCCTCCTCATTAGATGGTCATGTAAATAGAGTTGGGATCAAGCAAACAGAGTACTGCAAACTTAGGGCAAGTACTTTCTCACTGCACGTGCTATCTCACAGTATAAGATCCATCATCACTTCAATACACACTTAGGTTCCTCATAGAAAACTTGTTAACCTAATCACTTGCCAAACTCCGAGAGTAAGGATGAAAACCACAAAATAATAATAATGAGGATAAAATAATAAATTTGCTCCCACTTTGTCAGATTCTGAGAAATTTTCATTTTGCAAAGGATTTCACACTTCCTACTTCTCTGTATAACATATGGTATGTTCTAGTGGAAGTTAATTAAAGTTCATGTTTGACTGTTGATTCATCCTTATTTCAGAGCACAGTGGCAAGAAAAGGTGCTCACACAAGTTTGGAACTACCAGTGGAACCAGTTAGTCCTTCAGTCAAACTTGTATGCAATCAACTAAATTCCAACTGTAAAATTGCATTAAAAGTACAGAAAGAAAAAGCTGTCGGTAGGTCACTGAACAGCGCGTGTTTGATGAAATGCTTTCTTTGGCTGCATATTTGAGAAAACCTGCTATCTCTTTCCCTAAGCAAAAGAAGACAAGGCTCTAGAAGAACATTAAGGACACGGTGTTTTCCTTGGGAAGGTGGTTATGTGGTACAGGAGGGACTCTTTGTCACCAGGTTGCTGTATCGCCACCAAAAAATTGTTCTTGTGAATGGCATAGTGCTTAAAATACAGTAATTACTGTTACAGTATGTGCACAGCAACATAAGAACCACATCTAGAGCTATACGTGGTACCCAGAGTTGAGAAACAGCTGTAATTTTGGCTTTAAATATGTTTATGAGCATTCTGAATGGTTTAAGCTTGCTGTGCAGCATATGATTTTAATTTTCTTTATAGATATAGGGGGGCAATGAAATGCTGACTTTTGATATAATAATCTTTCAGGTTTAGGAGGAACTATAGGAGGCCAGTCAGTCCCCAAGCCTGCCCTCTTAAATCTCTACTTATAAAGTTCTCGGTGGTAGATGTAAGTTTAGAAAAAAAATTATACCTCACATTATATAGTATGTCTTATATCTTTGATTTGAATGAACCCTTTCAGTTGACCACTCAGGCTTGCAAAATCAGGGAAAATCTGTAAAATTGAGGCGCATATCTCATTTACAAAATAATGACTCCTTTCTTTGGAACTCAATAAATAGAGTATTTCAAAGAAAATTCAATTTCATTATTCACCATACACAAAACTTAAGGAATGGTCATCTTTATATTGCAACTCATATGTAAACATACTTCAAAGCAAGCGCTAAATTGGTCATTTCTTAGGAATTGCTAAAGCAGATTTGCTTACAATAAAAAAAGAAAAACATTTGAATTGCCTCTACTTAATGTAAGTTAATTGAGCCTACTTTGGTTTGTTTCATTTAAAAAAACACATCTCAGACCAGTTAGTAGTTTAAAGATTAGTGATGGAGAAGAAATGAATCCTACAAGAAAAGATGCAGTTAATGAAAAATAAATGTTGTCATTTCCCTTAAATGATTTCTAGTATGAGAGACTTATAAATATCCATGTGACTAAAACTAGAGAAAACAAACTCTGATAAATAAGTCTTACTTGCTAAGGTGTGAACACAGGTAGGTAAGTTCATCTGCTCCTTAAAAATATTTTTCTGCATCATAATCTTTTTAGAAATGTCTTATTTTGTCACCAATGTACAAAGCTACTTCTCAAATTTGAAAAATGCTTTTGTCAATTAAATATTTCTACCAACTTCTATTCACATCAACAAATTATAGCAAATGAAAATCCCAGGATATAATTACAATTAAGTTCCAAGTAGTTAATGGCCAATCTATTGTGATTTTATTAAATGTTTGCAACATATAAGCCGTTGTATGACAGGCTTGACCAGATTCTAGACTTCCTTAGAGATCAGTGTAGCAGTGCAAGCCTGGGTTAACTCAACCTCATTTTATTTTCTCCTAGCTCATAACTAGACTATATTTTCAAGCTTCCTTCCAACTAAGCCGGAGTCATTGGACTCAGTTCTGCCTGATAAAATATGGTTGAAGTTATATGTGAAACTTCAGACTTTCACATCCTCCTTCATTTCCCACACACTGGCTGAATATAGAAGGGAATGAAGCTCCAGAAGATGACAGGGCCACATGACCGAGTAATCTTAGTTCTGACTGACTGCATGGGAAGCAAGACATTAAGGAGAAATCTGCTTTTATTACGTGAAACTACTGAGATATTGATGAATGTAAACAGGGACGTTGTTGTGTCTCCTACATGTTAGGTTTCAACTGAAAACCACAATAATAATAGAAAGCCCAGTTTTTTTTAAGACTCCTCAGAGAAGTAGTAAATAATTTACAAACATATATTTGGCACTTAGTCCAGGTACTACATAGACCTAAAAGGTTCAGGCTCTTCTTTCAGGATGTTCATAGTCCAATGGTAAGGGGGAAAATGTTCCTGAGCTTAAAATACAAAATGGTAGAAATATTTAATATATAGAGCACTAGACATGTACATAGGAGAGGCTTCACACAGGTTGAATGGCTTATCAAATGCTCCGCATGGTACTAATAATTCCAATGGAAGGATTAGTGTAGGTGGAAGTACAGGTGAAATGGAACCACAAACAACAATGGAGGTGCCTGAAAATATGCTATGCTCTATGTGATACTGTGAGAGACTCCTCAAAGAATTTACTGTCTAGTGAAATTACAGCATAGCAGGAGTCAAATCCCAGGTTCTATCAGTGTGCTTCATGACAATTATCTGTTTTGCTCCATTTAAACATATAGATCCTCTTCAGGAAGAAAAAAGGTACACACGCTTCCTCCCCAGGACACACACACACACACACACACACACACACACACACACAGAGGTCTAAAGAAGGACCGTTTTGATTCTACGTGAATGTGACAAGTTTGGCCAATTTTCTGAAAGTGACAAAGACGAGGCAGTCTTTCTAGTCTTCAGTTTTGGAAGAAACATCTTTATGGTCTGGCTATATGACAATTCTATTGTTTTGTGTCTTCTGAGAGTATGAAATGCTTAGTTTCTGTTTTCTTAAAATTCAGACTAATATTTGTGGGCAATTATTATATACAGATAGATATTGCTGGAAAAAGTTCTGTGGTATCATTCTTGGAGCCTCATGTGTGTGACATTCAGATACACTGATTATCAATATAAGTGCCTTGCATGATGTAAAGTAATGGGATGGTATTTTAAAATTTTTTGTTTGTATGGGAAATGCTACTTTTCATTTATGCCTGCTCTTTTGACCAGAAGATAAGGGTCAAAATGATGATGAACATAATAAGCAAAATGATATAATTCCACTACTTGAACTCAGGGAAATATGCAGAAAGAAGGCATTTTTAAAAAAAGAGAAGCTCCCTGTATTAGGAATGCCAGCAGGTAAAAGTGCTCAAGGTAACCTAAATAACTAGACATTATGTTCCAAGACTCCAGTTACTAGCTTTAGGCAATATACCAGCTTTGCGCAAAAGTGACCAATAAAATGTATTCCAACCAATACTATGTTGGATGTGTACAGAATCTTTCATAATACTTTGGATATCATGGAGGATAGCACAGAAGACAATAACACCCCAGGAGACAATCACATGACAGCATATTATCTTCAAGCCACCTGCAGTGTTTCGCATCTAAATCTTTATTTAAAATAGAAGAGCCTAGACTACTCTGATCATGTAATGAGACTTAAATGTTATTTTGAATAACAGAAAGACCCTATTTTTATAAAAACATAAAAGAAAGGCTTCTTAACGTTATGCTTAGGAATCTGTTTGAATCTTGCCTACATTTGGTTTTAAGCCTCTGAAAGCAGAAGATGTCATGGTAGAATGGAATGTTTACTTGACAAGTCCCATCTTGTACAAACAATAGATAATATAAAAATAGAAAAGCAAAAAGATATGATCAGACTTAAAACCAAGGTGAAGATCCTTTGGACCATAAAAAGAACACAATGCAAAGCTATGTGCTGCGCTGAAGCTGTATACCCACTAAGTTTCAAGTATGGTAGCAGCAATGAAGTTTAGGAGCCCTGCTGAGGGCGGTGGGGGCCGAATGGGAATTAAAGTGTTCAAATGAGATTGAGGGTAGGGGTGAAGGACATGTGAGAAGGGAAACTGGAGCTTGGCTTACTGCTTAAAGCCAGGAGCTGAAACTAGCTAGTCTTCCCTATAAAGATGGCTTAAAACAAAACAAGCACAAATATATTGCTGGCCACCATGGCCTATAATAGAATTGAGTCATTTATTGGTTCAGTGGATACATCTATGAGATTCCTAATACTGCTGAAGAACAGGCTCACAGAAACTGCAAGAGAAGACTTCGGTAGGATGGCATAGAAGTTAAAGTCACAGGGGTAGGAGGCAGCAGTCACTCACACACACACACACACACACACACACACACACACACACACACAGGGATGCACATAGAAGGAAAAAAAAATAGTTAAAACCTAGCAAAAAATATAGCAATAAGAACTCCCACTCACAATAAATTGCAAAATCAAAATTACAAAGAGCATTAAGAAATACAGTGCAACCAAAGGTAGCTAACAAAATAAATATTCAGCATAGTAACTAAGCTACAGGAATTAATTTTATGGAGCCATCTGACAAAAACTTTCATATTTGTATATTGAGAATCCTTAATATTTATTGGCTAAATGAAGAAATAGCACCTATTTAAAGAGAACAAAATGTTATTTTTAAAAAGATACTGAACAAAATACATGGTTATAAAAAAACAATTAAGATTCTGGGAAGTGGGAGGTATTTGATTTTTAAAAATATTAATAGCATGATGAACCTTAGACTAAAAATGGTTGAAGGAAGAAGTAGAAAATTGGAAAAAAGAACTCAGGACTTTACCCAAAATTAATCATATAAAGACAAAAAGGGGCTATTGTTTTTGAGAGTTTTGTTTTGTTTTGTCTTCTTACATAAAATGTCAGATACAAGAAATGAAGAACAGATTGACAAGAGTCCATTTACATCTACTAAGTGCTGCAGAAGATGAAAAGAAAATAAATTAAAAAAAGATGAAGTATTATTTGAAGAAATAATGAGTTTTCCAGAACTGAAGAAATGAGAAATAGACCTGAGTACTGTGGGCATTCAGTAGCATAATAGGGATAAATCTAGGCCAAGAGGCATCTTAACAAAATTGCAGAACACTGAAGAAGTGAGGTGGGAGAAAGAGAAACTTAAAGCTAACAGGAAGAGAGAAAGAGATGACTGTGACCATCATATGGATACATTGATAACTGACTCTTCTGCAGTAATAATTAATGCCAGAAAGGAATGAATGAATATTTTGAAGGTACCAAAGGA
This sequence comes from Callithrix jacchus, assembly GCF_049354715.1. Lineage (NCBI taxonomy): Eukaryota > Metazoa > Chordata > Mammalia > Primates > Cebidae > Callithrix > Callithrix jacchus. Next base: position 125,390,909 of record NC_133508.1, read on the forward strand.
AAATTACTGTCAGTTTAGCAGGTTTTATACAACTGAGCTATTTCTCAAGAAAGAAGGCAAAATTGAAGCATTTTTGAACATACAGAAACAAAGCAAATTTATCACTTATATGCCTTTGCTAATAGATTTATTAAATAATGTATTTCAGGAAAATAACAAATTAACATAAAAGGAAGTCATGGAATTAAGGAACAAGGATAAAGCCGGAAATTGACATATATTAATAAGTGAATTAATGATTATCTGTGAAATTAATATTTTGTGTACACACATTTAAAATAAAGCAAGTCAAAACTGCCAAAATAACAATGATTGTTGTGTGTCTACTTGGGGTGAGAACAGCAATGCAGAGTGACTGGTTAAAGCAGTCTAAGGACAGTGGTGTTCTTAAATGAGGTCACAAAATCAGCTTTTTAAAAATTTTGCAAACCAGTTATCAAACAAAGCCATTATTTAAATATTCAAGTATATCAATTTAGAACTAAGTAAGTTATATGAGAAGCAAAGGTAATACATACCCAAAACCCATTACTTTCTAGTTATATTGCTTTATTTAGCTATTTCGCTTCATTTAGCTATTTCCTGTGTTCCTGAGGTTAATCTCTGTCTATGGTATCTGGAATACTTATGATGATGTGCTATTGAGTGTTACTTCCCAACTTTACATTCATTGACGTCAGATTTACAGCTTGGAATTAGCCATAATGTAACAAATCAGGACCTTTTTTCCTCCTCTATAAAGTGGTAGGTAAACATTTACCAGTACAACAGTGGCTAAGGTTGATATATTTTTAAGAGAAAACTAGAAATACTAAATAATTTTACACTTTTTAATGTTACATATATTTTTTAAATTAAAGACAACTGCTGAAGGAATGGATAAATGAATTAATGAGTGAAAGAAAGAAAAGGAAGGAAGAAAGGAAGGAAGGAAGGAAGGAAGGAAGGAAGGAAGGAAGGAAGGAAGGAAGGAAGGAAAGAAGAAAGGGAGGGAGGGAGGGAGGGAAAAAGATAAGAAAAAATACAAAGAAAGAAAGGTGGAATAACTTGAGAATCTAATCAACACAAGAGGTAAATAAGGAAGGGAAACAGAAAACACTAAAAGAAATATAAAATCAGATCATAGAAATAAACCAAAATATTATAGGATTCACAATAAATGAAAAATGGAAACAGAATATCACAGTAGACTGAAAACCAATAGCACTGCATTGCTTGCTAGATATATTTAAACCCAGTATAACCAACCCAGACAGAATAATTAAAAATAAAGGAACTGAAAAATATTATCAGAAAAATACAAGTTAACACAGAAGGAAGTCACAGGAATTAAGGAACAATAGTGGGACTATAAATCAAAATAAGCTGGTATATCTATACTTTTTTGGAAACATGAAGTATACATAGTAACATGTCAACATTTGATTGAACTGATTGTCATATTGTTTTATTGCTCTCTAGAATTTTCTATATGGCAGTATTATTTCCTGATACAAATGCTTTTCAAAAGAAAGTACATTTGATCAAGGAAGCCAGGTGTTTTACAATAAATTTCCAGCTATGCCACTAATTTTGCCACCTCTAAAGCCTTCAAGTAGCACCTCTAGAAAATGATAATTTTGGATTTTCAGGGGTTCATGCATCTGCTGCATCAGGATAATTGTCACATGTTAAAAATGTTTCCTAGGTCATACTCTTCAGGTGAGGCCTAGATTGGAATTGGACATGGCTGTCTATTTTTAAAAGCTCACCTGTACCACCAAGAAAGACACCTGGATTTGGAGACCACTGACTGGTTATCTCTCATTTCAAAAGAAAGTTTGGCTGTGATTTTTCATAATCTTGGAAACAAACTATTAATAATCTTTACTCTTCCTTTTATTGGGAAAAGATCCAAAAAGTAAACCAAATTACAGGCTAAAAGTCTTGGGATGTACATGTATTAGCAATAAAAGCAGAGCAAAATAATTATGTGTTATCAATAATATTTTAAAGGCTCTCACAGTTCATGGCAGAGGTGCTTAATCCAGAGTTGACAGGAGTTCAGAGAGTACACAGAACCCCCTAAACTGTGCAATTGTGTGTGCCTTTCAGGAGGACAAGGTCATTAGCTTTCATTTAGATGATTGCACAAGTTTGTAATTCTAAATAGATGAGGAACCACTGACTTAAGAAAATGACCAAAGGAAACTACAAATTCTAGAAAGAACCTCTCCCAAACCTTGTAGCATTTCAATGTTATGTTACACAACATTACCGGAGGTTGCTCCGTGTATAGGGTTGAGGTCAGCGCTCACTCAATAGTAACCTCGTGGAGAGGTAATTTATAATGACATGCCCTGAGACCTCTGAAGTGGTATGAATGGAAGAGAAGGTCCTTATGACGTGGCCTTTAAGCAAGCATTGTGTAAAAAAGGACGGCAGACTAGAAGACTTTTGTAGGAGACTGAAAACTAGGTTCCAGACTTGTCTTGTCCCATAATGAGAAGTGTCCTTAGGCAAATTGCTTGGCCTCTCTCTTCATGAGCAAAATAAGAGGATCATGGTAAGTGAACTTAAAAATTCCTTCTTGTTCTAGATTCCATAATTCCACCAGAAGCAGTGTTCTCCCCTCCAAAACAGAAGATAAGCCAGCATCTCACCCCAAATATAAATCTAAACAAAATCCAGAAAATCCAGTGATGGATCAGAGATGGAAAAATCACTTTTAGAAGAAAAAAGGGATGAACTTTGCTAATCCAATAATCCATACATTAATTTCATGAAAAACTAGCACAATATACTGTATTCCCCTGAGTGCATAATTGAGTTTCAGCAGGCAGATAAAGGCCATTAGAATGACTGAAAGCAAAGGCTGTTATTCTCCATTCAAGGTGTTCTCATTTCTCTTGAAAGTTCAAAATCAACAAATTAGATAAGCTTGGGCAGACTGCAACTCACTGGCAGTCAGCCCAAACCACCATTTGTCCCAGAAGTCCAAGAGTCAAGACATAATCATATGAAGTTTATGCCCACTGGATCCCTGGAGTTGTGACTGCATTAGTTTTTAGCTGACCCCAGCTATTAGTATTTACTATTTCTGAAAGTCCATCTGCTTAATCCTGTGGTTTCTAAGCTGTGTGCAGAGGCACTATGGAATACTGCAGCAAATTCACAGAGCCCATGGACCGTTTACACTTTTTAGGGTGGCACACAGCCACATTTCTCAAATATCCCATGAACTAATAGCAAGGTAGTTAGTTCTTGGTTTCAACATTGGGTCTTGCTGCATTCCTTTCAATAGCGTTGGACCTCAACGAAGGCAGGCTTTTAATGATAAAAACTAAGTAACACAAAAAATTATTTGTGGAATAGGAAATGGAGGAGGCATTATCCAATCTAATTCCAAGGCTTTAGAGGTTGCGAGATGCTGAACTGTTAAGCACATCCCATTAGTAAGTAATTGGGGCTATTTAAAAATAAAATAAAAGTAAGATTTTTGCCTTTCAGTTTCTTTGTATTCGTTTTTTTACAAATGTTAACATTAAGTTGTTTGGACCTTCCTACGTAATAAACGGAACAGTTACATATTTCTTTTGATATAGGGTTTTAAAAACATCACAGAGACATCAAGATTCGTGAGAATGTTTGGGACCACTATTTTAGTCTTAAGAGTGGTCCAAAACAGGATAGAAACAAGCCATCCATTCTAGGTTGTAGGGCATATATTTGTTCTTGTATTATATAAGAGGAGGAGGAGGAGGAGATAAGGAGGAGGACAAGAAGGGAGAAGAATAAGAGGAAGAAGGAGGAGAAGGAGGAGGAGGAGGAGGAGGAATAGCAGTACTGATAAGAATGGTCATTAACTGAGCACTTACTAAGTGCCAGGCTTTGTGCTAAGTACTTTATCTAACTTAATCTCTTTCAATCTCATGACTGTTTATCTAGCTTGTATGCTATTATATGTATTGAAATCCTCTGCTTTGGCTAGTAAACAGCTGTTACTCAGTCCCTCAAGGACTTTTCCTCTCCTCTGGCAGTCCTGGCTCGTTCCCAGGTACTCCCTAGACAAGCTCAAAATACAGCAACTAATGCAACCCAGAGGGGCCTCCAGGACCCTGCTGCAGCCCCATGACTGGCACCTGCTATGACTGATCAGTGCCTGAGCCTTCCAACTGTGACATATTTAGCATTCACTTGTGTTGTTTCCTCACAGCAACACTGGAAGGAAGGCACTTTTATCCCCAAATTTAGATGTCAATCTTGAATCCAGTTCTATGTGACTCCCAAGTCCATGTTCTTCACCAACATGTGTAGGTAAGTAGGTAATTAAGCTCAGTGTAGAATTGCCCCATGATTCCAATGCAAGCCTCACCCAAGGGGCCTAGACACCAGTGCCTGGAATCCCTTGGACCAACAGCTGATTCATATTTTATTTTATTTGGGACAAATCTTAAACTTGAGGGACTCTTTCCACTGATGTTTTTAATTAACTGACATTAACTTTCCAGCTTGTAAGCACATTCTATTAGAATTAAAAAAGGCAACCAAATTAATATTCTTCAAGACCAAATGGCAGTGGTTCAAATACCGTAGTCTCTTCCTTTTCGATAGTTAATGGAATCATATTAGCAGCAGGCTTTGTCTGCAGTGGCTGCTCCCGTAATCTATCATATGTTTATTAAGTGTTGCTGGGGGAATGGCCCTTTCCTAACCCCATGGCACCCACTGTCTCGGGACACTTTCAATGTTACCAGAAGGAAACTGGGAATTTTGGTGTTTTTTTAAATTTGTAACAACACATACGATTATAGCTCCTCCAGAAGACTTCATAGCTAGATACCGAGTCACATCGACAGCTGCCTCTTCTTGCAGAATGAGACCTGCATACCCATATCATTCAGACTGGTGGGAAGAAGAGTTGTCAGCAGCAATTTCTATCTTAAATAAAGAGAAGGAGCAATTCCTTCCTCAACCATGAAGTTCTTTGTCTTTCAACTATAGGACAAGGTTTCCTCCCTCTCTGGTTCCATAATTTCATCAGAATGGCCCATGAATGCTCTTGAGTAATCCTATGAGATGATGATTATTATTATTATTATTGAGACAGAGTCTCACTCGGTTGCCATGCTGGAGTGCAGTGGCATGATCTTGGCTCACTGCAAACTCCACCTCCAGGGTTCAAGTGATTCTCCTGCCTCAGCCTCCCGAGTAACTGGGACTACAGGAGTGCCCCACCACACCCGGCTAACTTTTTTTTTTTTTGTACTTGTTCTCACCTGTTCTGAAACCACCCTTCCACTCTGATAACATGAATCAGGTTTATTCCGTAAAACTGAAGTGATTACAAAAATGATCACAGTAAAACAGCATCCAGCTTAATTTTTTTTTAACAAGCTACTATGTGAAAATAAAATGCCCTTCACTTTTCCAGGCACTATTAAGTAAATTTCCTCTTTTAGTGCTCTAATCAGCAACTTAGAAAAACATATGCATCTCCTATGGGTAATGATTTGCTCCCACCGAATAGTTTAATTACTCCAGCTCACCAAAGGTTCAGGGCCGCTGTAATTAGAATACCATAAACTTCAGCTGCGTATAACAAGGACAGTCATTTGTGTCTTTACTCTGCCCTATTTTTACAAGTCTGGAAAGTAAGTTTTCAAAACTCTAAGAACCAAATATTCAGACAGAAGAAAACTGCTTAAAATAATCAGAAAACTCTCCTTTGAGTAAGATGACTGGAAGGCAGTGTGATTGCTTGATAGAAAATTTAATGTCTAAAGCTATAAATGAACTGATATCTTCATTTAGGTAAATATCAACACAAGTACAAATTAGGACTAGAATAAAATAAACATTCAAATGATCAGTTTTAGAACAGGCACGAAGCTCCAGCTTCCTCTGTTTAAAGTTAAAATAAATTAAGGTTGGTGAAAGTTCTCAACCAAAGACACATAGCTAATGGCAAAGCCAAATTAGAACCCAAGTTTCTCCCATCTCAGTTTCTCATTATTTTCCATACACTATATGGCCTTATTAATCCTCTAAAAAAGAGCTAGGCTTTTTCTTTGTAATTATACCCTTTGCATATTCCCCTGAACATATATACATCCAGTTTCACTCAAAACAAACTAAACATTTTCTATGTGCAAGATATTCTGTAAGACACTAACAAGGGGCTGTAAAGTTGACATAGATTTGTCTTCTGCCCTCAAGGAACATAAAATCTAACAGGAATCTAATAGAATAACCTATTTTATTTGAGCAAAATAGATATCTAAGCTTATTCTACATAAGTATCTATATTTTTAGCAAGTTTTTCAAACAGAAATTGATTCTTTTTAAGATTTGACAGCTCTCAGCAGTCTATAGTAATTCCTGATATGTAACATTATTTTTGGACAAATCCTGTGCTTAGACCTAAGCAGTGTTCTTTCCCTTGCAAATTTAGAAGTCAATTTATAGGAGCCACACCTGAATGAATTCCTAATGACCTATTTTAACTATTGTGAATTTGCCTTAAGTAGTGTGATTAACCTCTCCTGGAGAAGTTCTTTTTCTAAATATAGAGCAGTTAGTTTAAGGAGAAGCCCCTTTGGATACTGAAGTTTTCCCTGAGTCGGGGAGGATAGAGTAAAGAGGATGCATAGAAGTCACCTAGAGAAACGCTACAGAAATAGACCCCATCATTTTACGGGGCTCTGGAATAATTCTATATTCTACCTGCAATGGAACCCCTGCAAAGGAGTTTGTAGGTAGAGATGGGAAATTAAAAGCTCCCATTGATGATCATGGACTCCACCCATCTTTTTTGTCCTCATTTATAAATAGAAACCACATCAGAAAGAAGACAGACAAAAACCATCATAAGTCAAAGAAGGAAAATGTATATTTTTAATTCCATTGTTAACTTATTTAAAGTTCATTAGGAGTAGAAATCCAATGTCTTACACAATCTGTAATGCATTAAGTGTCCTACATCTACTCAAAATCAAAGAGTAACAGAAGTAATTAAGGGCAATGATATTTATGCTGACCCCTTCACAGGAGAATATTTAGATATTGAAGTTTCAGAAGGTGAAAATCAAAACCACACAATGTCAGCAGTGCTTTCAAAATCACATGGGCTAAGAGTGAGGAAGTTCAGGATGGAGCTCAGCTTTCTTACTTGTGACCTTCAAATGATGTGTCCAGACATATTTGTGCCATTTGAGACTTAAAGTCCAGCAACTCTCAGACTCCACGTGTGGCCTGAAAACATCTGGCACAAAATTGCAACTCCTCTGGACCATATTGCCTAATGTTGGGTAGCACAGTCGGTGTCTCAAATTAGGCAAGGACCAATGTCACAATGATGCTTTATCTTCTGTGTAACCGACTCAGTGCAGCTGAGTTTTTCTTTTCCACCTAGATTTTTCACGTCAAGAATGCCTCTAGAGGAGCGAGTCCCATCTTGCTCATACAAAGCAGAAGACTGGAGTCAGACATTCAATCATGTGGTACACATTCATTGAGCACCTACAATTGGCAGGTGCAGTGCAGGGCACTGAGGAAGCAGAATAAAAGACCCATCCAGCTCTTCTGCCACTCACAGTAGTTTGCAATGATCCCACATGCAGGATTCCAGGACAGACCTCATTCCAAATATTCTGTTCCATTGTCAGACAACATGTCCTGACTTTTAAGTCATAACAGAGCATCACTACTTAATTCTTAAAGCACTGGTAAAATCAGAGCTGCTGAAATTTCGGCATGTGGCATATAGGACATAGGAAACTGAAGTAGGGCGGAATCCTGGTACCTTTAAAAATAGGTGGCATGGAACTCAAAGGCCTTGGTGATAAAAGGCAACTATGAGTTATGAGATTTCAGATGATGTTAAATAAACTCCTTTACCCCTGTTGGACTAAATAACTTAGGAAACATGTGCTAGTCACTTCTCATTGTACAACTCCAGGGATGCTGTTTATACTATAGTCTAAATCAGTGACACTCCCAAAGTTGTGCTCTCCACAGCATGTATGGGTCCTGTCTGACAGCTCTGCACAGATGCAAATAATACATTATGAGCTATCAGGCACCTTTGGACCAACACCCTTTCCTTGCTACATTTAATTTTCATTAAGCTTTTCTCACTTTCTCAGTATCACTACCCAATATCACTAAGTATTATGTAGGATATAAAGAGCCTTATTCCTCTTGCCTTATATCATAGGACCAAGATGCTTTTAATGAGAAGTCCCAGCCCTGGCGGAACATTGCTATGTGCCGGACACTTTCCTAAGTGCTTCATTTTTATTATTTTATTTAATCCTCAAAACAACCCCATAAGGTAATTACTATTAATATCTACATTTATCTTTTAAGAGGAGATTTCCCTAAGGTGACATAGCTAGTGAGCAAAGCCTGAACTTAAGACCAAGTCAGCCTGATCCAAAGTCTGGGCTCAAAACCCCTACCCTACACTGCCTCCTGTTTCTTACCCATTCCGTGATTTGGTCATTAGTAAATTTTAATTGTTTGTCTGCTGTGCACCAGGCACTGCTCTTCAGTGAATAAGGCAGAAGTCCCTGTCCTTCAAGATATTACATTAAACAGAGAAGTCAGAAAATAAACCAGAAAAATAAATACTTTTTAAAAAGATAATTTCAAATAGTGGTAAGTTCTATGAACATAATAAAATGAGATGATAGAATCCCAAGGGACTAGCAAGGCAGGGAAGCCTACTTCACAAAGGTGTTCAGCAAAGGATGATTGACAGTTCAGTGAAAAGAAGGAGCTAGGTATGCACAATATGGAAGAAAATATTTCAGAAGTTCAAAGGTCATGAGGCAGGAACAACATTGGCATGTTTGATAAAAAGCAAGAAGGCTGTGTGGTCAGAGCATGTGAGCAGAAGGAAGAGTAAAAAAAGGTGAAGTAAGCAAGATAGTAAGGAACAGATTATGAAGGTGTCTTAGGTCCTGGGAGAGTATTGGGAATTTTTTTCTAAATACAATGGAAAGTTGTTGGAAGGTTTTAAGCAGGAGATTTATATAATCTGACATCAAATATAAAAACAGTCATTTGGTCTCCATATGAAATGTATTATATAGGACAACAAGAAGGGTAACAGAATCAGTTAGGAGACTCTTGTAGCCAAAGTAAGGGAGAATGAGGATTTGAATCAGGACATACTGGGGAGAAGATAAGAAGTAGTTCTAGCCCAAGTAGTCTTACTGTCAAAAGTTGGGGATGGATTGGATGTGGAAGGGAAAAAGAGGAACTAATCTCCTGGGTTTTGCCCTGAGCAATTAGATGGAGATGGCGCATTTTGTTAAGTGACAAAAGAGTGACAAAGTCTCAGGTTTGAACAGATGTTTGGGAAAACAATAATTCTGTCTAGATCATATTGATTTTGAGATACCTTTCAGACATTCAAGTGGCAATACTGAACAGACACCTGGAATTCAGAGGGACACCGAGAGCTACAGATTTATATTTCAGAGTTGTCAATGTAGAGATTTTGAAGTCATAAAAGTTGATATTTAAATTTGTGTGATATCAACACATTCAGAAACATAGGAATAGATGAATTCCTTTAGGGCTATACCAAAGACAAAGTTGAAATAGAGAAAGAGATTAGGGATAAGCCCCTGGAGAGCTCCAACATTGAGAAAAAGAGCCAGGGGACAGAAGAGATACAACCAGTGGACAAGAATAAACCAGTTGTGATGCCCTTGATAGTCATTTTTCTTACCTTTAAAATAGAAGAAAAACTACCAGCCATAACTACCACCCCGGGAAAACTATAAGGTCACATGACACTCTCTGGGTTAGAAAGGGACTATAACTTAAGAAAGGGTAACATATTTAGATAATAACTTTTTTAAAAAAATTAAGCTCATCTCTGCCATGTACTAAACTTATGAACTGAGACAAGTCACTCTTCTTCTCGTTTGCAGTTTATAAGTCTGTAAAATATCACTGTCCTCACAGCACTTTCTTCAATAAATCAAATAAAGTAAGTTACGCTAAGCGCTTTGGTGGACGAGCTTATCATAGGTACTTAAAACATGGTGCTCAGAGATGCCTTGATGGCTTCGTGGTCTAGTAGAAAGAGCCTGAACTTGAGCCTCAAATAGACTCTCAGCTCTGCCAATTCACTGGTATTGAGAACTTTGCAATGTTATTGAATCCCCCGCATCTATTTATTTTCATATTAAATAGGAAAAATAATAACTACCACTTGGTAGTATAGTGAGGATTCAAATGACAAATACAAAGTTCCTAGTAAACAGAAACCATTTAATAACATATACTTTTCATTATATTTATGACCATTATTGCCTAAGCTGCAAAGCTAGAGCATGGCACAGCTCAGAGCTCAGGTACCAAATTCCACTGTTGGGACTCTACATTCAGTGCTCTTCTGACCAGATCCTGCCACGCAATAGCAATCTCCAAGCAGCATGTTTCTCATCTTCAATGAAATGAACAATACTTTCCTTAAATTCCAGTGTTCCCTCTGCTACTCTCCTGTAAGTCCAGAATCATTAACGTCTATGACCTAATGGTTTTACAATGCCTTGGCACTCAAAACAGCTGCCCTGGGAGGAAAAAACAACCTCTTGGCTTCTTCACCAGGATTGTAAAGGTGAATAATAAAATTCTTTTATTTGAGGTCCCTGAGTAGCTAGCTAGCAGGGAAGAAGAGAGGGCTGCATTCCATATTTACTCATGATGGGGCTGTGCTTTCATATGCACCCAACATATATTTTAGGGTTAAAAAAACAGGAGCCCTCAGATGCAAAATTATTTGCATATTTGTCCCATCTCTGTTTCGGCATTAAAAATTGGTGAGAAAAGAATGGTTACTAAGAATAAATATTATAATATCCTTTAGTAAAAATTATTTGAGATCCTCAGATGAAAGATGTTTATAGGATAGACTATGCTTCTTCCATAATTAGCTATATCCTATTCTAACAGTACTTAGTAAAGTGTGTGAATAACATTACTAACCATGGATATTGTATTCTATATTTACATTTTCAAGGTTTTATTGCTATGTGAATATTATTCAAATAGTTTTCTCTAGCCAAGTTGTGTGTGTTTACTTTGAATAACAGACCTTCACTTGAAACAAATACTATTAAAATGGCTCCCACGCAAGGAAATAAAAATAATTGAGACCAAGTTGACTGGTTATACACATATACACTGAGCATGAAATGAAACATGAGGAAGAAATACAAAGCTTTTGAAGGAGATAAACTAGTGTTTGAGTGGTATATGTAATAAAGTGAGGAATGAGAAACAAATTCTATATGAATTAAACTTGGCTACATTTATGTTCTTACTGAAGGCTAAATTCATCTGGTAGGCACTATGAATGATTCCAAAAGATGTAATTTTCACCCTCAAGGTGTTTACAGTCTAGCCTAGAAAGCTAACACACACACACACACACACACACACACTCAAAAAACAATATAGGAAATTGTGCAAATAATATAGAAAATAAAAGTTAGCTTAATGTTACCTCTGTAATAGAGACCAGAAAGCAATCTATATATATGCATATCTACACAAATACTTAAGTATGTGTCAGGACATTTGATTTATTTATTCTTTCAAACTAACATCCAGGTCTTTGGGAAGTTTTGCTGCCTGTGTGAAACATTCTGATCAATGTAAGGTCATCACTCTACCTACCAGCCTCTTTGTCCTGTTGTCCTGGTGTGATACACTGAGCAGTAGACAAGCTTTCAAGGAGCCCTGCTGCTCAGACAAACCAACTGAATAGGCCGCAGAAGATTGCTGCAGAAAATGCTTGAGTCTCTTTAGGTTCATGTATATATCACCAAATAGCCTAAGAGGAAGATGCTCCTTTGGAAATCCCAATATCCTAGAGGAACTATCGAAAATTTGGAATCAATAGTTTAACAGTCAATTAATGTGACTGCTAAGGCCTCCTAAAGGGGAGTGACGGGGCAATGCACCAAATTCTCAGGGAGATGAGGCAGCTGATAACAGCTGAGATGGGAAAAGAAGAGCTCTGGGTCTGTGCAAGAAAAGCCAGGTGAATCTGTGTTCTCCATACCACACTGACAGCAGGACCGAGAATGAACAGGCTCTTTCCAGTCTTCAATGGAAAGTCTTGCACAGGTGCCCTCATCAATTTTGGAATGTTTTGAATGAGAGCTTCTCCGCAGGGAAAACACCAGTTTCCTGCACCATGGCCCTTGAAGGTCAGCTATGTACCTCTTTATAGTATTACTGTACCCTTTCTCTCCATCATAGCTTTGTGCAGTCACCAATGTTCAGTCCTAGTCCCAACTCCTCTGTAAAACTATCTCCTCCTTCTTCTCTGTGCCACATTAAATTCTTGTTTAATATTCAGTATTGAAATTTAAATACTTCCCTGAATTTACCTTATTCTTTTATATAGAATGGTACATTTTTCTAAAACATGGACTGTATTTCATACTTCTATTTATTTCCTAGCATGATCCTTTGCATTTCATCTTTTATATTTCTTTATGGCACCTGTTAACTGAACAATGAATAGTATTGAATTGAGGCTGTCACACATTGGGTCTTTAATGAGTAATGCAGATAATCTTTCACATCAAAACCAGGACTGAGGCAGATGTGTCAAACTTTTCAAGCAGCAGCAATCATGATATAAGGCAACACAAAAACCATAGTGGAAGACACCAACAAACATCTTTGGGTGTCTTCTAAGTACCCAGTAAAAGCTAGGCATTGAGGATAAAATATGCTGTAAGCTCTTTACTCTAAAGCACTAAGTTCTCGAAGTTACTATGGTTTTCAGTTCTAAAGTCAATATATTCCTGGTCTTATATAGTTTCTGAAATGTGTTAAAATATGTGATTACAAAACAGCCATAAATACACACACTAAAACTACTCTGGGTACTTCTATGAAACCAGAGCAATATCACCTGGTCACCCACATTGGTAAAATGCCTCAAATGATTCTCTACTTGTGTAGATGGCCTATGTCCAAGACTTTATCATTTCAAAGGAACAAATGTAAACTGATAGGTACCAAAGATAGCCCTGTTTTTCCTGTTGGCCCTGTTTGTTGATGTGCCACAATGAAGACACATATTAGGCTTGTGAGCTTGCTTTAATTGTTATCTACGACCAAAAAACATCATTTTTAATTAAGAAAATTTTTCATTTCATTCATACTTAAGACAAAATTTGCCCATTTAGGAATTCTGTTCAAAAGAAATTCAGTTTTGTTCAACTTCGTATGTATAACTTTAGAAAACTCTGAGTCAAGTTTTGGGTGTCCCTTGGATAATTCTTGAGTAAATACATCCCCTCATAATTAAAAATTTGCAAGAGATGCATACTTTCATTCAGAAACCACCCAACATCTGATAGTTTATTTTGATTTGGCTTTAACCAGGAAAAAAAAATCTTCTTGAGCAACTTGATATATTCAAGTTAAAACTCAAAGAAACTTGGGATATAAATACATTCTGTTTTAGACCAACTAAAGATTTCCCAAACTCCTTGCAAATTGGTTCTGTGCTCATACCTGGTATCTCCTGAATCACTATGATAAACTCAGCCCAATGAATCAAGTGCTGTACACATAAGAAATAGCACATAAAAGATAATAGGGAAATATAACTACACAAATAATCCTGTTTATAATTTAATCCTACCATTTATAGAGGAATATAAGACACTACATTTCTAGGAAGAAACAGCTGAACAACAAATTAGTCATTCTTCCTCTGAAATAATTCATTGTCTACAAGCTAATACTCCTCAGGACCCAGGTAGGTATATTCCATGATATGTCCTCATATACTAGCGTGCTACTCAGGAAATTATTTCTTAATCTGAGAGGCTCATAACATATAAAATCAAGATTAGAGCTAGGTGTCAAAGAGCAGAGCTAAGTGATTAAACTAAGTTCCTTTTGAAGAGAAGCATGAGGAATTCCAGACTTTGTCCGATTCTGCTTTTCTTAGAAGGTGTGCAACCCATTTAAGATACCACATTTTGTTCCTTTTGATTTTATTCTGTAATTATTTATATATTGTGTCAGGTCCTCTGCTAGGTATAGGAGATATAATGATGAATAAGACATGAGCCTATCTTTGAGATAAAGGTACAACTGGCCATGGACACACAACAAAGCTTATCCAGCTAGCTTCAGTTTGCTTTTCAGGCTCAGCAGCTCTCTCCACAGGCTTGGGTCATGATCCCATCTCCAGGCTCAGACCTATCTACTACTCCCACCCTCTTTTGTTCTCAGAATCAATTCTGACCAGACCCAAAGTGATTGAACATTCCCTGGTTGGAAATCAATCCTCCTGGGCCAGAGCAACCACTTGCCTTCCAAGTACTCATAAATGTCATTGACTGAACTTAGATTTTACATTGTTTGCTTAAATCCTCACTACAAACCAACAGTTTTATTAAACCCATTTTAGAGAATCAGAAACTGAGAGTCTGAGAGGTTGCATCATGTTTCTTCAAGTCACACAGTTAAGTGAATGACAGAGGTGGATTTGGGCCTAGACATGCACATGACCTCAAAACCTATTTTCCCAGGAACTCCAGGCCTATCTCTAAACCCCAGCTGGATTCAGCAGCTTACTTTCAGTTCTCGCTGATGCTCACCCTCTCCCTTCCTAGTACCTCATCTTCCAAGAATCAGTATTCCGGATCCCCAGTGGCTGTCAACCATCTCCTCCACCTTCTGCTATGCATGTGCTTAAGAGACCATGCGTACGTATTTGGCCAAGCCCCAGGGAGGCACTTGGCCTTCCAGAAGTGGCTCAGCCACTGTCCCTGCTAGTGAGGAAATCCAGTGCCAAATCCCAACTCCATCTGAAGTGGCCACCTGGCTATGGTGGACCAATCATAGTCGTACAATTTCAAGGAGACACAGCTTTCAAGATAACACCATGCTCCTTTCTTCATTCTGCTGGAAGAAACAATAGTACAGAGAGCAGCTTGCTCTGTGCTTACAACAAAGGACACAAAGTGGCAACTATCATCTCCCACACACAGTTTTTTCTAAGCATAAAGCCAAACTTGAGTTATTGTAAAGTCTCTGGACCTCTCGCAGCATAACATGTACAGCAACACATGTGTTCTACTCACTATTTCAATTAACATACAAGCCTACATTTAGAAGCAAAAATAATTGCTTCAATATATTCACTTCTTTCTTTCCTCCCTTGCACTCATTTCCAAAAATTAACCCAAATAACACCACCACACACAAATATAAAACAAAGAAATTAACCCATGATCTAAAATAATTCTGACTTGGATTACTGTTCTCACTCACAAAAACTGCTGAAAGTCCCTTGTAAATTGTAGGTACATCCACCATGATTGCCTACATCATGTATATGTAAAAATCTCCTCTCATTTAAGGATCCCTGAGAGTTGATAGACACCACTATTCATTATTTCCATTTTACCAAATGCCCAGAGAGGTCAAGAGATCTGCAAAGAGACACAGAGTGATACACTGGAAATCCTGTGTGGAGATCTCCAGAAACCTAATTTCTGAAGCAGTGTTCTATCCACATGACCATGCTGCTGTTCATTAAGATGGCACCTCTCATTAAGATTAAGCATAATCATTAAGAATCCTTTAGCTTGCTCACATTAACTACTATTGTGCGTCACAGGTCTAATGCTTCATGAAAGCTCAGAGTGAATTAGACATTTTATTTAAAAGGTACTTAACTAAAAGTTAAAAAGTATAATTTTCTGTTGCAGCAGAGAACTGGAGAGACTAATTTGGTGTGGTTGTTAAATTTCACAAAGCCCGATTCTCAATTTTCAAAAAATATTGTACATTTATTTATTGAAGTGAATGAAACATTTGCTATAAAACTATTCAACGGAAAGTTTTTTAACAAAGCATAATTTACTTTTCATTTACAGAACAATGGAAAGTAGAAAGAAATCTCCTCCAAGGTATTAGAATCATGTACAGTTTCATATTTGACTAAAAAATTATTTCCCCAGCCTGTTTTCTCAACACTAAGGATATGCAGAAAAGTATCACTTGCATTCATCATGAAAATTACAGAAAAATGACTGAAACAACTGAGAACATTATTAAATAAAATATATACTTATTATCTGTCTTTTGGTCTCTGTCTTTTATGCTTTGGTTTACAGAACATTGACTCTTTCTTACGAGTCCTCCTACTCAGAAATTAAATGTTACTCTATTCCCCAATGTGGGAGGTCAAGGAACTCCCACAAAACTTCATTTGGGGCATCTGAGGGTGAAATCCACGCTGGGGCTATAGATCCAAGTACTCTACCGCCTGCCAGGAGTGCATTCGTTAATTTAAGTGTGGCAAATGGGGCAGTGGGAGGCCTTCTCTTCCCCCAGCAGATGGCAAGCCGAGTCAGAGGTTCTTTGTTCTAGGTGCATTGAGTCTCAAAATAAGGATAGGGCCCATTTCTCCTGATCTGATCATGCCTGTGCACAGCATTGCAACCCAGGAGGCTAAAGCAATGAATATGTACTCAGATACATTCAGTGTGATAATATGGAATTGGGGGGGGGAAGGAAAACAAATTATACCGTTGTTACCACCCAACCATTCATATTCAGATCCAGAGCCAATGAGCTGAGCTTGGCATCTTGGGCATTTGTCATGGTACATTTCAGGAAATACTATCAGGGTCTCCAGTCACCTTGTTCAGTGTAAGTATAAATATTTGCAGGCATGTAACAGGAAGACTTAGAATCAAAGAGGTAACTGATATAAAACTCAAATTCTGTTTTCTGGCAGAATACAATAGAGCAAGCATTATAAGCGTGTGTGTGCACAGGCATATGATTTAAGCTTATCCACATGTGTATGTATGTTTGTATCTTTCTGTATGTTTGCATATTTGTGGAGAACCTGCCCCTTATATGAGGTGCAATGATGTCTCCACAGGTCATGGGCAGCCATGGAAGCATACTGCTGACTTCAGGGAGCACAGGCTTCCACAGCAGACTTGCAGGGTGTCAGGTACAGGTCCCAAGCAGCAACAGTGGTGTGGTGGTAAGGGAAAACAGGATGGGGCCAGGACCCAGAGAACATACGGACTCACAGGAAACCAGGTAAACTCGTAAGGGAGGTCTCAGCGGCAGATGGATGAAGGCTGTCACCGGAGAGTGGAGTTCCAGTCAATTCTCTGCTTCTTAACAAAGGACCAGCATTTTATTAATTGCTGTTTTCATAACCATAGAGTAGGCATACAGTAAATGTTTGCCCTATAAATGACTGACTAAATAAATGAAAATGAAGCCATGAACAGAGGCTTAGGCATTTAAAACTAGGAAGATCCAACTGTGGGTAGCAGGGATCCAGGCCACAAGCACTCTCAGTCAGAATTTGCTACTGGCAAGATACTGATGAACAGGGATGGGGAGAGAGCCACAGACAGGAATCAATTACTGCAAGTGGAATAAACAGAAATTGTTACTAAGAAGAGCAAGAGAGTTTGCATCCTGCAACCAGTATTCACTGTCCGGAGAAACTAGCCACCAGGGTGACACAATGCTAAGACCATAAGCTGGTAAGAGAGACAGAGAGAGGAAAGAGAAAGAAAACAGAATGGCTTTGGAGCTTTTCCTTATTTCATTTACCTATTTATTCAATCACCAACTACTTATTTATAGAACGCTTGTTCTATGCTGGGCACTGGAGATATAAAAAGTCTACTTCATTTGGAAGGATATGCATTCACAAGGAAAATATGAATGAACACACATTGATATATGTTCCTCGTGGAGCCTGGGAAAGCAGCCCACCTTCAGTGGCAGTGACCTCCAGCACAGACCATTGGTGGGTGGTGGGTTGGGCAGAAGTGTCGTACCACGTGGTGTGCAGGTTTCTACCAACTGACCTCCCCACTTCATGTACACATCATACCCAGTTCCTCAGGAATCAGAAATGTCCCTCCTGCTCAATTGCTGCTCTGAGTCCAAAATAGTAGCCAAATAAAGAAGCAGAAGATGATAGTGCAAAGATTTATCTTACTGTGATATTCCCACAGAACTTCTCACGGAAGTCTTGCCTCTTGGAGAGTTTCTTAAATGACAGGAAAATCACCATTTCTGTGGGTGATCAGATAGGCTTTACTACTTAGCATTAAAAACTTTTTAAATGCATATTGAAAAAAGAATATATCATTCAACAAGAGAAGGTTTGGTGAAGACATGAGGTCTGTTATCTTCAGATACTTGAAGAATTGTCATATGAGAGAGAAACTAATCTTGTTCTATGTTCTCCTCAAGAAGCAGAGTTAGGATCACTAGGATGTAAGTTTGGCCTTGATATCTGTATCAATATCAGCCTCAATATAATAAATAAACCATTAACTCAGAGCTACACATAGAAGAAATGAACTATCACAGGTTGGCTCAAACACACAATGCATGTATGGACCACTCCAAGCAAGGAATGACACAGGCACCTGCTGTATCATGACCTGTAGACATGACCAGCCATTAGGACTGAGAATTAAGGGGCACAAAGTTCCCACTCAGATGCAAGGATGGTGATCACTGCAGCAGTGATGTGTAACAGACAATTCTCCTAAATTAGGTAGGTTAATCATTGTATGTCCTCAAGTGATCAGTCACTGGGAGCAGTACTCCAGTCAATAGCAAATGACAGAAAATGAGGTGGATCAGTTCTTATATGAGCTAGAGGATAATTGGCTGGTATCCTGAACAGGACTCTAGAGGGTAGCCAGAAGTGTTCATCAAGACAGAAGGTGGAAGTCCAGGCCTGTGCATTCACACTGTCTTAGCTCTAATTTAGGGTTTCTAGCTGTATCATGTGGAGTCCTAGTGTTCTAAGAACATACATCATAGAATTCCTGAAAGGCTAAAAATTAGAGATTTGGGATCCTCACCCCTCATTTCAAATAGTGCAGCTATTTAGTTATTCATGCAAGAGTTCTTCAAAGAACTGTCACCCTCTTGGACTCCAAGAAGAATGTCCAGCACAACACATAGCTGATGTTTGAAAATCATAGCCATAAAGGAGTTTTAAGCCCCTCACATATCAAGATGGAAAACTCAAGGCCCTTCCAAGAAGGAAAATCCAAGGGCTTAATAAAGCTCTCACAGATGCACAACTGGGCCATGATAATATAGGAAAGAGTTTTGGAGATGAGCTGCCAGAAGATGAAGAGTTACCCTGCTTCCCTGCCATACCTCAAGAGTCCCTATTTGGATAGATTCACATTACTTTGTTCTTCTCTACTTTTACCTAACGTTGCTTCTCTATCAGCTTTAATTGCAAGACTCAGTAGGGCCAAGGAGGGATAGGGAAATGGAAACATTATTTTACCCAAACTATGCTTCAAACCCCCGATGGGCTTCCTTCTTCATCCTTCTTTTACTATGAAAGTGAAAAGTTCTTGAAGACCATGATTATCATAAGAGGCTTAAGCAAAAGGACTTCAAGTTAGAAAGGTAAAAACATTCTGAAAAGCCTATGTGTAGTCTAGTCCAGTTTACAAATACATGACAAAGTAGACATGAGTGCTAAGGCATACATTAATGCTTGTTTTCCCAAAATAATATTGTGTTTTATATTGTACTCAGGCCTTGGAATCACAGTGGGTACTTAGGCTGGATTTAGGATCTTGGATACCTGGACATGGATATTCATGAAATTACACAACATGGCATAGTAATATGGAAGGCTTTCATTCACTGGAGGGGTATTGCTTATGACTCCTAATTGGGAAACCGGACACCAGGACTATGGCAGCACAATTATTTCCTGATTTTGCCAGCTAATGGGACTGAACACACTGGTGGGATTAGATTTTAATTGCTAAGGGATACCTGGGTGAAGGCAGAGACAGTCTTTTTTAGATCACTTCAAACTTAAGCTAGAAATCCGCTGTGAAACTTAGAGAGGGTATTCAGGCATTACAACTCATCTACTTTTTTCAAGTCCTACTTCTTTCGCTCCCATCTTCAGCCTGAATTTTCCATGGAGACCTCTCTGATACAGTGTAATCCAATAAGAATCAGAATAACTGTGTTGTCACTAACACAATAAAGTTGTATTTCTCATCAATGTATAATTCACTGAGGATGTTTTCATTGATGGGTAGACTTCTAGTTTTAGAAAAAGCATATTTTTTTATTCCAGACTATAAATCACAGTTTGCTAGTCTCAATGTTGTATCACTTCAAATGAAGTCGAAGGAACCTGATTTTCACTTACATTTCTTTATATTTCCCACTTTTAACATATAATTTTCTCAAGTATTTCTTCTACACATATTAAGCACCATATCGAAAGGTATAATGATTTTTGTTTCAACCATCAAACATAATTCAAGAAATTCATGAGAACTGTCTATTATGTTTACTTTAATTTTTTTTACCCATTCTGATACTCTTTCTTAAGTTTCAAACTGTCTTCTATTTTCATTTCCTTTTTGTTTAGACAATTTTATTTAGTGATTCTTCAAGAGTAGGTGTGCTAGCAACAATTTTTTTAAAGTTTTTCTTCGTTTAAGAATGTATTTGGGAGGTCAAGGCAGGCAGATCACTTGTGTCCAGGAATTTGAGACCAGCCTGGGCAGCATGGCAAAACCATATCTACTAAAAATACAAAAATTAGCTGGGCATGCCAGTGCATGCCTATAATCCCAGTTACTTGGGTACTGAGGCACAAGAATTGCTTGGACCCAGGTAGCAGAGGTTGCAGTCACTGCACTCTAGCCTGCGTGACAGAGCAAGACACTGTCTAAAAAAAAAAATAATGATTTTCATTCCTTTTCTAAATAATATTTTTGCTGGATATAAAATTTTGAATTGATTGTTCTTTTCTTTTTTCAGCACTTGAAAGATTCTGTGCCACTTTCTTCTGGCCTTCCTGGTTTCAGATGAGAAATTTGCCATCATTTGAATTGCTGTTTCCCTATAAGCAATGTGTCATTTTTGCTCTGGCTGCTTTCAAAACTGTTTCTTTGTATTTAATTTTCAGAAGCTTTATTATAAAGTAACTTAGTATGAATTTATTTGGTTTATCCCTTTTAAGATTGGCTCACATTCTTGAATATGTAGATTTATATCTTTCAAGAAATTTAGGAATTTTTTAGATTTATTCTATTTGTTTTTCAATTCCACTCTCTTTTCTCACCTTTCTAGTCTATTTTCTCCCCATTGCTAAGATTATGTAAATTATATTATCTATAGATATAGAACTCTATCCTCAAGTTCACTGATTCTATCATTCGTCATCTCCACTCTAATACTGAGCCCATCCAGTGAGTATTTTATGTTGCTTTTAATGATTTTTTAGTTCTATAATTTCCATTTGGGATTTTCATAACTTCTACTACTTCTCTGAGGTTTTCATTTTTTTCATTTGTTCCAAGGTAATTTGTAAGTGCTTGTTGAACCGTTTTTATGATGGCTGCTTTGGAATTCTCATCAGATAATTCCAACATCTGGTTCATCTTGATGTTTGTGTCTATTGATTATTATTTCTTACTCAATGGTGATTTTCTTGGTTCTTGGTATGATGAATTATTGTTTAAATTATATCTGGACATTTTGGACATTACAGCAATGGAGTCTGATCCTATTTGATTTTCTTTTTTGTTGACAGTCCCCCTGCTGAGCTCAGTATAAGCATTAGATGGGTGTGTATGTCTAGCTTCCTGCTGGGCCTTGCTGACATTATCTATGCAAAAAGTAGAGTGCAGACTCACACTGCCTCATTAAAAATGAGTGAAGTGGAAATAGAGCTTCCTTTTCAGCCCCAAGGATTCCTTCCTGTTAAAGTGGAGCACTGAGTCACATCACCTCTTGCCTTCAAGCAGGGTATAAGCTCAGCTACACTCCCCACTGTGCCCCACTGTCACCAGGAATCGTGAAAGCTTAGGGATGACTAGCCCCACCTTGCACCACCTTGTTTAATCTCATTGATTCCAGGTAGGTGTGAAGCCTCACGTCCTTGCTAAGTCCCGCTGACACTGGTGAGGGGGTGAAGTGGAGTCTAAGTCTAAAACCATCTAAGTCTCACTGCTGCCATTGATTGTAGAGACGAAGCTCTCCACAGGACTCCACTTTGCTGTTTGTTTCCTAGAGAAAATGTGAGCTCCTTGTAAACAGAGATGTGTGTGGTTCGTTTTTATATACATATAAACTCAATGGAGTAATACAAATATTCTTGATGGTTAAATGGATAAGCAAAATAATGGATTTAAATGGTACTGAAATTAGATGAACTTTAAGGGCTCAAAGGCCTGAGGTTCTCTAATCAATTATTCTAAAGTATAACTGTATAGTTTAGTGACATAGAAATTCAGAATTTCCCCACATCACTGATGAAAAAGAAAGACCCTAGATGATCTTTTCTATATTCATTTAGCATTTTAAACACAAGATTCAGAATTATCACTAAAATAGAGTGAAACTCCACTTTCCTAGGTAGAGAATTTGATCTGAACCCTCACAATTTCCACTGGGGGAAGCCTATACTGCCTCCTTCTGAGAAGCAATTTAAGTTTCTCAGAACAAAGAACTACATATGTCCCTTCCTTTTTCCTCATCTAGATCTATTGGGAGGCCAGAAATCCACAAGTTATAGCTTTGCTGGCTATTACCCAGTGACTTGCTTTCAATTTTAAAGACATGTTATCTGGAGTCATTAAATCAACAACACTCACCAGTGTACCCACCCTGTCATCCATCTGCTTGTCAAATGATACCCTCCTGTATCTGCAGCTTTCATCTGGTTTTCAAAGCTGTTGAACCTGGCTCTAAGGTAGTCCACCTTCTGTTCCAAGCTACAGAATTAACTCTCAGCTTTCAATTCTAATAACTAGTAGTCTTGCCCATATACTGCTTTCCATTATCTGGGGTCTTTGGAGTGTATTTATACCTTGGAGAATAGTAAAAGGAGAACATTGTAGGGATCATAATATGTAGAAAGATACTTCTTAAAAAAGCCTCATGTCACCATCACTCTCCCTCAACCAAAAAGTCTGAACCCTGAGTTTTCTAACATTTGCCATATGCTAGTTTATTTCCTACAACTTAAAAATCCCCTTCCTTCCTCATCCCTGTGAATAAAAATAATAAAAATATTTGTCTGTCTTTGGATAATAAGCAAGACCTTGACATTGCTGAAAGAGAATCGAACTATAATCTTCGATTGCAGAGAAAGTTGGTGAGTAAATGGGGCAAAGGGAATAAAACTGCATTGCATTTTAAACTTTTTTTCTTTAAAATGACTTTTCTTTATTTAAATTTCTTGACCTGACAATCAAGGTCCTCCATAATATAGCCACAACCTCACATTTATTCACAAATCACAATTACATACCTCCACTCCAACCACACTCATTTTCATTGTATTCTGAAAGGCCAGTATGTGTTTTCTAATTTCCAGATCTCTGCTCATAAGTCTGTCCTTCCTGAAAAGCCTGCACTGCTCCCTTCTGAATGTCTTCTTTCCTTCAGGACTCAGCTCAAGCTCCAGTTTCTCTGTGGATGTCCCTGCCATCATTGGCATCTTCGGTCTTTAGTGGTCCCTCATTTAAACTCCTATGACAGTTATTTTCTGTATCACTCACCTGACATCTAACATTCACTGCTTGTCTTACTATTCTTCTAAATCAGGAGTTCTCAATCTTTATTGTTCTTCAAATCTCTTAGAGTGTTGTTTAAAAGACAAATTTATTTTATTCCACTGAAGAGACTGTGACTTAGTAGACTGGTAGCCATAATTCAAAAGAGGGACCCCAAAGACTCCAGTCCCCTGTTTATTTAATCGAATACTAACCTACATACTGTTGAGAAGGGATTTTGCAGATATAATTAAAGTCTCACGTCAGTGCACCTTAGAATATCCTAAATTATCTGGGTGAGCCTAATGTAATCATAAAACTCCTTTAAAAGCACAGTTTTCTCTGACATATGACAGAGGAAGTCAGAGAGATTCCAAGCATGTGCCTTTGCTGGCTTAAAGGTGGAGGGGCCATATGGAAAGAAGTGGGTGGCCTCCAGGAACAGCCTTCACTGACAGACAGCAAAGAACTGATTTTTGCTGATAACATGAATGAGCTTGGAATTGGATTTTCCTAAGAGCCTTAAGAAAAGAATGTAGCCTTGTGAGACCCTAAATTTGGTCTCATTCTAATTTTGTAAAATCCTAAGCAGAAAACCCAGCCAAGCCCACCTGAACTTCTGACCTTCAGAACTATGAGATAATAAATAGATGTTGCTTTACACTGCTAAGTTAGTGATAATTTGTTTCACAGCAATAAAAAAGCAAATATAATACATTGGGGACTGGGCTCAGGAATCTGTTCTTCAACAAGTAGGTGGTCCCAAACCATAATTCAAGAAGCCTCATTTAAAAGTTTCATAATTTTGGCTCTCCTGTCCAATAAGCTAGGTTCACAATTAGTTTTCTACTTGGAAAGGTAATGTATTTGTCCCTTTAATTTGTAGTTAATTTCAACCCATATGATGAGTCCCTGTCTCAGGACTTTCCAAAGTCTTTTTACTTTAGAAATCTTCCCACTAGTTATATAAACTAGTTACAGCCAAAATGTAACACCCAAAGCCTGTATTTGGACAAGACTTCATCCATGGAGAAGACAAAGAAAATGTGAGTCTAACAATGATGCTTTCTGGATGGGCCATTAATATCTTTGCAGTTGTGCCCTGGCCACACAGCAGTGCATAGGAGTTCTTGAGTCTGTTAGTCAGGCTTCAGTTGGAAATCTTGACAAGTTTACCCCAAAATTGGAGGGTTTTTTTTGTTTTGTGTTTGAGATAGAGTCTCACTGTGTCACCAAGACTAGAGCCCAGTGGTATGATCTTGGCTCACTGCAACCTCCACCTCCCAGGTTCAGGCAATTCTCCTGTCTCAGTCTTTTGAGTAGCTGGGATAACAGGCACACGCCACCATGCCCAGCTAATATTTTGTATTTTTAGTAGAGATGGGGTTTCACCATGCTGGCCAGGCTGGTCTCAAACTCCTGACCTCATGTTCCGCCCACCTTGGCCTCCCAAAATGCTAGGATTACAGGCATGAGCCACTGCACCTGGCCAAATTGGAGTTCTAAATGTCACACATTATACTGGTTTCTCAGCGTGACCAGCCACTCCAGGTGTTAATAGAACATTTGCCAGGTAACCTGCAGTAGCAGGTAGCTTTCTTTGCAGGCTTGAGGAAGAGTGAGGCAGTGAAGAGCACAACTTGAGATTCATGAATATTTTGAAATTCTATCATCATTGAAATTCTCTCAACTTTCTTGATGGAGGCAGTTGAACACAGTCTTTCCACAAAAAAAAGAATCATCAAATATTAGTGATGGAAAGGAACTTGAAACTCATCTAATTCAAGCTCTCACTACAAACTCTGCTTGACTACTTCCAGTAATAGGGAGCTCTCCACCGCACGGTTTAGCTTGCTCATGTCTGAATAGCTCTGTTTAGAGAGCACTTCAGCAGGCTGAGCTATAATCTGCCACCCTGTATCTTTCTCCTGTCTGCTTTACAGAGACTTCTTCTGCCATGCTAACATTTAAAGTATACCCTGCTCCTATGCTTTGTGTGTTTTTAAGGAAATATTACCATTCTCTCCAATATTTCTTTGTTGGATATTATTCCCACACCATTCCACATGCTTGGTCTCTCAGAAAATCAACCATATCAGAAGGAGTGTGGAAAACAGGCTACAGAAAGCAGAATATTTACAAAAACAAGAGATGATGGTGAAGTAACAAAGAGAAATAGAGAGACAAAAAAAGAAACTGACACACTTCATGGCCAAATAGTGAATGCCCCGTCCTTCATAGCTCTGAAGTTCCAAGAGAATAGACAGCATTTGAAGTAGCATATTTAAGAGCATTGCTTCCTTAAAAAATAATTTCCTATCATTGCTCACTATTTTATAGACCCTACAGCATTCACGTCCCTATTTCTGCCAGAATCATAAAGCAGCTGTAGTCACAAGCCCTAATGGAGTCTCCAACCTGAGCTGGAGAACAAAGAAGATTTTAAAGACAAAAAGAATAGATTGAAGAGGAGGAAAAGCAGCCTGCTGTTCCCACTCGGCCAGATAATATAACATAGTCTTTGTCTTATCTGTCAATATCTATAAGTCTAAAAAGCCAAATATGTACAGTGCTTATGTGTCTAGACAGACTGACAGTTCTAGACAAATCATGGAGCTGAATTTTTATGCTTTGGAAATATTTTAAACAAAGGTACTGCTGTGGAGGTCTTACAGTGCACATGCCCCTGGCTCAAATGCAGCAGGAATCCAAGCAAGAATTTTCAGGTTCTGATGGAAGGGGAAAGATCTGACTTAACAAAAAAGTTTCTTTCCTATCTCCCCCTCCCCTCCCAGCAGCCCTGTACAACACCTGTCTCATCAGCAGGGGTACTCAGAGGGATGGGCCTCAAGGCACCTCGGTCCCAAGATTCTCCATGCCTCATCCTTCATCCACGCTGCTCGTAATGTGCCATCACTGGCACAGTTACACCTGAACACTCTGGTGCTGCCAAACACCTGGCTTGATTTTCCACTGTCCAAATGAAAAATAAGCATAATCTGCTTTTTGAGGATATAGCAAATGAGGGAGTTCATGACAAATTGTGTTGGTTTATGCAGAATAGTGATAATAAGATACAAATGAGAATTTTTTGCTTAATGAATAATACTAATCACGTTTCAACAAATGCTGTGCCCTTCTAATTAGAGAGACTGCATAAAATCAGCTTAATTTATTTGTGACTAGTTATACAGAGTTTAAATATTTACTAGAGATTTACTCAAATGTTTGAGAGGATTTTAAACATTTCCTATGGTAGAAATGGGCTGCCTAGTTCTGTGGAATGTGGTGACAGCTCTAACTTGTGGGAGCACTCTGATTTTGCAGTGTGTCATGAAAATCCTGGTTTCAAAATGAAGAAGAAAGGGTATTATTGATTTACATACGAATTCTCCAACTGTTACTCATTTTCTTGATTCCAGCTTCCAGCTTCCAAAGTTGCTCCTGCAACATTCATCACTGTAGTACACTAGAGGGGATCAGCGTCTTTTTCAATAAATTATAGGAACCATGACTAATTACAGTGATATTAACTATGCAAAGTATTGTGTAACTTAAAATGGATACGTTCATCATTTCAAATTATGACTTTGACTTTTGATGGTCTAATACAGAAATACTCTTTTGGTAGTAAATGTGTTCTAAGAATCTCTTTACAATTCTAGTTCTTGCTTGTGAATATACTGACCTACTAAATATAACCCTCTTGAGCCTCTTCAATGACCCAAAGCAATTATGGAAGAACATGCAGAGCACCTTGAGAAAATAAGAAGCAGGGAGACATACTGTTATGCCTCCCTAGCATGGAATTGGATATAAGAGGGACAGTCATGAGAAATTTTGCTGAAATATTTTATCATTTGTATTTTTCAACAGCATTTTGACCATAAATTGGTTTTATTTGATCCTAGAGGCAACTCTAGGGGTTTTAGATATCCATGTGCTAATCTTCTAGATGACAATACTGAGGCATCAAGAGTTTAAGCGATCTGTCTCAGGCCACAGTTCTAATTAGTGACACTGGGGAT
The DNA here is from genome assembly GCF_049354715.1 of Callithrix jacchus. Classification (NCBI taxonomy): domain Eukaryota; kingdom Metazoa; phylum Chordata; class Mammalia; order Primates; family Cebidae; genus Callithrix; species Callithrix jacchus. Next base: position 125,418,534 of record NC_133508.1, read on the forward strand.
GAGACCCCAGACTTGCTACTGTCTAGTTCATTTTATAGACTTTATACCAATTGAATTGATATATCAGTTCATTAATGAATAGAGAAAACTTCCAAAATTTACCCTTTACTCTAGCAATAGGATGTGATCCATCATTAATCACCCATTCATTAGTCAATAATCATTTATTGAACTCCTTCTCTGTGCCAGGCACTGTGTTAGACATTGCAGATAGAAAGATGAAGACAACAAGCCTTACCTTACAGAGCCCTCCCTCTGGTGGGGAAGATTGCCATGTAGTTATGGGAATTATCGAACATCATGAGAAGGGCTATAAGGTCTAAATAAAGTGTTATGGGGGCACAGAGGTGACCGAATTGTTTCCTACTAAAGAGGGGAGGTCAAAGAAGGATTCTCCAATGAGGCAATGGTTAAATTCAGTCTGAAAGAATTCACTGGGTTTCTCCCAGCAGACAAAAGCAGAAAAGGCATTCCACATGCTCGAAAGAGCAAGGCTTGAAAGGCCCAGTATATCAGGAGAGAAGAGGCTAGAAAAGTAGGCAGGGGATTTTGTGGAGGGCATTGCATGTCACTCTAAAGAGTTTGAGCTTTACTGTATGCTGGTAAAGCGTCAGATCAGGGTTCTAAGGAGAACAGTGACGGTGTCAGCTTTCTGCTTCAGCAAAGTCATCTGGAGAAGGTGTATAAAATGGAAACAAAGGGACAATATTAGAGGAAGAGAAACTAGGTAGAAGGCTATTGCAATGCTGCAGGAGCAAGTGATAAGTATCTGAGTCAGGACTGGAGAAGCGAAGGGCAAAGGCTGCGTAGGGAAATGGATAGAAAGATATTTAGGAAAAGGATGCTCTCACAGACTATACTTGTGGTATATATAGGTATGTTTTCCACCACTCTCTGGTTGTCTTTATTCCTTTGGTTTTTATGTGACATGTCTTATCAGCCCTTAAATTTCAGTAAGACCGGAACAAATATTTGTCAAAGGGAAATTCTTATTTTCTTGAAATTGTACCTTGTGCAGTGCTCACATTGTAACAGGTGTATTCATGGAAAGGATTTGACTTATGATTGGCTGATATGTTATGACATGGTGAACTTACCTCCAACTTACAAAGAAAACAATATCTACATCAGAACTGAAAATATTGTGCCTGAAAGCCCATATACTTAATAGAAAATATATATATATATATATATATTTTTTTTTTTTTGAGACAGAGTTTCGCTGTTGTTACCCAGGCTGGAGTGCAATGGTGCGATCTTGGCTCACCGCAACCTCCACCTCCTGGGCTCAGGCAATTCTCCTGCCTCAGCCTCCTGAGTAGCTAGGATTACAGGCACATGCCACCATGCCCAGCTAATTTTTTGTATTTTTAGTAGAGACGGGGTTTCACCATGTTGACCACGATGGTCTCGATCTCTTGACCTCGTGATCCACCCGCCTTGGCCTCCCAAAGTGCTGGGATTACAGGCGTGAGCCACCACTAGAAAATATTTTTAATTCCTAAATATACCTTCTCCTCAATACCAATTGCAAACTATACAGCAAACCTCCAGGCAAATACATGTTTCAAACCATAATATATAGCCCATATTTTAGGCCTTTAAGATGCCATATTCCGTGTCAAGATAGCTTATGACCACACTTAACTCATAGTCAAGAAAAGGATCATATAGGAACTGCGTTGAGTGCAGACCCTGGAGGTAACTGCCTGGCTTCAAATGTTCCCTTTATTGCAAAGCTCTGTGACCTTGAACAAGTCATTAAACCTCTTTGTGTCTCAGTTTCTTCATTTGTAAGAGGGGACTAGAAACAGTAACTACCACAGAGGTCATTATGGGTATTAAAGTATTGAGACATTATATGGACAGAGCTTAGTATAGTTTTGACATTATTATTATTATTATTATTATTATTGTGATTATAATTGTCAGATTAAAGAAAGACAGGCTGAGGCCTTAACAACATGATGTGGTTACTCTTAGTTAACCAATACTCTTAGTTATGACAATAATAGTATGGTTATCTCAAAATCCAATATAAGACAGCATAGTCATTATCAATTATGAGAACAAAGGAATTGTCTTTCAATCACAGTCAGGTTTCTGACTCTGAAAATATCACTAAGCTCAAAAAATGTTTTATATAAATTAAGGGATGCTCTATACTGAACAGGCAAGAAGTCTGGAAGATAAAGGGCCTTACACACGGTCACACCATGAACAGGTATCCTAGAAGGGATTTGCCCTGAGGTTACCTAGCTATAAATCCATGTGCCCAACCCCAGTGATCAAAGTGATTCTTGGCCTTCGGCAGCTCACAATGAAGAAGCTTCATTCTCTTGGACAAAGTTGGCCTCTCCAATGTGTTAAGTATTTTAGTAGGCTTTTCTCAAGATATTCAACCCCATTATATATTTTTCTTTTAAGGCCAATTCAGCCACCTGAACAACACACAGATATTTACTTGCAAAGGCATCACAGTGAAATAGAGGATTTTAAACAATCTTCTAAATATATAGCATACTCATCTAAAAATCAATGTACTGAATATAGGTGGACGTTCAGAACGTAGCATGTTTTAGACCTTGATCATTGCAAGCACCAGCAAATGCATGAGCTCACATTTTATTACTGTTATAAAATAAAAATTAGTTGATTAAATGGAATTTAAAAGATCACTGAACATTTTTTAAAGTATTTAATGAAATGACCCTTTAAAAACAACCTATTAGCTGTCAGATGCCTTTCAAAAATATGTAATGCATCCTAATTAGAACAGAACAAACACACAAATAGCTGAGGCCTTTAGGGTCCCTGAGATCATAAAACTTTCTGCCTCTTTTCTGACACCAACAGCTTTAGGCCCCATTTCACCACTGGACAGTCGGCGCTTGAGGCTGAAGCCTTTAAAGCAATCCCGCAGAAGCTCGGACTGAAGTTGTTCTGGCAGCAGAAGGAGGCCCTAAAAGCATCTGATTATTTTAAAATGTGCTTTCATTGTGCTGTTTGCAGCTGTGAGTTAATTTTGTTTAAAAAAAAAAAAAAAGACCATTTGCTTCTTTAAAATCCAGGTTTTTTTCCCTCTGCAGAGCAGCTGCAAGGAGAGCAGCTTCGACTTCAAAAGCCCTCTGTTTCCCCAAGAGCACTACTTTGGGAGGATGCCTTCTTCATGCTGTGCTCTCAAAGGCACAAGCTTCCAAGGCTGTCTTCATTGGCTGACTCATGCAATGGGCAGATGGATGGGCCAATTGTAGAACTGTAGAATATTACACCTGGCAGGGTCCTTGCAACTCTTCTGATCCAACTCTCAGCCCTTTCACAAATGAGACACCTCAAGGGCAGAGAAGTGACTAACCTAAGATTTCATATCTATTTAATGGTAGCCTCATAGTGCATATGATCTAGAACCAGAGAGCAATGGGGTGTGAGGAACAGAGATTTAGGTGTCATCACTAGACAGATTCTACTAGTGAGTATTTTCCTTCCCCAAGGCACTATTTATCATAGTTATCCACAGGACTTCTTAAAGGTGCTTGGCCACCGGCCCCTTTATCCCCCCTGTACCATTTCTGAACCACCTCCTCAATCGAATGCTGGACTACTTCTCTTCCCAGTTACCATTTGCTCACAGACCCCTTGATTAAATGGGCTCATGCATGCCTCTCTCTACTGTACCATGCCTTACAATCTAACTGATTTGATACAATGTGAGTATATGTCTAGTTTTAGTTACTTCCAGCTTTTGAGGTCCAGAATGCTTATGGACTTTCTTCCTTTGACCACACTGCCAAATGAGGTAAAAGAGTTCTAGATCCTGACTTTGGAGCTTCTTCCCTCAGCATAAGATAATCATTGTCGCTGTGAATCTTCCCATGTTTCTATAGCTTTAAAATAAGTCATACAGTGATAATCAACCCTGTCGCTGTCATTGCCCTGTTAGCTACAGGGTAGTTCTGCCAGTCACTTGCCAATCAGTTTCACAGAATGTAGGTTGTGCCTCACCCAATTCATCTCTTAATTAATGAAGTGACAAAATTTTGACATTTTGTTGGCTTCTCTGGCTCTCATGGGAATTTGGGGAAAAGGATACAAGGAGGTTAAGAGTGAACAAGAAGGGAAGATACACTGACTCAACGGGATTTTGCTAGTTTTTAGCTAACAGTAATTTTGTCAATAAATACTCTTTTCTAATTATGAAAGCAATATTAGAAAATATTGCAGAAAATGTTCAACGCAGAACATCTTTTTAAAATACTGGAAAACAAAGAATAAAATAAAATCCACTTTATTTACATTTTATCAGTTTTATTTTGATCTAATTAACACCTCAATGTCATCTACTTTAAATGATTAGGCAATATGTTAGCTCATCCCCAAATTAGGGCAAACTTTAGTGCTATTTTGATTCAGAGACTTGACAAATGTTACCAGATACAAGGTCTTATTCCACCTCTCTGCTCTGCCTGTGTGTGTCAGTTCACCCCAAGGCTTGCTTTCTCTGGGCACAAAATCTCTTTCTATATTACCCAGGACTTCATGATTCCTCATCCAAGTCCAGGGAGCAAGAATGGGTATCCCTCATCCAAACACTGAATAAAAGTATTTCAATATCTCTCACTGGACCAAATAAAGTTATATGCCTGTCTCTGAGCCAGGCATATAACTTTCAGGCCTGATAGGGTACACAGTTTCAGTTCTGTAGGATGGAGAAGTTCTAGAGATTGAAGGTACGGCATGGGGCCTACAGTTAATATTGCTGTATTGTATACTTGAACTTTGTTAGAGAGTAGATCTTGTGTTCTCACCACACACACACAAAAGGTAACTATGTGAAGAGATGATATGTTAGTCAGCTTGACTGTAGTAATTACTTCACTTTGTATGCATATCAAAACATCATATGGTATACCCTAAATTTATATACACTTCAATTACAAAAAAATTTCTAAAAGGCCAAAACATTAATAATACTATTCATGAAATGGCTTGGGCCTGGGTTGTGTCCACCTTTAACCTAAAAACTGTAAGTAGAGGAATTAGATCCTCCCAATTGATTTGATCCAATTGATCTTCCAAATTGATTTGAGTTCCACCCACGAAACTCAAGTAGAGGTCAGTCTCGCCAAGTGGCATAGTTGTTGCATGTGGTGTAGAGGTAGGAGGGATAACGGAACGGATACCGAGGAGTAAATCACAGTGGCTTCCATATACCAGGAATCCCACTGCCCAGGGAAGATGTATGTTGGTGTTTTTGTTATACTCTATAGCTCTGAACATGCACATATACGCTGTGGTGTGGGAGGTCAGGACGATATAATTACAAATCACCATTATATTGTATATATTATTTTATGGCCTTTCCATTTTTCACTGAAAAATATGAGAGTTTTCTCATGCCAACAAATATTCCTTTAAAAGTTATTTAAAAGGCTGCTTGGAGTTTAAATAACACCTGAGATTTGGGCATTCATTAAACTGTTTTACTTTCCACCCTAACAAATATATGCATACATAAATGTATTTGAACACATATCATTGTTCACATCCAGATTTGTTTCCATAGGATAGAGTACTAGAAGTGGAACTGAAAGTAAGAGTATAAACAAAAGTTTTAGATACTTACTATAGAATCATTTAGAAATATTGTGCCCCCTTTCCACTCTGGCAATAGTATATATTAGCATGTTGAAGTACCTACACCTGCTGTATTTTTTAATCCTCAAAATATAAAATTATCATTGAGGTTAGCAGTTAAATCTGTAGAGAAAATCAAAAAAACACTAATTTATTAAAAACTTGAAATTTGAAATATAGAAACTCTTGATTTTTTCAACCCATGATATCCAGGCCTATCCAAAAAGGAAACACAAGAAAAGATCGTATTTGTGTGCAGAAGAAAACTGAGATTTCCAGAGGACCTACAGCAGGTCACTCTATTAATCCTGACTCTTACGTATATAAATGCAGGCACATAATTTGAGCTATCCTAAGCAAAAAGGTAAATTTGTTGACTCATATAAGGAGTAAGAGATAATTGGAATTGATGAGAAACAAAGATTTCATGGCAGCAGGATACACGCTCTCCTTACCTCTGCCTCTATCATGTCTTATCCTACTGCAAATCAGGATTCTCTGAGAAACTGGGACCCTACCTACCAACAGCTTCTAATTAGAGTGTGCACTTTCTCACATTCACCACCAGAAAAGCTCACCCCAGCTTCAATTTCAAAAATCCAGGTCTATTCCCTGATTGTTCAGGCTTAGTTCATCTACAGATCCCTTGCTCTGGGGAGAGTGGCAGTGGGCTTCTAGAGAGTAAGTAGTTACTAGGTGATTGGCATTCCCTATAAATCACAGACATGATCTAGATCACAGCTCCTCTAGAGGAGAATGGCATTATCAGAGAGGAAAGGCATGCTAAGTAGACACAAAAGACCCATCTTATAAATATTATTTTTCAAGTTCTTAACTCCATGAAGTAGTTATTCCCATAAATGTACAGAGGAGGAAACTGAGACGAATAGAAATCAAATCATTCGCCATGGATCTCTCTCTCACACACACTCACACACAACCAAAGGGACAGAGCCGGAATTCAAACCCAGGTACCAGTCTAATTCTAAATCCTATTCTTTCACTTACTATACATTCAGAATTATAGTTATTATGTAAATAAAGACACTGTGGCTGGATGGCAGACAATAATACCTCCCCCCCACACACACATACACACATACACAACTTCACAGTGTCACCATACACTATTCTGGCTTCCACTAATCCACGTTTTCCATGAGGAAAAATGTTTCGTGTGTGGCCTCTACCAGCTTCCTCTCTGAGCTACAACTACCCTAGACTGTTGTCCTGAGCCACAGAGATATGGTGAAAGGGAAGGCATGTGTTGAAGGAAACAGACAGCCCATCCTCAGCCCTCCCTTGGTCAAAATCCAGTATTCACTCTAGGAAGATATGCTGAATTTCCATTTGTTCACCTTTCCATCTTTTTCTCTTCTGTATCCCACAAGAGTAGACTAGCCTAACCTGTCTCAAAAAGTGCACAAGAAGGTCTCTTAGTATTATAGAGGAGCCCATTGCTCCAATCCAGTCCACACATTTCATTTTGTGGCCCAGGGAAATAAGAACCAAAGAAATCATATGATTTGCCCAGGGATCAAAGCCCAGCTAATGTTATGTGAGAATTCAAACTCAAGACTCCCATCTCCTAAGCAAGTGGCCATCCCAGTCACATGAGGATGCTTCCTCATTCTAAACGAAGTATGTGCTTATGGTGAAAAGTAGATCAGAAAGCAGCTCCAGAGAGGAAAGATGAAAGATGAGGAATATTTGTGCAGTCTCAAATAAAGAATACCCTACCCTCTCCTTAGAAAAAGAAGAACATGCCTCCAATCATAGGAGTGAAACAGTCACGAGGACCGCAGTTGAATTAGGACTAAAGTGATAGCAACGAACATTTATAACATATGTGTTAGGTGTGCAAATCCCTACTCTGTACAAGGTGCTGGGGATAGAGAAATAAACAGCACAGATACAGTCACGAGCCTCAGAAAGATAGCGGTTGGTGCATTTGGTAGGGAAGATAGACATGAAACGAAAAGTAACACGTGTGATGGCTATTTTGAAAGGTCAAGTGCCAGATATCTTGGAAATGTAGGGCCTATTGATGGCATCAGGAGTGGCCTTTCAACAGAAGGGAATCCAGGCAGAGATTTGAAGGATGAGCAGGATATATGCAGAAGCATATAGAGGGGAATGATAGTCCTAGCAAAGGAACCAGCATATACAAAGACCTGGAAGTGAAAAAAAGTGATGATTTGGGGAACTGGTAGCAGGTTCCTATGGTTAGAACATGAAGAATGAGGAAGAATGTGGGATAATTATCTGGAGAGGCAAGTAGAGACCAAAACATGCAGAGCTCCGTGAGCTATGTTAAGAATTTCGATCTCTATCTCAAGGACAATACAAAGGGTTTTAAGCAGGAAGAGGTAGGATATCTGCATTTTTAAAAGATCATTCTAACAGCAGCAGTGAGAGATTAGAAGGGACCAAAGCTGAATGTAGTAAAAAGCCTCTTAGGAGGTGCTCCTGCTAGTCTGATTAAACCATAGTGGTGGCCTAGGTGTGAGTGTTGACAGGGTGGCAGAGGAGAGGATGCAAGATTTGCTTCCACTGTTCCCTGAACGATGCATACCAGGAAAAGCAAAATCAAACCTAAAGTCTGTTGACGAGCAGAGTCTCTGAGAGTTAAAATAGAAAGGAATCCAAATCGTCTCCTATTTGCTAGTAAAGGATTGGAGAAGTAAGTCTACAAAAGAAAAATAAAATTAGTTGTAGTAATTCTGATTCACAGACACTATTTCCTGGCCAGATGCTGCTGTGGAAATTTCAGAAACACCCACTAAAATCATAAATGAAAATCACATATTCGTAACATTTAATGAGAATACAGGCTGAATTTACAGCCGCTGAATGTGCAATATGGATGAAGATGTTGATTTACCCATGGAAGATGGAAATATATATGATAGAGGAAAACAATACCCAGAAATGTGATAAGCATTTGCATGAAAATGAATCACTGAAAAAAACTCAAAACTTCTTCAATACTTTATGCATAAAATTATCTTCAGAGCAGCCAAAAGAAATAATAATAAATAATAATAGTGCATTTTCCTGCTGTTAATTTTGTTTTAGCAAAACTTTTGTTGACTCCCATGGAAGTTCTGCATCTAGAATGTGGCCCAGGAAATTTATAGTCTGTAACTCAGAGACCAAAGACCTTGAACATCAAGAAAATCTCTTACCCTTATTTATATACACTGTTCTTTATCACAAAGGAAGAGCTGGTACCCATTCCAAGTAACCAATCATTATGCAAGGAATATTCTGACTCACCCAGCATCTTTAATCAGTAAATGCTGTGCCAATGGAAAGAGAGTGGGACGAAGTCACAGCATCCATTAATAAAAAATGACTGGGGCTTTCTATCAACAGAAGCATCATTAGGAAATGTATGGTAGGAAAATAGTAGGCTGTAGATTTGTGGTGGCAGGGATGGCAATGGAATACTAACATTTATACCCTCTTAACCACTTTGTTTTAAAATGACTCTGGATTTCAGGTAACTATACATGTGCTTAATACAGTATTGTACATTTCTAATTTCTTGCTAAATCTCTGACTACAGTCTCAAAGGATAGGACTGCCTTAGTCCCTTTGGCCCTCTCCAATCTTCAAACACAGATATTTCTATCAGGTCACTGACTGTCATTTCCTGAGCATATCCCTCATGAAGGCACTGGTCAATTCTTAGAAAATAAAATAAGTCAAACATGAAGAGGAAGAACTTCAGATTAATTCCATAATGTGTCGCAGAACCTCGTCGTTGCTGTACTTCTACTCCCAAACATGAACCCTTAAGTAAACAAAGAAAGTATGATTCACGTTTCCAATAATCCATGAAATCTATATTTCAACCAAGGCTGCTTCTTGGTCACACAGTATGCTTGCAATTCTTTCAAGCATACTTGAATTGTATGCTTGAAAGAAAACAAGGCAGCCATGTTCCATTAACAGAAAGCCATCTTCAGCATGTCTCCTGGTAGGCTAAAGTGATCCGACTCATTCGCTGATGGTGAATGGGAAAGTAAGTTCATATAAAGCACCTACAAATCTTAATAAGGGGATGAGCTAAAACCACAAAACTCCTCGCTCCTTTTCAGGTATCACTAATGCATGTCGCCAGTGGATTAACTAAAAGTATTCTACTTTAATGGCATTTCTGCTCTATCATCAACCCAAGCATGGTCCATAAAGTTACTCGAATATCCATAAATGAACTTACTGTAGGATTATGTGATTTCCAGTTCTATCAGCTCAATAAAAACAACATCAAATTCTTCATCCAGGTTAAGTTTTGTGGGACTGAAGGCTAGGAATTGGATAATAATATCAATGATTTCAGAAATAATTCAAATTTCTATCGTGTCAGTTTTCTGCTTCTTGCTTTCAAAAAATCATGGTTCTGATCCTAACTTTGCATAGCAGGAAAGAGTTTCTAATGATATTCTCCTATTAATGTATATTCTACCTTTAGATGGAAGCTGGATAGATGGTGTTTTCAAATCACCACACAGTCTACTGGAACTTATACTGGTTTTGATAAGAAGCAGATGGTATACACTACCCACCCACTCCACAAAAAATAAAAAGGCCTATTTAATCTAATCTTCTAGTCGAATTCCAGGATTTATGTCACTATTATAGAAAAACTCATTTTGGTTATAGCACCAACATAGCCAAATAAATGACTTCAAGATGCCAGAAGAAAGTATTTGGTCAAGATAAATAGATGCTCAAAAAGGGCTCCCCAGCAAACTCATTTTGCTATATGGAAAATGAACTAACCAAGTTTAATATACACCAAAAGAGACTTGGAAGTACCTTCTAATTTACTTTATTCTGTACCAGAAATGAGGCAGTTTTTTATTTTCCTGCTTCTTCTCTTAACCCCTAGGGTGTATTCTCAACAAAATGGCCACTGTGATCCTTTTGAAACATACATCAGATCACATCACTTCTCTGCTCAGAACCCTTCCCTGTCTTCTACTCTCTCAAGAGAGAAGCTAGGGCCCTGGCAGTAGTCTACAGGCCCCACACCATCCGGCCTCCCTGATGTGGGTGTTCTTTCCCCTGGCACACTTACTCTAGCCCCACCGAATACACTGGTTCTCACACACACTCAACATATTCACTCCCTAGGATTTTTGCCATTAGCTGTCCACAGTGACTAGTGTACTCTTCTTTCTAATATCTATAAGATCAATTCCCTCCCCTCCTTCAAATCTTTGCTCAATAGTCACCATTTCAGTGGGCCAACCCTGCATAACTCAATTAGAATTATGTCACTGCTTCTTCCCACACTCCCAACACCCCTCGTCCTTTCCTACTCATGGCCTTCTACCATTCTACATAGCTTACATATTTATTACACTTACTGTCCCTCTTCCTCTCTAGAATTTAAACTCCACAAAGATGTGCATTTTAATCCATTTTGTTTACTACTCTACACCCAGGACTTGAAACACTACAGGGTATGTAGCAGGTGCTTATTAATATCAGATGGATGAATGAATGAATTCCAAAGTTGCTGAACAGGGCATGCACAAAAATATTTAACTTAAACCCTTGATTTAAATTCCGCCATCCTCCATTTCTCATCTGTAACATGGAATAATTATATATCTAACACTTAGGGCTGTTGTAAAGATTAAAAGAGAAAACAAATGGAAAACACTTAAGATAGTATCTTACATATTGATTCATTATTTTTATTAGTTTAAGAATAACAGAATCAAGGATAATAAAAATAATACCTAAAATTTATATAGAATCTTATTATGTATGAATTTGTACAATTGTTTTCATTAGATCCTCCCAGGATCCTTCTAGATCAATACTCCAGAAAACAGAAACAACAGCATCCTCAGTGTCTGCACCTTGCAATGTCAGGGGATATATCCAAACAAAAAGGTACGAAGGATGCAGGCAGGACTCAAACTGAAGTTCTCTGATTCCAAGCCCTATGCTTTCTCCTCAATATCAAAGAAAGGAAATATTACTTCCAGCTTACTGCTCTAACAGATTGAAAGGTCTTTGAAGTGGTGTTTTTTTGTTTGGTTCTTTACTGAGACTGGATGTCTGCACAGACGTGGCTGAGACCAAGCAGCAGTCGGTCATCAGCATCCAGTAGTCCCTGCAAATCCTGGGAAGCCAGGACTCAAGCACTGGAAGACACTGTCTCACCACTGATCATTGATTCAGTCACATATGTGCTGCCTAGACTACTTTTATTATGTAATTTCTTCCCAACATGGTTCTAAACACCTCAAGGCCAAGATTGGATTTCGTTGGTGGGGGGGCTCCTCAACTCGGTATTCAGTCTTCTTTACAAGGTTGATACTTAGGAAATTCTTGATAAGTAAATGAATGAGTGAAAAAAAAAATGGTGTGTTTACTGGCTATCTACAGCAGCTTGCAACACAACATTTTCTTCTTTCTTTTCTACTAAAGTAATTAGAGTACAAGCAGATGTCTACAGCAGCATGCCACCACCCCTCCCCATCCTCCACAATTGTGTTAATTGGGAAACTAGTTCCCCAGAATGTTGTGAACAAAAGAATTACACATTTAGAAAATGCTGAATCAAACAAATTTAAACAGGCTTTTTCACTACAGGACTTCTCAGGGCATTTAATACACTGATGAACTGCAAATCTTCAAAATGTAGATAGCATCTGCAGTATTTTGCGAAGTTATTGAATTATGCTTTCCCCTCTACCCTGCTCAAAAAGATCTTTTGCATGGAGCTTCTTTCTCGCAAGTCAAGTTTTCCAGGGAACATGCTTATCTATTACAAAACACTCAAGGTCTTCAAAAGCTAAATCTACAAAAAATTAAAATAAAACACTAGGACCATAAAGAAGACAGAGAGAGTTTAATTCTTTTAAAAGCTATATGCCTTGCAGAATAGTTTTACCATGATTTACTATTTACTTTCTATTAGGCCTAATACTGGGTTCGCATAAAACTACAGATCCTTCAGCAAGCATTATTTTGGGGAATGTGCTGAAAGACTGATATTTATTTCACTGTATTTTTTAAAATATACTTTAAGTTCTGGGATACATGTGCAGAATGTACATGTTTGTTACATAGGTATACATATACCATAATGGTTTGCTGCACCCATCAACCCGTCATCTACATTAGGTATTTCTCCTAATGCTATCCCTCCCCTTGCCCCCCACCTACCAACAGGCCCTGGGGTGTGATGTTCCCCTCCCTGTATCCACGTGTTCTCCTTATTCAACTCCCACTTATGGTGAGAATATGCAGTGTTTGGTTTTCTGTTCCTGTGTTAGTTTGCTGAGAATGATGATTTCCAGCTTCATCCACGTCCACACAAAGGACATGAACTCATCCTTTTTTATGGCTGCATAGTATTCCATGGTATATATGTGCCACATTTTCTTTATCCAGTCTATCATTGATGGACATTTGGGTTGGTTCCACGTCTTTGCTATTGTGATTAGTGCCACAATAAACATACATGTGCATGTGTCTTTATAGTAGAATCATTTATAATCCTTTAGGTATATACCAGTAATGGGATTGCTGAGTCAAATGGTATTTCTGGTTTTAGATCCTTAAGGAATAGCTACACATTGTCTTCCACAATGATTGAACTAATTTACACTCCCACCAACAGTGTAAAAGTGTTCCTATTTCGGCACATCCTCTCCAGCATCTGTTGTTTCCTGACTTTTTAATAATTGCCATTCTAACTCATTGCGCTTTTGATTTGCATTTCTCTCATGACTAGTGGTGATGAACTTCTTTTCATATGTTTTGTTTATTTTGCAAAGAAGGTGCTGGTTTGGTACCTTATACAACTTCATGGACTTTAACTAGAAGGCCAAAGCTCTTCATCAGCAAATTAGTTAAACTGTTGCTGGGAAGGGAAGCAAAGAATGCTCTTGCCTTACTGGTCTTAGCACAGGGTCTATAACATCCCTGGGTCCATGTAAATGAACCTTGGGTCCATGTAAATGAAAACTTACCAAAGGCAAATGTTAAAACTTACATCCTTGGGTCCATGTAAATGAAAACTTACCAAAAGGCAAATGTTATCCAAAGGCCTTACTTGTTAGCCAATAGCACCTTACTGAATTTCACTTGCCTGATAAGATTAAATAAAGGTAACAAGGTACTGAGGGCAGAGGCCACAAAACTTACACATTTTGATGAAGCCAAGAAGAGAAGGATAATTGGGGAGTGAGGTATGTCAGGAAAAGACAGCTGTAATGGGCATCCTGACGCAGGTAATGGGACAGTTATATCAGGAAAGAAGGTACAACATAATGGGGATAAAAGAACACTGAATTCCACTGTGCCCACTTTATGTTAGCCTCATGGTGGCATGATGACAGATCTTGACTATTAGAGTCTTCATAGGAAATAGTAAGCAGAAACTCAGGAGACCTAAACCTAGTTGTGTAGATGCTGCTGGCTAAGGACACAAAGAAACCCAAGGAAGGAAATAATGTCTCAGGACACTAGATTTAGCAAATATGAGAAGTTACTGATGATAAAAGGGCCCCAGAGCATGAGATAGGCATTCAAAGTCAAAATAAGACAAAATAAGTCTTTTATCTCGTTCATCCAAGAGTATCCCATTTCTTCTTCTTTTTTTTTTTTAACTCCACCCTACACGTTCATCCTCAACCTCAGCCCCAAATAAAGAAGGGATAGAAATTAGCCTGATAGTCTCTGCTGCTGTGACAGATTCTGGTATCTATGTTCACAGATACCCCAATCATCAGTTTTGCACAAGGACTTTTTATTTTTTCAGGCTACAAAAATACGCAAACTATTTGAAGGGTATACAAATCTCCTCCTCTGGTCCCGAACATATAGCTTAGGAATTGCTGATGAAATTACTTGACTCTAAGATTTAGCCTCCTTATGGATACTCCTCTGAATTTTAAATCTGAAATTCCACACCCAGAATCCAGGTCCTTTATGATCTTCTCACTCCCACTGTGCTCCTTACATGAATGTTCTGTGGAGGCCTTATCTTCAGGCAATGCCCATTAAGTACAGCTCTCTGAAGCAAAGGCATTCTACTCTTAGGGCATCTCACTTTGGAATATGCTAGAGGGAAGATTTTTAAAACAGGTGAATACTGAACCCTGAAGGAGTCTCTGTGCTGCTGAAGGAGGATTCACTGTCTCCAGATGAGCAGAGCTCACAACAGACCAACAGGGTGAGTCCTCCCTCACTCAGTCTCGCCCACAGCTCCCTTCTCAAAGCTGCTGAAATCTGCTCTTCCTTTGTCTTCTTAAGATCTAGTTTCCCCTGGATCTTTTCCAGGATAAAACCCACTCATTTCCTTGACTCACAATGTCCTCTGGAAAACTAAGTAATGAAAGCAGATGCTCAAACTCAGACACATATTTTCTCACTCAAATATTCATCATAGCTTCCCACCCGAAACTGAAGCACAATCTATTAGGAAAGTCACCATCTCTAGAGCCCACAGAAAAATTGGTCAGGCTGTTCTTGTGGGTTTCATAACTGTAACTTTCAATTAATCCAACATTTGTTTTATATTCTCTCTATTTTGCCTCTCATAGGACATCCTCAGCAAAACAGACATACTTTTCTTTCTGAGTATTCTAATACTCTTTTTGGTACTCTAGCATTAAAGCTTTAAACGTGTTCTTGGAGGGAAAAAAACCCTACTACCTAGATTTTACTTTCTTTGGCCAGTCACCAATAAATGAATATACTTTTAACTAGATACTCAGATGACATTCATAAAGGCAAAATCTGAACAATTACCTCGTGTATTCCTAATCTTTCTTCCTCCCTCAGGATGGGGCTTTGGGTGGAGGAGATCCCTAAATGGCAAGTCATTTCTAATCGTTTTTATAAACCAACAAGCTGAACACCTTGAATATGACCTCACTTAAAATTGTGTAATCTGCAGCAGACCAAAAGTTTCCTATGTTTAAGGATCCAAAAGGCAGACTGTTACAATAACCTTGTGTGTCTTATTGAATGGCTGATTCCAATAAATAAATAAATAAATAGAATTAATTAATTTAAAAGACTCATGTCCAGTATTTCGACTGCTGTTTATCCTCCATGGCATGTACAAACTTTTTTTAGAAATTGTGGGAAGTGTCAAGACCCATACTTGTTACAATTTAATTTTGTGCTGCTGAGGCAATTACAGTTCAATGAATGATGATGCAAACACATCGAAGTTTTCATTACTCTTTGCTTAATTTGTCAGTTAATGCCTTTGAGTTCTACGGTTTCCCTGGCAGTCTTAACTTGCCATTAAAAACCTGTCAAGAAAACACAATTTTCTGATTCCAGCCAGGTTTAAAGAGTATATATCCTTTCATTGTTAAGAAAGTTAGAACTCATTCCTCAACCAAAATATTTGTACTCCACAGTTAGGAAAGGTTGCAATAATTCTGGATTAGTGTTTTCTAATGCAACAGCACTGTAATAAATACCAGAAATAAGAATTCATGCTTAAGATACTATATATCATAAGAATGTTACATTCTATCAATGTTTCTTAGTAGTTTATGGCTACCTGATAAATGTTGGACTTTTACATTCCTCTCCATGTCCCAAGCATCTATTACATTTACACATTTTATACTTCTCTAATATTTTTGCAATACATTTTCCTGAATCGACTGATGACATTTAATAGAATGTTTAAGACACAATATAAAACCTTAAATGCTTTTGCTTATTCTGGGGGAAAAATGTGCACATAGATTGGATTTCAAATTAAAACCTACGATGGTGTACTCAACATTTTTGCTTCTGCTGTACATACTAAAATATAACTAAATGCTTCTTAAGCAATACTGCAGCATCAGTACAAATAACAAGTTCTTGTACTTACAAGCAAGCTAGATGATTAAGGAGCTATTAATGAAGGGAAACAAAACCACAGTGCTGGGATGTAATAGTCCATGAAATTCTTATTGGTAGAAAGGGAATCTGCAGTAAATAAATATTAACCTAAATGCTATAGAAAACATAAAGCAAACAGAGAAAAATATGTTCTTTAAGCTAAAATATAGGTTAAATATTGCTGACAATGTAAGGAAAGCCTATTTGCATACCACAGGGCTCCATCTGCTGTGGAAAACATAAGCTGCAAGAATGATTTAATATTTAATAGAAGTAGTAGCCATTGTTAATTATAATTTGCACATTTACAAATCAGCACTGATAGCAATACAAATTATGAAATATAAGGGTATTCTGCTGGATACTAGGGAAAATAAGATGACAGACAAAGTTAATGGAGTATCCCTAACCACAGCTCTGTCAGAACACATCAGAGAACTAATCCAGTTACAAAGAGCCTGCAATGGAAAATCTATTTAAAATATTAAAATGCTGTTTGGTAAAAGCTTTTTCATAGTGCATTTTACTTAAACAGTTGCTTATTGCTCATGGGTCATTAGCTGCACACCCAGATGCATTCTGCAAACTGCCATTTAAAAAAATAGTAGAAATTAAATAAGAAATATATTTCTGCAGCATTTTTTTCTTGATACATAGTAAGAGTTTGCTGAATATCCAGCCTGGATATGTGGAAAGCTGTGGAATTAAGCACCACACTTTGCCTACATCGAGCCATAAACTTCAACACAACTTTTCCCTCTAGACCTGATTTCATTCCCATATATACTTACATGCTAATAGTGATGATACAAATCGACTCTTATTTACTAGGAAGACAGAAATTACCATTGATTTTTCATTAATCTTCTATTTCACCTCATTTCTCTCATCATCGTATAATATGGATTAGTGGTGGAAACATTTTATGCACAATGTTTTAATAGTAACTTTTGTTCTCTAAATCATGAGTACTGCTAATTTTAGACTCTGGAATCCCTAATTTACAAAACTGATCTTTTATCCAGACTCCCTCAATTTACTATGATTAGTAAATCCTTGCTCCCTGACCATTTATTTTTAATGTATGCTAAAGATGATTCTGCATCTCTAAAAAATGTGAACAAAGGCCATACCAATCACACGGTATAAAATCCATTAGCCTAAGCAAGTAAAACTGTTATAGACCATATTTAAATGTAAAATTGGATGTTGTCAAGAAACATCAGGAATATTGCATATTCAAGTCTATGTAAAGTATACTATCAAGATATTTGTTGAGTTTAGTCAGAGGTCAAAACTGGCAGTCTCTGGGTCAAGTACTTTCAGAAGATGTTTTCTTGGCTACTTTCATTTTTACATTTGAATTTGAATCTTTTAGACAGTTGCCCACTAGTTCTTATTGTCTTTTTTTTTTAGCAACATCGTGCCTTTACATTACCTATCTGATCCCTATAAGTATTATCCCTGGCTTAAAGATTATTTGACATATCTATTAATATGCTACTTTATCAGTTTTTAGATATATCTTCCATCAGCCAACACATTCAGCACATATATTCATGGCTACAACCCAATAAACAAACCATGAGATATGAATTTCATTAATTTTGGACCCCAAATGGGCTACAATGTTTGTCAAAAGTGTTAAAACAACCCATGGAAGCCTATCAGGAAAGTGTCTGTCTTCACCAGATCTCTAGGTTAAAAAAAAACAAAACAAACAAAACAGTTATATTGTTTCTCCTGAGAATTAGCCCTTAGACCTTGCTATTTATTGTTCAGGTCTCAATTTCAGATATACATTTTCCCTGTAGCCAGAGAAACCTGAAGCTGAGATATTATATTACAGTGGTACCAACATGTATTCAACAGTACCCACCAGAAGCAAGTACAAGTTCTTTCTGAAGAAAAGTACCTCTAATTTAGCCCTCAAGATTCTCAACCCCTGAATTTTTAAAAATTAGTAGAATGGAATTCTGTTTACAATAATGGTAGACTAGATATCTCAGATCAACCCATAAAGCAACTAATATATGTGGGTAAATGTTTTAAATAATATGTTTCAATTCACTGAAACTATAACAAGAAAATAAAAAATTATGAAGTCAAACTTCAGAAAATGATAAATACCCAGAGAAATCACCATACATTTGAGCTTACTGTCCCCTTCGGGCCTCTGCTATTTTTAAAAAAAAGACTAAGATGGTGAGTGGAACAGTTTCACAGACTCACGATAGATGGAGAGAAACTCAAGTTCAGAGCCTGCCAAAAAAGAAGGACTGGCAAATCTCCTAAACTTTCAAATAAAGATAAACAAAACAAAACAGCCTCAAATGAACTAAATCCTTATTTAAACTAAAGGAAACCTTGATTACTAGTGCCCTTAGCCACCTGTCAAAAATAAACTTTCTTTGGTGGAAGGTGACACATACTCTAAGTCTCAAATTACTTTTTTTTTTTTAAACTCAGTGATTAGGAGTCAGAAATATAAGTAAGCAATATAATGTAATCAAAACCCTTAGAGAAATAATAGAACATATAAACAGATCCACAGGGAATTTAGATAATAGAGTTAACAGCTAAAAACTCAAAAATATGTTTAATATTTTCAAAAAACTAAAAAACAAGATTGGCAATGTTTCCAGATAGTTTGAAACGTTAAAAACCAGAAATTCTGGCAGAGCATGGTGGCCCACGCCTGTAATCCCAGCACTTTGGGAGGCCGAGGTGGGTGGATCACGAAGTCAGGAGTTCAAGACCACTCTGGCCAACATGGTCAAACCCCATCTCTACTAAAAATACAAAAATAAGCTGGGTGTAGTGGCATGCACCTGTAGTCCCAGCTACTTGGGTGGCTGAGGCAGGAGAATCGCTTGAACCTGGGAGGCGGAGGTTGCAGTGAGCCAAGATTGTGCCACTGCACTCCAGCCTGGCAAAAGAGCAAGACTCCATCTCAAAAAAAAGAAAAAGAAAAATGGAAATTCTGGAAGAGATAAATACACTAACTGAACTTAAGGACTCAATGGCTAGGATTAACTACAAAATACACAAAACTAAAGGGATGACTGATGACAGAATATAGACATATATCCAAGATATATGAGAAGATATATCAGTATGTCAGTAGAAATGTTGTCAATTGGCAAAATAATGTCAATAGACAAAAATATGTCAATAGAAAATATTCAGGATAAAGCTGACAGGAAAAAGAATAGTATGAAAAATAAAAACAAAAAATAAGAGCATAAGAAAGATAGATAATACAATGAAATGTTCTAATCTATGCATAAATTACAAGAAGAGATAAGAATGAGAAAGAAGCAGAAAAGACGAAAAAAAGAGAAAGATAAATATTAAGGACACCACACCTAGGCATACATACCATTGGTCCTATAACCAGCTAGAGAAAAAATATACACTAATCTTCAAGGACACAAACATGCAGAGCATCTGATGGCTGACTTCCTTACAGAACAAGTCAAATCTAGAAGAAAGTGAAATAATTTTCAAAATACCAAAAGAAAATAACAGGTGTTATAAAATTTTAAACTCAAGGAAAAAGAGTCCTCAAAAACAAAAACTAAGAAAACAATTTCAGACAAAAAAAATTAATTCAAATCTGAACTAAATATAATGTGAAAGGTATTCTTTAGGCAGAAAAAATATTCCAGATGGAATTGAAATATATTTTTAATGCTTAAATAAGTTGAGAAATATACCATGTTCATGGATCAGATAGCGTAATATAGTTAAGATAGCAGTTCTCCTCAAAATTAATCTTACAGACAATAAAACTTCACTCACAATTTAAATAAATATTTTGAAAATTTAGCAAGTTAACTCTAAAATATATGTGATTAAGGTGCTAATCACCCTAATCACATACATTAGGCCAAGAAGACACTTTCAAGGGGAGGGGATTTGTTCAATAAAACATCACAAGCAAGTAAAAATGAATAAATAACAGATACATCAGTAAATCTTAGGATTCTAATTTTGTAAGAAAAAAAAGCAAGTTGTGAAAGGCTAACTAGATTATGGTATTTTTTATAAAGTTCAAAAACTTGCAGAGCTAGACAACACATTGGTGAGAAAGACGATTGATACACAGATAGATGTACTTTACATATACAACCCTATGTGTATTTCATATGTATGCATATATATATGATATATGCATATAATAGTATAAAGAAAAACAAAGTAAATAGCAAATTCAGAGTTTTGTTTACCTCTAACCAGAAGGAAAAGAATTCACTCAAGAGAGACCAAGAAAACTTCCATACTATTTTATATAAAAAACCACTTTATGTAATATGCTCATGTTATTTAGTATAGGTTATAATATGCATAAATATGTCATTATTTTGTATATCAAATTTCATATAATAAAATTATTTAAGATTTTTTGGTATGAAAAGAAGAGAAAATGCAACCATATAGTAATTCAGTTTAAAGAAATAACAAAAATAAAAAAGTGAAAGCTTACATTTTTTTGTCTAGCTTGGTTGTCAAACTTCTTCAAATAATTGCATGATTTTCTTCATTGCACTGAATTTATCAACCAAATTTCTAGAAGCAACAGTATTGTTATGGGTTGAATTTTGTCCTCCCCTCCACTATCCCCAAAAAGGTATGTTGAAGTTCTATCTCCCAATACCCTGAAATGTAACTTTATTTGGAAATAGGGCTCATATAGAAGTAATCCAATTTGGGGCTTTTTTGTTCTTTTTGTTGTTGTTGAGTTTTGTTTGTTTTTTTGAGACAAGATTTCCTTCTGTCACCCAGGCTGGAGTGTAGTTGTGCAATCTAGGCTTACTGCAACCTTCATCTCCTGGGTGCAAGCAATCCTCCTGCCTCAGCCTACCTAGTAGCTGGGACTACAAGAGTGTATCACCACACCTGGATAATTTTTTTTAGTTTTTTTTTTCGCAGAGATGGGGTCTTGCCACGTTGCTCAGCCTGGTCTTGAACTCCTTAGACTCAAGTGATCCACCCACCTCACCTCCCAAAGGGCCAGGATTACAGGCATGAGCCACTGCAACTAGCCAGAAGTAATCTTAAATTAAAATGAGGTTATTAGGGTGGACATTAATCCAATACAACTGGTATTGTATTGGGAAGGGGAAAAGGGGAAATTTGGACACAGGACAGAAATGCACTGAGGGAAGACAATATAAAAAGACACAAGGAGAAGACATCCATTTGTAAGACAAAGAATGCCCTGAAGCTACAGGAACCTGGGAGAGAGGCCTCAAACATTATCTTTTCCCTTTAGGTTTCCTACAGGTTTCAGAGGAAGACAAGCTTGTAGACACCTTGATGTTGGACTTTCAGCCTCCAAAACTTGCAAACAATAAATTTCTGTTCTTTTAAGCCATATAGTTTGTAGTAATTTTATGGCAGCTGTAGCAAACTAATGCAATCATTCTTGATGGTTTTGAAATAATAATGCTTTAATCCCAGTAATTTCCAAATATAGTTTTATAATAATATATATGACAAAATTAGCAAAGTATTTTCAAGGAACTTAAAATCAACTTTAAATCATTTGAAATATGATATGGTCACTAGTTTACAGATGGTAACATGAAGTGAGCAACAGGAGTGTACAGAATTTTTTTGAAAGTGGAGATCAGAATCAGCTGAAGTTCTGAAAAATATAATGTGTTTTAACAAAAAGGCCAACCCCAAAGGTTGCAAATTTGGTGTTTATTGTCATTGTAATGACTGCATCCAATCCCTGGGATTCTGTTGGTGGTCTTCTAGCAGATACTACTCTGGATGATTCAGGTTAATGTAATTTAGAATAATTCTATGTGTCAAGTAATAAATTACAAGAACTATGTCATTTGAAATTCGACTTTAACCAATGGTAAATAAATTTGCTTAGATTTTTTCCTTGTATTTATAAAAACAACTGTTTGTAGCATGTAGTATAGTTAAGAACACATTTAATTTTGTCTGTTAAATGAAATTTAATAATTTAAATTTCTTCATAGACTGTAAAAATGAGTTATAGATTTTAAAAATGTATTATTACTATAATAACTATAAAATTATCAGATAAGCTCACAAAGTGAGGCTCCTTCCAAAAAAGAATCAGTCTGATGTTTAGGGCAATATTAATGAATGAATCATATCAACTACCTGGTTCCTTAGATTCACTGTCTGACAAATAGTATAAAAGCAATTCCTACCCGGAAAAAACCTCGAGTATTTTGAAAACTGATAAACTTGGTGATTCTGCATGTGTGTGGCCTCAGTTTTCTCATCTGCTAAGTAAAGATATAACTTTATTGCTTCCCCATGGTTACTATGAAACAAATTAATAACTCTTAAAAAAAACTTGACAAATATAAGACCCATGTACACTCAACGTTAGTATTTGTGGAACAAAGTGCCTAATCTAAAGCCTAAAAACTAGGTATTTTTCATCCTTTCCACACTAGGCAATAGGAAAACTGTTTCAGAAGGGTCTATGAAATATATTACTGGTTCCCATTTCGCTTTGGTATGAAAATGAAATAAAGAAATTAATTTTTGGCTTAAATCAATTCAAAACAACTTCAAAATCTCTACCAAAATCTGCCCTGTATTCTTAGACTAATATACAATCATTATAATACATTAAGAATATTTAATATTCTTCCCTCTGCCACCTCCCCCATAATTTTATTATTACTTTAATCAGCATTTTGTGCAACTTCCTCTACTAAGAAAAGATACAAAAAGCAAGGCTGTATTTGGACTCAGTATTGAAAGCAAACTTATAGATCATCTCATTTAACTTGCCATCCTTACAAGATTTCATTTAGTGACATCTCAGACAAGTGGCCATCTGTGTAGACTTTGAACACTCTCAGTAAAAAGACCTTTATTGTAGATATGATGGAAACTTCTTGAATTGCTTATAGAATAACCAATTAAAAATTCTTTCTTTGATTTTGGATCCAAATTTGCCTCACCAGAATTTATGCTTATTGATGCTGTTCTGCCCTCTGAAACAAAAAAGGAACAAATCTATTTACTATTTCATGATCTTTTAAAATTTTGAAGTTGTTCAGATTTTTGTCATAGTCATCTCTTGTCTAGCTCTGATGTAACATGGTTTCTGCAACATCATGAGTGGTATTCTCAGAGCAAGCTCTAGCTTGTAGATGACCCCTCTACACATAAGGTACACGGAACTGAACACTCCATTCAACTTCACATGTGGATTGGCCAAGACTGTTTTCAGGAAGAGTGATGACCCTGTGATCTCTTTGCAGTGATGTAGAATAAGATATGCGATTAGCTTTTTAGCAGCAACGTCACCGACAGTTACACAAATCTCATGGGCAACTACAATTCTCCAACAACTTTCCCATGATCTCCAGCCAAGGCCTGTTGCCCCACTGCCATCATAGTGCGTTTTGTGAACCTAAATTCAATTTTGACAGTTTTGACTCAGAAGTTATACACGTCCATGTTCATGTTTACCTTGATGTAGCATGCTATCTAATAAAACCCTGTTTCACTGACTATAACTTTGATAAACCAGCTTTGTATTACTTAGTCCTGCCATTCAGGGTCCTACCACATGTTCCTAGAAAATTTTATTCACTTTGACACAGTTCCAGTTTGCTCATAATTTCAAAAGCCAACTTTGAATTCATCTGACTGTACAACTTCCAGCTCACATTTTTTGACTTCTCCACATATATTGATTTTTATATGCTAATTTCCTAAAATGAAGATATTCTATACTTATGAGAGCTCCTGAGCCTATTACCATTCTCTAAATGAGTAGTAGCTTAGCTGCTTTTTTTTTTTTTCGAGACCAGATCTCACTCTGTCACCTAAGCTGGTGTGTAATGGCATAATCTCGGCTAACTGGCCAACTGCAGCCTCCACCCCTATGGCTTCAGCAATCCTCCAACCTCAGCCTCCTGAGTAGCTGGGACTATAGGCACTTGCCACCACACCAGGCTAATGTTTTGTATTTTTGGTGGAGATGCAGTTTTTCCATGTTGCCCAGGCTTGTCTCTAACTCCTGAGCTCAAGTGATCTGTATGCCACTGCCTCCCAAAGTGCTGGGATTACCCATGTGAGCCACCATACCCTGCTAATACTAGTTTCTTTAAGAGGCCTGCTCTGTTACATCTAGGCTTAAGCTCTCTGTCATATAATTTGTCACTTAATTATTGATTGTTGTTATCGGAGACCTTTAATTTATCTTTTCATTCTGGATGCCTTTGCAGTATTTATACTAAATTTTATTTAATTGAGGAGGAAAGGAAGGCAGGCAGGCAGGAAGAGAGAAAGGAAAAAGGGAGAAAAGGAGGGAGGAAGGGAAGTGATGAGAGTCATCTTTTCACTTAGGTTGTAAGCACTGAAAAGTAAGAAACCACGCATTATACATTGTCTCTTGATCTTTTAAAATTTTGAAAACTCATCTCAGTATTGAAATCTACAGTCAGAAATCTACATCTCACATAAGGACTAAGAAGAAACCTGTGGAGACCATTGAGGATGGAGCTGTGGATACCATCTACAGACCTGTGGATACCATCTATGGACCAATATAAGTGAATACAAGAGATAATAAGAAAAAGTTGAATGACTTAAAGTATTACAGCAGGTTGTTAGCAGATGAACAAACCTACAAGGCAGTGAAATAGCTCTCTAGGTATCCTGTAAGAGTTTTGACAGAACTGAGAGCACATTGAATCAATCTTTAAGATACTCAGCTGCTGACACACAGGAAAAGGAGAGGTTGCTCATGCAGATTGATTAGCTAGCAGCTTCTATACCTGGTGAATGAAAAGAGGTATTAATGAGCCCAAAGTAGAAGGAAACCTCTGTCCTAGAGTTAAGGTTGGGAGAAAGGTCAATGAAGGAAATGAGGTGAACCAAGAGGGCCAATCAATTTCAGGTCACAGTGGATCAATTACAGCCCATCTATGACTTCCAACCAGAAACTCAGAGTCAGCTCTATCTCCCTTTCTTCCCTCACTCTTGTGTGAGTCCCAAGACCCATCAATTCTAATCCTGAAATCAGTTCTTATCTACATCTTCATACCGCCCCTGCCTTTTCTCATATCTTGCCTGGAAATTTTCAATGATCTTTCAACTATAATCTTCATGTCTTTAGACTTACTCCTTTATCCTAACTATTGCAAGAATTTCTTTTAAATCACCAACCCAACCTGGTCACATTCCCAGATAAAATCCTTTGATGGCTCCTCAGTTACCCACTAAAGTTCTTTGCATGGTATTCAAGGCCCTTCATTATCAGACTTCAACATTTATTTCCAACCTTGTCGTCCACCAGACCACCCTCCAATGCACGCTATATTATGGTCATCACAAGTGACTTCTTCAACTTCTATACCTTTTGTCTTTGCTCACATTGTTCCCTCTGTCTGGTAAGCCCTTCCTTCCTGTCTCATCTTCATATACATCTATTATCATTTAGGACCAAGCTGAAATGTTAAATCCTTTTCAAAGATTTTCCCACTCCCTCAACCCCTCTTTCAGGCATAAATTATTTCTTCCATTTCTGAACTTTACAGTATGTTTTCATGCATCTTTTGCACCTATTGAATTGTGTATGTCTTTATCTTCATATGCCTATAGGTTCTCAATAAATGCTGAATGAATGATTGAACCAGAAAATAAATGGAGCAGTAAGAAGTAGTGAGAATATAACAATAAAGGAGATGATATGTATCCTGTCAGCTATTACTGTGAGTTTCTCTTACAGTGAGTCCTATAAAACAATGCAACATATATAATCAACATGTTAATAAAATATATTATAAATAAATCTGTTAATAAAATATATTTTATATTTGTTTTATAAATATAAACAATTATTTAAAATATTATAAAATATAATTTAAAATATATTTTAATGACTTTTCATTCATAATCTTTGCCATCTAAAAACATTTAAATATGCTGCAAACACTTCTCCATTCAAAAATATGCAATATGCTGTGCATTATTGCAGGCCCTGGGATTTCACTGGAGAATAATACAGTTAAGGTAGTCTTATAAAATTTACATTGCAGGCAGTAATGAATTAAATAAGTAAACAAATAACCTTAGATTGTGACACATGCTGAACATAAAGGATAATGTGATAGCAAGGCTGGGCAGGAGTATTGTTAGGAAAGAGCTCTCCAAAGAGTTGGTATCTGAACTGAAACCTAAATGTTGAGAAGGAGTCAAAGACTTAGTATCTGAACTCAAACCTAAATGATGAGAAGACACACCTAAAGAGCATTTAGGCTAAAGAAACAGCAAGTACAGAGTCTCTGAGGAGGCAATAACCTTGCATTTAGAGGTGAGAAGATCACTGTGGTTTGTGTTCAGTAGAAAGGGGAGCAGGAGACACTATTCAGAGATTAGGTTGGGAAGCAGGCAGTGACCATATCATGCAGGACTATATAAGGCATGGGGAGAATACTGAATTTTATTTTTATTTTGATGAGAGACCTAAGAGTTTCCATCGTAGGTCATTAAATTTGTGACTAACCAAACTATAACAAATATCTCTTTAGCATGTTCTCTGATTATACCTTAATTATACTTTAATTTACACACCCATTATACCTTGCCTGGACTACTGCTCTCTACACTGGTCTCCCTGACAATAGGGCAATTCCTACATGAGCTTATATCATCATCATATCTTCTTCAAATAAAAAAAAATGATCAAATTATACACTGCTTACAAATCTGTGAACTGTCCAAATATTTACCCAATTTCCAATCTTTTGTTTTTATCTATCACTTGACATGCTAGATATTTCTCAAGGGCTAAGTACATTCCCCTGGGTGTCAGCAGACTTTGATGACATCACAAAAAAATGTTTAATAATGTGACAGAGAGAGAGCATTTTTAAACTTTAAGCTTTACAGAGTAACGTCAAACATTACAGCTAAGTATTTATTTTTAAAAGGACAATGGCTTACAGTTTAGAATTATGTCTTCTGCCAAAGTTAAAGCCAAAATGTATATAAATTTTGTGGTATTTATAAAAACTGACATGCTATGCCTGTGCCATGGTTATAATAATTTGTCATTAGTATGGAAACACTTCTTAGCAATGCTCTTGCTTATGTCTACAATGTACCGGCCGATACATACTCATAATGTCTTCAGTTGACTTTGGCAAGTTATTTATTAATATACATACTATAAGTGTTTAATTTGATGTATTTTAACAAATATATACACTTGTGTGACACCAAACAAATCAAGAACACTTCCATCACCACAGAAAGTTTCCCAGTACCCCTTCCCAGTTAGTCCTTCCCACCCAACCATGCCAGCCAGGCAACTGCTGATGTGCTTTTGTCTCTACAGATAAGATCTGTCCATTCTAGAATTTCATTTACATAAAATCATGCAGTGTGTTTGTGTGCAGGCAATGTATGTG
The DNA here is from genome assembly GCF_049354715.1 of Callithrix jacchus. Classification (NCBI taxonomy): domain Eukaryota; kingdom Metazoa; phylum Chordata; class Mammalia; order Primates; family Cebidae; genus Callithrix; species Callithrix jacchus. The sequence continues at coordinate 125,446,490 of NC_133508.1, forward strand.
CATGGGTATATTTTGCTCAGCATCATGTTTTATAACTTCATCCATATTGTTGCATGTGTTGGTCATTTTTTCCTTTTTATTTCTGAGTAGTATGGTTAATTGGTTTAACCATTCACATAGTAATGAACATTTGCATGTTTCTAGTTTAGAGCTAATAATAACAAGTTACTATAAACATTGGTATACAAGTTTTGTGTGGATATGTTTCTATTTCTATTGGATAAATGCCTAAGATTGAATTGCTGTGTTAAATGAACATGCTTAAGAAATTGGCAAATTATATTCCAAAGTTGTTGTACCACTTTACATTCCCATCAGCAATGTATGACAATTATGGTCGTTCCACATTCTTGCCATTCAAGTATGTATATAGTGGTATATCCTATATACATACATTAAAATCATTTTTAATGTTCATTTCCCTGATGACTAAGGAAATTGAACATTATTTCATGTGTTTCTTGATGTTTTGTGTATCTTATTTTGTTCGAAGTATTTGATCATTTCAATTGAATTATGTGTCCTCTTAATATTGAGTTTTAAGTGGCTTTTTATGTATGTATTCTGGATGTACATTATTTAGCAGCTGTATGAATTGCAAATATATTCTTAGTATCTTACCTTTTTATTTTCTCAATTGTTTCTTTTGAAGAGATGTTTTTAGTTTGGATAAAGTCCAATTTATCAATTTTTTAAGTTTATACTTTTAGTGCCCTATGAAATCTTTCATCTCAAGATGAAGATTTTGGGTTTTTTTAGAACTTTTACAGTTTTCACTTTCATGTTTAGACATACAATGTTACGTTTAGATATATAAATATATGTTTAGATATATAAAGTTATATGTTTAGATATGTCATTACTTTATTATTTCTTTCTTCTATCCAATTTGTACTTAATTTTCTTTTTTATTTCTAATGCCTAAGGTGGAATTTCAGATCACTGATTTTAAACCTTTTTTTAATTCTAATATGCATATCTAAATCTATAAATTTCCCTCAGAGCACTGTTTTAACTACTTTCAATTTCCTTTTAAGTACTACTCTAAATGAAAAAATTTGGTATGTTGCATTTTGTAATTATTTAGTATAATTTCCCTTTTAATTGCTTACTTGATCCACATATGATTTAGAGCATGTTATTTAATTTCTAAGTATTTGGAGATTTTCTAGATATCTTTTTGGTATTACTAACTAATTTAATTCCCTTATGGTCAACAAACGTACTCTGTATGACTTTAATCACTTTAAATATGTAAAGACTTGTTTTCTATCTCGAAATACAGCCAGATTAGCACTTTAAAAGCATTCCCATGGTACTGTTACTGGGTGCAGTATTCTACAAATGCCAAGGAGGTCAGGTTGGTTGATAATTGTTTTACAGGATTTCTATATACTGCTTTTTTTCTACTTGTTCTATCAATTGCTGAGAGAAGAATGCTGAGATAACCAATGATTATGGTGGATTTACTCTATTTTCTCTCTTCAGTCATATCAGATTTGTATTTTGAAACCGTCATTTAAAGGTATACACATAAAAGATTGTCATATCTTCTCAATGAGCTGATGTTTTTAACATCCCTTTAAAGGTTTGCTAATATTTGTTTCAAAGTCTATGTTTTCTGATAGAAATAAAGCCATTACAAATTTCTTATGCTATTTGCATGATTTGCACAGTATAACTTTTTATTATTTTTCCTGTTGCCTGTATATTACTTATAAATGATATTTACCCATTCCTTAATTTTTCATTCAATTTTTGCCTTTTAGTAGATATATTTGGTCTTTTATATAATGTTTTATATAATTGAATCTAATTCTATGTTGCTGTTTGTTTTCTAACCCATCTGTATTTTCTTCCTTTGTCTTTTTGCTTTTTAAGAAAAATTAACTTTTCTTTTTAGTATTTTATCTCCTCTTTCCATTCATTAGTTACATAGCTATATATCTTCTTTTAGTTGTTGCTCTATTTTCACAATATTATTAACATCACAATCTACCTTCAAACATTATTCTTTATGAATAATTTAAAACACAGCTCTATCTTTCAACTTACTCTGTCCATTTTTATTCTCACCATTTTACTTCTATACGTGTTTTAGACTAATAAATTTAGAATAAGACATTATTTTATTAAAAATTTTGATAGACAGAGTTTTTCTATGTATCTGTATATTTATATTTCTAATACTCTTTATTTCTTTATATAAATTTGAGTTTCCATCTTGTATCATTTTCCTTCTAAAAAGTCCTTTAATACTTCCTATCAAGATATATTCTAGCAGTATATCTTGAATTATTTCAAGCGTTTGATTATCTCAAAATGTATGTTGTCTTTATTTTTGAAAGATACTTTTGCTTGATAAAGAATCTAAGCTGTTTTGTTTTGTTTTGCTGATGTTGTTGTTTCCCCCAGCACTTTGAAGATGTTTGTTTGTCTTTTGGTTTGCATCGTTTCTTGTCAATTTATATCTTTGTTTGCTTGTGTACAACATGTTATCTTTTTTTAAAATATGGCTGCTCTGAGATTTTCTCTTTATAATTGATTTTCAGTGAGTTTATTATGATATGCCTTAATATAATTTTTACGTTTATATTATTTGAATTTTGGTGAGCTTCTTGGATATGTGTGCTTTTAAAATTAACACTGAAAAAATTCCAGCCATTATATTCTTCAATATTATTTCTGCCGCACTCTCTACCTATTTTGGGACTCCAATTAAAGATATGCAACATTCCTTGACATGGTCCCCAGGTCTGAAAGGCTCTATTAATTTTTTTACAGGCTTTTCTTCTTTCTATGCTTCAGTTTTGATGGTTTCTATTGTCCAATATTCAACTTCACTGATGTTTTCTTAAGCAATCTGCTCTTAGATCCATCAAGTGAATTTTCCATTTTGGATAATGAACTTTTTTTTATCTCTAGAAGATCAATTTTTTTAATAGTTTCCATTTCACTACTTATTGTGTTCACATTTTCTTTAAGTTCTTAACATATTTATAATACATATTTTAATTTCCTTATCTGCTGCTTCTATCATCTCTCTCATTTCCGAATCTGTTTCTACTGCTATGATTCACATTTTCCTGCTATTTTACATGGCCTATAATTTTTGGTTGGAGCTAAACGTTGTGAAAGTTTAAGTGTCTGAATTTTGTTGTTTTCCTTTGTAAATGTTAATCTTTGATCTGGAAGGCAGATCATTCACTTGCAGATCAGCTTGTTCCTGTGGAGTCTTTTTCTTATTATTCTTTTTGTTAGGACAGGTCTAGAGAAGTCTTTACTCAATTTTGTCTTACTCCTAGGGCATGGGCTTTCTGGGATCTTTATCAAACACCCTGGGTGTTCCACGAGATCTCTCTTCACTGGCTAGAGGACATTTGGCTCTCTTCCCTGTGTGAGCCCTGGTAGCTGTTCAGTTCCTTAGCAGTTGTTCTTCCTCAGTAATTGCTCTTTGCCAAGACTTGAATAGTCCTACCCTACATACCTGCAACTTACTATTCAGCTCAAACAGAGGGGACCACAACTTAAGAGGACCCCAAGCAGAGTCTTTAAGTTCTTTCTCTGCATAGTTCCCACCTCTGTGGTACTCCATCCTACAAATTCTGGCAGCTTCAGCTTCCCCAAACTCTAATCTCTGTCTCTTCAGTTCAGCAAGACTATTGGATACTTCTTGGATTCTTTTTCCTTTACTGGGATCTAGTAAATGTTTCCAAGAAGAAAACAAGGTGATCACAGGGCTTGCCTTGCTTTTCACTTCTTATGGATCTCGTATACTTCTTGTTCTCTAATATTTGAAAACAGTTGTTCTCTACATGTATCTACTTTTGTAGTTGTTTATTTATTATTTATGGCAGGAGGGCTGGTCTAGTAACAGTTGTTGCATCATGGCTTGAACAGAAAGTCATACATAGATGAAAATAATAAATATAACTCTAAAATCATATCTCACACCCAAAAAATAATGCTTAATCCCAATTAAAAATGCTCCAAGTAAGTGTGGGCTGGGCCTAAGATAAGCTAGATGGCAGGTTATGAGTAATCGCTAGCACAACAGCTGCATTCTACACTATTCTCTCATATCAGTGAAAGATATAAGAATACCAGCGAGAGAGGGCAATGTTACAGTATGCATAAATATGAATCTAGTTTTTATTTTACCCAAGACATAACTCATAATCAATTACAAACATCTGTGTGTCCATATTAAGCATTAAAAACCACCATTTGTCTAAAGGTAAAAGCCCAGCCATTAAACTTAAAATAGATAACTCTCAAAATTTCATGTCAAGCAATGTCTCCAGCTTTAACTCTCTCTAGTCATCTTATCCACACCATATTTCAGCCTCACTGAACTGTACATCATTCCTAGACTGCATCGTGCATTGCTCAACTCCTTGCTATCCTACATTTAAGACTCCTCTAGCCTTGAATTAATAATTATTCTAGTATTAAAATATTTATTCAGTGCTTTCTATATGTGCCAGATACTCTTAAAACTCTTCACATGTATTAACCCATTTAAAACTCACAATAACATTTTATCCTAACTTTAAAGATAAGGAAATTAAGGCTTATAGAATTTAAAAACTATCTCAGGGTTACACAGCTAGTAAGAAGGAAGCAGGAGTATAAACCCAGAATTATATGACTCCAGAGCATGCACTTTTAAATACATTTCTTTCTCTTAGATTTTTGTCAGATATTAGAATTACCCAAGGAATTTTTGAGAATCTCCATACAAGTGAAATGAGAATTTCTGAGAGTATGACTTAGTTAACATCTCCTAAAATCCCATAGATGATACCAATTTGTAGCCAAATTTGAGAATCAGTGCACTACCCTACATTTTTAGTTCATATGAATTTGATATTGGTCAATGTGAGGTCAAGGATATGTACAAAATCAATTTTATCATACTGGAATTTAGAATTTACCAAATGATTACTGGTTACACCATGTAGACTGGGCATCAGGGAGATAGAAATTGATTGCTCAAAAGAGCCTCAAACCCAAGCACCAGGCAACTGTTGGGTAATTGAATATCAAAAGTCTACTATTAGAGCAATAATAAAACATGCCTCAATTGTTATTGTGGTTGGATGATTCTGTCTAAGTTACTGTTCCCTAGGCATTGCAGAATACCATAAAGTAAATAAGAGACATTATTAAATTGCTTTGTAAGTATAAGTACAGAACATAATACTGTTAATATTGTTGAGTACAAGCACTGAACACTACATGCTATTAATAACCTTTGAGGGATAGATGGAATATGGACTCATGCTCATGTCAGAGAAATTTATATTCACCTATCCATAGTTACTGAGGAACATTAGCATTTGTGCATCAAGTGAGAACATGATTCTTTCAAATCTAGTGTCCTGTCTCCAAGAATAGCCTATGCCCAGTGATACAGCAGAACTCAACACACAGCCACCCCAACTGTCATATACATATTATGTTTCTAGTAACTTGCTTAGAATAGAATTCTTTCTGGTCCCATTAGGAAATCAACTTTAGGATTAGAAATAGTGAAATTTGATTAACTCCCTAAATTGGTTCGTATATTTACAAATACTAACGTGTCTAAACTCTGTTTGTGTATAACCCCTGATCAAATCTGAGCTACATAAGTTTGCTTAATATTACTAGTATTTGACCAAGATGGTAATTTATAGAATCACAGGTAAGGAGATTCTTTTCTTATAGAGAGTAAAATTGCTTTTGAGGAAATGTTTTAATTGTTGTTTTATGAAAAAGAAAACCATATACTATGCTAGATAGTAGAACAGAATACTTAAAACAAATGTACTTTATCAATATTCATTTAATATTCTGTTTTCCAACTGGAGGATGTATCATCTGTCAGGCTAGGGTAGGCTATGTTGCAGTAATAAATATGGTGGCTTAAAACAATAATTTATTTCCCATACACACTACCAGCTATTGGAGATCTGCACTGCAGTCTTCATGTTATCATAGTCCATGAGGATTACAGCTGATAGAGGGACTTCTGAAAGGTGCTGGTAGCCATACAAAAAGGATAGAGACCATGAAAAAGGATAGTTAACCACTCTCTGGCTTTTGAGCTTCATCCCATAAGTCAATGTCTGTTTCCATGTCTTTGGCCAAAGGAAGCAAGAAAATACAAATGTCCCATGCGTCCAAAAAGAGAATGAGAAAAAAACTGATAAACAGAACTGATGACTGCCAAAATCTGTCCTTCTGATTACCAAATATTTGGTTCATTCTCATTCTTGCATGCAAAACATATTTAACCCTATCCCAGAGAAACAAGCCAAAAATTCCAAGATTACAGCATTAAGCTCAAAGACTATGATCTTGAGATATTGCACAGTGGTTTCTTCATCATTCATCATCACTCCATTCAGAAAGAAGAAAGTGAAGAACACACAAGAGATGTTGGTCCATGACAAGTCCAAAGTTCTGGACAGATATTTTGAGAATTGCTACCTTAAAGGTGAGGAATATTCCTTAATTCCTTGGGCCTTGGTTCCCTCCTTGTACATTGTTGTCTGTGGTTCTTGGCTTTGTCTTTTGGAAGATTTTTTCTTTTCCATTACACTTTTTGGTCACATATAAAATAGGTATCAGGAAATATGTTCTCCCTGGGAAGTTAGCAGCTTTCTCAGCCTACTTCTTGCCCATGGACAATAAGCGTTATTGTCTGCAAAAGCTGCTAATTCCAAAGGTCATTTTAAGTCTTGAACTTTTGTAGGCTTGTGATTTCTTTAGCAGTGCAAAATTTTTAAGAACTTAGCCTCTTATCTGTTTTATTCCGGTAATTTTCATGTACAAAACTATACCTAATAGCTCTTTTCTGACGGAAATCTTATATTTGCTAGATTGCTTTGGTTTCTTGACACTCCTCCCAATTATTGTCTTTATTGCTGGCACCTTTTGAATATCGGTTTTCTCCAGAAAATCCACAACTGAAATCTCTTTTCTCCTAGCCTTTTTGTCTGATTGAAAGATTGAAAGTACTCTCTAGGTATCAAGTTGATCCATCAAATGGTTTTAACCACAGGTATCCCTTGTAACAATTATGCTAATTACCCATTTTTATCTTTTACTGTTTGAATTGAGAAGCAATCATATAAGTCTTTGAGGTTTTTTCTTGTTTTTTTTTAACATTTTTATTTTTATTTTTTTTCCTGCTTGTAAATATTTTCAGAGAAACATAGTCATTCTTACAGTGGCTTGCCAAACACAACAAATACATGCTAGTCAGTTCCACATATTTTAGGTTTTGTTAGTGCAACACCCAAAATTCTAGGTACCAATTCTTATGTCAGTCAGGGCAGGATAGGTTATGCTACAGTAACAAATACTCCCAGATCTCAGTGGCTAAAACAAAGAGAAGGGAGACTTTTTCCTTTTGCATGAGCAGGGCCATTGCAAATTATCAGGGATAGCCCATCCATTGCTGTCATTCAGATCCCAACAAGATGAAACAATTACCATCTCAGAAGTTGCTGGCCACTATGCAAGGCTTAAAGAGAGAGCATGCTCAATTATATATCAGCTTTTAAAGCACCTACTCAGAAGTAACATGTATCACATAGGCCACTGCAAGACACATGATCACACCTCACTTCAAGAGGGTTGGGAATGAAACATTACCGTATATGCCCCAAAAGATAACTGGATATACTTAATAAAGAGCACTAAAAATCACAGTAAAGAGTTTGAATAGAACGACTTAGTGACTTAATAAGTGATAAAGTAACCCAGCAAATCAAAGAAAGAAATTTATTTCCTATCACTAACTTATATACAGAGAGTTCTTAGATTATAAGCATTACACAAAATCAAGAAAATGTAAAGGAACAGCCTCCTAACAGTTTCCACTCAAAGGAGGTAAATCAAATCAATATTCTATTTTAACAAAAATAATTTTTTCACTCTCACATCTGCTAATTACCAGAGGACAGAGTTTAATCTGAAGACGTTTATCAGATGAAATAATTTCGAGTTTAGACATCTCTTTTTCTTATATTAGTTCCAAATGTCATATCTCAGCAGGTTCTATAGCCTCTTGAAATAATGTAAGCTAAAGAAAAAAATTGAAGACGGACTTAGCTCAGAAGAGAAATTAGTGCTTTGCTTAGGCATAACCTTCAGCAAGTCACTTATTACTTGCTAAGCTTTCCTATTCATAAACGTTTGACACCCACATATACAGCAAGGATGCTGGAAGGGTTAGTGAGATAACATTTGAGAAGTGCCCTGAACTCCTAAACACCAAGGTGTTAGAGCCAATAGGAGAAATCATTTTTTCAAATAAGACTCAATAAATTAATCTCTTGTTCCTCTACTAAAAATATTAACAGGAGCTACAAAATGCCACAGTTTAGCAGAATTAGCAGATTGTTTCTTAACATACCTCAACCGCATAATCAGTACAATTATGTTCCATTATCCAGCCTTTCCTCAAGCTGTTCAGTACCTAAAAGCTCTTCAAGCTTTACTATTCACAAGCTGAATATGGGCCATCAATTTTTCCTTCTGTGCTACTTCCAGTCACATCAGCCTAAAGAGATCTTCAAAGAAGTAGTCATTCTCATCAACAACTCATTACCGCACATAGTCTGAAAGGCCAACGGGACTGTGTTTACAGTACTCCAAACAAGGGTGGACAGGAGAAGGGAGATGTGCCACAGAACTTCATAAGGAGTATCAATGCCCACCTGGTTTCACCTTAAATTTTCTTCTCTCAGTTTGATTGCCCACTCACTGTATTCTCCTTGGTCCCTTTATTAAAGACTCATTCTGTCACACTTGCCTTAGTGCCTAGAGTAACTAATTAAGATCTTATTCATTAATCATACACCAATGTATTCATAACTACAATTCTTTTTCTGTTTAAAAGGCAGTTTTTTCCTCAAGCTGTTAAGATTAAATTAGGAAGAATTTTACTATTTCTTTTTTTTTTTTTTTTTTTAATTTTTTATTGGATTATAGGTTTTGGGGTATATGAGCAGAGCATGCAAGACAGTTGTGTAGGTACACACATGGCAGTGTGCTTTGCTTTTCTTCTCCCCTTAGAATTTTACTATTTCATATGATTACTCAAATTCCAAGTCTTCCATACCAAGTATAATAGAATTTCCCATTATGTGATTTGGTTTTGGAATATGATTTGTGGAATATCCATCATAATATTAATATATATCTACCAATGAGTTACTAATGTATAAAGACTAAAAATATGACCAAATGTTTTTCACATCAAAATTAATAATATATTTTCATTGAAATATACTTTATAATGAATCTCAAGGTTATCTTTATGAAGCTATCACTACATCATGGATGGACATAGTAGATCAATTTTGTTAGTGGCCCCAATTAATGAATTTCCTATATCAATACATTTTTCTTATAGTTTTCTAGTTTCCTCCTACTCTGGCTCTGGGTAAAGCCGTGTGACTTGCCTTGTCCAATTAAACAGTAATGAAATTGACACTAGCAAAGGCTGGAAAAAATACTTGCACATTTTTGCTTCTTCTTGGTCTTCTGCCTTCACTATGTGAATGTTCCAAGGTTAGCCTGCTGGGGGATGGTACACGTGGAGAGGAGCAGAGTCAAATCCATTTTCCCAGCTAATGCCTCAGACATGTTAGAGAACACATCACCTAGCTGACCTGGCAGAAGACAGCCTTATCAATGCCAGTTCACATCAGCAGAACTACCAGTCAACACACAGACACTTGAATAAAAATAAATATTTACTATTGTATACCACGTAGGCTTTGAGGCTGTTTGTTACACAGCATTTTTGTTGCAATAGATAACTAATACATTGAAGTATTGTTTAATAGAGATTGAGGTTAACAGAATGCCAGACAATAGAGTTCACAATACCCCAAATTAGTCTTGAAATCTATCATTACCAAATTCTCCTGTGCAATTACATGGTAATAAATTATGAAACTTCTGGGGGAAAAATATTAATTTAGAATGTTCTTTAAGTTACATTTTACAATATTGTGCAGACATATATTGCTTCAGAAATCATTTAACTTTCTTCTTTTTTTTTTCTCCTAAACAAACAGAAATAAGCACAGCGAGGAGGACAATTGAAAGAATGAGAAGAACCTTAACGCAAAATTGTTCAAAATTAAATGCTGATGGTAGCTATGCCTTCAGACCATTGCACTTCAGCTGAGAACCTGCACCCTGGATCTGGCCAGAAATGGGAACGGCTATAAAGTGGTTCCTAGAAAACTTCTGACAGCCTTCCTGAGATTGAAGAACCGCCCTACTTTAGAGATGGTTGACCACACTCTATCTTGTACCGAGGCTCCTTAAACAACAGGATTCCACACAGTACTCAGAATCATTGTCATTCAGAAGCTCTAAATAAAACATTCTAACACCAAATTACCAAATACTCAATGGTTATCCGTGGAGCCATGGAGCGTAATGTACCACACAAGTTTAGCACCCTGCCAAACCACATTAATGACTTGAATTTAGCAGTCGCCAACTTTTCTTGGATTTTGAACTGTAAATGCCTATAAACTTGAGTTGTACCTTGGGATTTTAGCTGTCTCAAATATCTTCTTAACCAGGAGCTACAATGACTTGGAAGTTCATTTCTTTTGTAAGTAAGATAAATGACGTAATTGCTCTGTCCTTCTCATTCGCATGGTAATGAAGCCCCCCCTCAAGAATCTCAAAGTCCCCTCTACTCACTGGCTCCACTGATAATCTTGCATTAAAGTTTATTCTCCTCTGTACAATTCACTGATATAAGCTTACTTATCCCTGTGAAGAAGTCAGTATTACTATCTTTACTTTATATTCTGAGGAACCAAGACCAAAATTATAAAGTACTTCTTACCCCTGAAATGAAGTAAAAGCACCTCCAAGAAAGACATTTGGACCTTGCACCTCCCAGCTATGAACAACATGATGTTCACTGATGAGAAAACAGGACAATAAGCAATACCAATATGCCATTCTCAAGTGGAAAGAAAGCATTATTTCTGTACTAGAGGTACACATCTGATAAACAATTGTGATCAGCCCCCCAGTTAATTATTTCTACACTTTTTAGTTTTCAAGAAAACATAATTTTTTCCTTCTCCTCTCTTCTTTCCCTGTTTCTCCTGTAACCAGCTCTTTCTCCAATAGTATCAGATAGAAAATAAGAGTTCCAACTGTAATTCAGAACTTTAGATAAGGAAATTCATTACTGAAAAATCTACTCAAATGGGTCCCACCACTTCATTTCAAGCTTTATAAAGAAATACTCAAAGACTATAGAGAAACTGTGCAAGGATTTTTTTCTAAAGATGAACTGCCTAAACTTCACTGATTCTGAATATCTTAAATCATTTTTGAGATAATTAAGAGATTTGGGGATAAATCATTTTAAAGAATAATGTGAATTATATAATACACAAATTTTGAATATGTAAATTAACATGCCTTGTTTTTGGGAAAAGTTAATGCATAGAATAAAGATGAAAAGTGAAGAAGAAAAATATTTAAGGAACTTTTTGTGTATGCCCATTTGAATTCATCACGTTTGTAAGGCACTGTGATTTTGCTATTCTTACCAAAAAAGTTTTATATATGCTCATTTTAAAATTAAACCATTTGATTATGTTTTAGATACTCTTTCAATATGGCATCTTCTTTTGGGGACAGATTTGACAAACAACATGTAACTCTAACTTTTATCAATATATTCCAAGAAAGATTCCCTGTCACGTGCTGATGGTGACTGTATTTTATTTTCCAAATAGCATTCTTCTACTATAATGGAAAACATAGGTGTTACTGTGCTTTGAATTTTCTTTGTAGTTCATCTGACATAAAGATAAGGTTTTTTTTAATTTTTAATTTTGGGAAGCACATAGTAAATATATATATTTATGGATTACATGAGATATTTTGATATAGATATGCAATGTGTAATAATCACATCAGGGTAAATGGGAGATCTATACCCTCAAACATTTATCTTTGTGTTACAAAAGAATCCATCGTGTTAAGTGAAATAAGCCAGGCACAGAAAGACAAACTTCACATGTTCTCACTTATTTGTGGGAGCTAAAAATTAAAACAATTGAACTCAGGAAGATAGAGAGTGGAAGGATGATAACCAGAGGCTGGGAAGATAAGTTTTAATTCTTAACAATCTTAGACACAACTCAAGTTTTCCAGCCTCATCAGGGGTTTGCATTCCAAACCTGCCATGCCTTGGAGCATTCCCAAACCTTTCACAATTTCATGAGTGATTTATACTACTGATAAGTTCTCCCTGATTACAACAATCCACAGTGGAGTAATTTGGGAACTAGATGCTTGGTCTAATTATTTGGAATACATTTTTGCTTAATAGCAATAGGAGCATTGGAGCTTCTTAAAGGTTTCTATGATTAAGATCAATTCAGAAATCATAATTTGTACCCCTTCCCCCAACAACTGGAACACAGCCCAGCCACTCCCAAAACCAGGCTTTCTAAAGACACAACATGCATTTTGATTTTGTTTTTCAGAGCATGTTCCCAATTTTCACTTTCAATAGGAATATTTTTAGAGATCATTGAAAGCAAAATGCCTTGAAAATGTCTTCAAAACTTCTAAGTTTCTTTCCAAATGTCATGATTTTTGGAAAAGACCACACCAAGTGGTAAAGAGATGGACAAGACTGCAAACACTTCTAAAATCTCTTTGGAGTTATTCCATGTACCGCATTATATATGAACTGAGAAATGAAACATCTGTGACTAATACAAAATTGAGTCTGTCTTAAATTATAATTAACAGCAATGAGAAAATGTTGCCTGTTCACTTCTTCAGAGAATCAAGTCATCTTTTTACCATTAAAAAGCTTGAGTCAATGATTATTATTTGTGTAATTGCTCTGCCCAGTGCTTTTCAAAATTGCAACTCAAGACTCACAACAGAATAAGAACAATGAGGACTCTTACCACAATTTAATAAGGTCCTCAAAAAATTAGTTTTCAGAAGACTTTAAGCCCTCCACAATATTTAATCTGCAAGACCTCCTTTTGGCCCCATATCAAATATTCATACCATCTTTTTCTTTGGACCAAATACCGTGTTGATAGAACTTAAGCTTTTAGCTTTAGAAAATATATAGTACTAATTTTCTTTTGAAAAAAATTCCAAGAGAATATAACAAAGGAGGAGAAAATAAATTAAGTTTCTTTAGGGACCCATGCTGAAGCCTCTATATTGTGCTCATGGAAGAAAACGTGTACCTCTAGTACATCAATACTTTATCACAGATACGGCACCCGACACCCCAGGCCTCCCAAGACTACTTGAAAAAATCTGGTCTACATCTGTCTTGCAGACATCCTTGCATCTTAGGGCCCATCATTACTCCTCTAGCTTTATAGTTGTAATTCACTCCTCAACCTAGTTCCAGTCTCATGTTACATTCTGCAGGTTCTTTGACAATTGACGATCTTGCTCTTCCCTCTGAATTCCTATAGTAGCCCTCTGATCTCACCTGCATTCATTTGGCAAATACTGCCTTGTGCTATTGGTTACCTTCTTAAATGGGTGGGTCCCATAGTGCTACAATTCGACATAAAGCTACTCGAAGGCAGGGTATTAGCCTATTTTTAATAGAAACAGCAATTCTTTGTAACTGTTAAAAAAAAGACATTGAAAAACCATAAAATGAATTTTCAAATTTCAAATCCCTTATGTACTCATTTATACTTGAATTTCAAAATAATTCTGTAAAATAGGCCAGGATAGTCTTTTAATATTCATATTGTACAGATATGGGAAATGGGATACAGAAATATTTAGTGATAAAGCTAACAGTACCCTAGTTGAGATTAGAAACTAGGTCTAGTGTTCTTTTTGCTACCAACAGTTCCACATTTTTCATATGACAATATCTTTCAAATATTTAAAAATTCAAAGACACCAAAAATAATTGTAGTTGTACCGAATTTATCATCTACCTAACCTCTAGTACTTACCTTCTAGCTTTGAAGACCCCTCTAATATCCAATCAAGTTTGCTCTGCCTATCATATCTCACCTAACCCCCAAGCCCTCACAATACTCAGTCCCCAGCTCTGCTTCTTCCTGGCATACCCTCTCCCCTGACACCTAGAATTCCTGTGATGTAAATCTTAGCTTCACTCCAAGAAACAACCTCCTTCTCCATGTCCACCTACATCTTGACATTCTAGACTGCTGTGTTGCCTGTCCCTGGGAAAATGGATTCCTGTATATGCTGTAAAAGAGCTGATTCTCTGTGTATCAGGCATCAAAATATATACAGCAATATATTAGAAACTGGGGTCCCTCAAGGAGTTTACCAGTTTCAAAGAACACAGATACCTCTGAGACAACTTTAATTTAAAATGCTATTCAGATAAATGCTTTGACACTTTCTCTCTGTTCCTCCGTGTTTAATCACTTTCTCTTTTTTATCTCTATTGCATCCTCTGCTCTTTTAAAGGTTTCATTTGACCTGGGTCTTGAAGCACATGAAAAGTGTTGATAGACATGAAATTGGGCAAAGGCTAAGAAGAATAAGGAGAAATGTGCTCTGTCTGGTTTAGGGATTAAGGTCTGGAGTCAGGGAGACCTGAGTTCTGATTCTGGAACTAACTAGTTGTGTGTTTTTTGGCAAGTTGCTTAACCTATTTAAACCTAAGTTTCTTTATGTATATAATGGGCATAATACAATTACTTCTCTTATTATTATGAGTTCTAAGTGAGATAGAGCATCTAAGGGATTTAACACATATTTAATAACCAAAATATATTGGATGGTGAGTACACAGATCTGACTAGAATATAATTAAATAACTAACTGAAGAAGCCAGACATTATGGACATCTTTGAGATAAGTGGGATGGGAAAAAGATATCTCTCTGGTAAATGGGCCTCTTGGAAGTTGTTTTCTAGTTGGTGTCAACACAAGAAAGTAAGGAATCCTTAAAAGTTGGTACTAGAACTCAGTCTCATCCACACTGAAAAAAGCAAAGGAAAAAGGTATACCAGGAGTCAAGTGTTCTGTCATCCTTGCACTTCAAGCATGAGATAATTTGTGTGACAGTGCTTTGAATACTATCAGGTATAAGGCAGTGGCCAGTGATGTTTCTCAGGCCTGTGAAACAGACACAATATAGTCTGTACCAGTCTCTGTGGCATGAACTAATTGACTGGCTGATTATTACCCAAAATCAGGTTTACCTGACTTCAACTCTTTTCCCATTAATGCTCCCCTAAAATATTTATTCTTTTCAATATATCAGATTTAAAATATCAACTCTGGCGCCAAGTATTAAGATATTCACATTAAAATCACTGGCTTAAAGTTTAATTGTATTGATTTGATTTTTAGAGGCAGCACTCACAAAAAATATTAGCTATGCTATGCTGCAATGCAACATTGACTCAAATAGGGATTGAACATAAAACCTACCCTGCAATAATGCAATCTGTAAACCCACAGAGGCGAAGACAAGCATAATCTAGGCTGATTCTCACCTCATCCTCTGCTGATTCTGTCTCTCTTTCACTATCTCTATAGTCATCTGTTAAAGGGCCCACAAGCAATGTAGGGTGGAAGGAGGGTGCTGTATAGACTGAGGAACTGAGGGATCAGTCCAGATGGGAAAGCATCATCAACTTTTGATCACGTTGTCTGAGGAAGGTAGCAGTAATGGAAAGTATGCAGGTTTAAGAAACAAATAAAAACAGCTGGGCGCGGTGGCTCAGGCCTGTAATCCCAGCACTTCGGGAGGCCGAGGCGGGTGGATCACGAGGTCAATAGATCAAGACCATCCTGGTCAACATGGTGAAACCCCGTCTCTACTAAAAATACAAAAACTTAGCTGGGCATGGTGGCGCGTGCCTGTAATCCCAGCTACTCAGGAGGCTAAGGCAGGAGAATTGCCTGAACCCAGGAGGCGGAGGTTGCGGTGAGCCGAGATCGCGCCATTGCACTCCAGCCTGGGTAAACAAGAGCGAAACTCCGTCTCAAAAAAAAAAAAATTGAAACAAATAAAAACAAGTATGTATATACACTATACGTCCAAGTTTGGTCAGTAGCATTGACTCAGCTATATAATTACAAGAAAACCACTTAACTGCATCTCGAATTTTTACAACCAAAAAATGGAGATAATCTGCAAAGTTGACAGAACTAAGTTTGGGAGCCACACTGAACAAAGTTCAAACCTTGGATCCTCTGCTTGCTCACTGTAGAAGCCTCGACAAATCATATTATGTTTGAACTGATACTTCCTCCTGAAATTAGGGAAATAATTTTTGTCTCAACAGGGCTATAGCAAGGATTAAATGAGATAATGTGGTAAAGGCATTGTACAGAAGATATTCAATACATGGGGTTTTTTTTCCTTCCTATTTAAAGGGCTGTTATGGAAATCCAATTACAGTAAAAATGAATATATTTGAAAAAATGTTGAAGATCTATGCAAGTATAAAGCATTATTGTTATGATTTTTATCCTTCAATTCAATTTTTTCACTCTTATCCAGATACTGGTGTTCTTTTTAAAAACATGTTTGTGGATAAAAGACAAGCTGAGAGGAATAGAGTTTAAGAAAAGTGAAGCAGACAGTGGACAGCTAATCTGGCTTTGTTCGTTTCCTGCTTTGTGGTACTTGGTAAGTCAGCAAATAAAACCAATCAGTTCCAATTAACTTTTCTGAAAGTAAAGAACTAAAAATAAAAGAGCAAGTTATATGTGTATTTTTTAAAACCTTCTCAGTTCTGTAAAAGCCAAAGAAAATTGTGCAGTTAAAAAAAGTACAGTGACAGTACTAACAAAATACTAATTGCTACCTGAAACAACACTCATAAGATACACTAGTGACTGGGAAAGACCTAGATCCCCGTTTCTGTGGGTATAACTAACAGTTTACTCATCCAAATGCTATTTGCAAGGATACCCCAAGGAGTGCTGCTGTGTGGTTACCAAAAACAAAACAGAAAAGCAGATTGCTGCTGTGTGGTTACAAAAAAAAGGCAGATTTCCAAGGGCTGCACCCTAAATTCAGCAATAATGTCACCTCCAAAAATAGCAACAAAAAAGCAGGGACTTAAATCTACTCATCGTGTGAAGCTATCAATTAATAAAGCTGACATATCAGCAGCTACCAGAAATTGCCTCAATGCCACTGGTGGAATAACTATTCTTAGAAAGACACACATATAAAGGGAAAATCCATAACTGGACACAACCCTGGAAATGTAAGGAAATAGGCTGGAAGTCAGGACACTCAATTTAACTGCAGAAAACACTTCTCAAGCCTCAAGGTTTAAGACACAATTAATCCATTCCTTACTTTTGTAAAAAAAATTTACTCCTTCAAACCAGAATTCTCCAGGATTGATCTCTTATAAGTCTAGTTTCATAAGCAGCTCTTCAGAGTCCTGCTCACTCTCATGGAAATTCATGCTTCCTTATAAACATAGATGGAACTAGCATGTGTCTAGCTTTTAAAAGTCTTAAAATATAGGAAACAATATAAAATAGATATTTTAAGCTTAACATCCAACAGTCTCTCCTTTCTGTCAGCTTACCCCATCAATTTCTTCTCTTCACCCATAGTTGCTCTTAGTTTGCTGAGCAACCTATGTCTTAAAATCCAAACACATAGACTAGTGTGCCCATTTTAATACCCATGTCTCAAACAGGAATACTTCACATATGTTATTAAACCTGACAATTTCTTGTCTACTAATTGTAGTTTAGGTGGATTCCAAATTGCTAAAGTTATAGTTAATAAACAAGAGCTTACTAGCTGAAAAGGGAAAAAATACAATTGGTGAGCTTCTGCTACACTACTGTATATTATAATTCTCTTCACTATGGAAATTTTCATCTCTTTGACATTTGGGAAAGGGGTAAGAGCCATGCTAATTTTTTGAAGTTCACACCTTCTAGCAAAACCATCCACATCATTTTGGTGTGCAGAGATTTTATTTCTAATCTTTCTGTGCAAAATGCTTTGTTAAATCCTGATGACAACTTTTATGCATAATGCATAAAATAAACTTTGCCAAAATCTGAGGCACTCTTAAAAGCATGTAAAACCCCTTTAGAAGCAAAATGACACATTACAGAGTATGTAGTGCAGTATACTTGGAAAACTACACTGCAAGGTTGACGGAAAGCATTGTGCTCCATGTCATTAACTTCCAAATATCTAATATGTATAGTTACCTTGGTTTACTTGCATTCAAAATTGCATGCTATTTCTTATAAGATTCTTCATATATTGATGCCTAGTTTATGTAGTACATAAATTCAGTTCTGTCTTCAACACTTCTGGGAATCTTCACACTTTAAAAAGACCAGATACTTATTTTATATAACTGAGAAAATCTTGTCACTGACCAAAAAAATAATTTTAAAAATGTTTTTGTGTGTATATAAATTAATAGCTCTATACATGTGCCTATTATTTGATAAATCATAGAGGTAACCCCAGTTCAAATCTTATAACTCTTTTTGCTTAGTTAAAACCATAAAAATAGAGACCAGAAAGGAATAAGACTTAGAATTCAAAAGTAGGTGCTATAAATCCTGCCATGCAAGAGCCAAATAAATAAATAAATAAATAAATATCAGAATAATAACAATGTATCACTAGCCAGTGTCACCACGATGATTTGCTTTACTCCTCTAATCTTTACCGTATCTAAGCTGACTATAATAAATGAATAATTGCCTTGGATACAGAGCAGTTAATTGAAAAACCACACCAAGTATAAAACCAAGAAATCATAACACAAAATACAAGGTTACATCAGTGTTTAGGAACTTGTCTGTGTCAATATTTTTAAGGTTCAGCGTAAATGATACTGTTTACTATCATATATCATAGACCATCATGAATTATGTTAGATGTCCCGTGAATATTAATGGTCTTAAGTTACAAGATATTTCATCAGCACACATCCAGGTGTAAAATTCTGATGGAGTTTGGCTTCCTCATGAAAGAAAATGGTGCAGCGATCTAAGTGAGCTTTATCTTGAAAGCCAAGTTTCAGGGCAGGCCCTATTCAGAAGGCATGTGCCAATTTGACAAAGTGTGGGCATTCCTTTGACTGTGGAAGGTGTGGCCTCTAGCTCATAGGCAGATTGTTTTTCAAAGTTCCCCTTTGGGTATTCATTTACCATTGTGTGTACAAAACAATTCAAATCCTAAGAGGGGGGTGTATATTAGAATGCAGAAACAAAAACTGCATTGTTGATTTCAAGCAGTGTTTTCCTGGGAGAGCACACATTTGTGTAGCCATTCCACAGTGGACAGAATAATTTCAAAAATTAGTTTAATGAAAACAAGGGCACAAAGACGAGTGGTTAATTATTTGGGCCAGTGAAAAATGTCCTTTCTGGAAAATCTTTGAAAACCTATAGCACTTGAATTTGCATGAAAGTTGTATTCTATGAATATTTCTTTATTGAAAATAAAGCACTTCAGGCTCAGTTCAATAATAACAGCTTACAGGAGAGTAATTGAAGTTATCCAATTCTCTTCCCATTGAAAATGACCTACAGTATATACACACAGAGATGCAGAAAAAAAAATCTGTCATGCAATTTTATCGAGACTGAAGTAAAAAGGAATTGGGGTTAGGCACTGTGTGAGCATTTAATGCACACCAAATGATGATATGGTCGGGAAAAATTATCCTTTTTTCCTTTAAGTTCCTTTTCCAAATTCTCATCTTGTTCCACCCCCTGCTGAGCTCCTATTGACTTCAAAGAGAGGTCCATGGGGGTCCTGAGCAAGATGAGAATTTGGCCCTGCATGCATAATTTTTGTGCTCCCTTATTCATAACATACACAATAAGTATGGGATTTGAAAAGGCTCTAACAGAGGCTGATAATGGCTCCTGCACGATCACGTATCTTCTTAGTATACTGAACGATATCACCAATTGTACCAGTGGAAACACTGAAAACTCTGAGGAAAAGGCCGTGCCAAGTCTTTATTATTATTCCCATCTATCATCATTACTCATGCCAATAATAACAATATTTATGTAGTATTAGAATCACAATCTCATTACTGTAACTTTTATAAGACTACAGGCATATCTGAATCTTTGTAATCAGGAGGCCACACAGAATTCTAAAATCTTCTCCCAGGAAATCTCACCATTTCAGTGTACAAGAAGACATCATGTGGACCAGCACACCACAGCAATAACATGAAATTACAGCAGACAATGACGAAGAAATAATAGGTGGGTAAAGCTACTTTTTAGAATACTAGTAGGGAAGACAAAGTCACTCTATTCCAGGGCTGCAAATGACACAGTCTGTTAGAAGGAAAGTTAAGAAGAGATAATGCTGGGGTGGGTCTGGGGGTTGAACCAGTAAACTACTCTAGCATTGTGAGAAAAATAACGTGTTGGTGAAGGTAGTTAGGTAACAATGTTAGCTAACAACATAATGGAATCTGACCATCTTGAGAAGCAAGAAAAGATATCATGACATTTGGTTGATTATTCACAAATGGCAACATTCAGTCACATTCAAACAAATGAGGAGCAGGTAAAGATAAATCAGCCTCCCTAGTATGCATCTTGGTCCATCATTATATTATCCTATAAAGTTTCTACCTATATATGTAGTGACTCTAGTAGTGCCTTATTATCACTGTCCAAATGAATAATTCTCAAACCATGATAACTTCCTATCATGTATCCTGTACTATGAAAGACAGCTATGACTATGAAATAGCTGAGCAACTCATTTAATTACATAATTTTTAGATAGTCATCATTTTCAACATTTCTTGATATTCAGGATTTTTTTTATTGTACTTTAATTTCTGGGGTACATGTGCAGATCGTGCAGGTTTGTTACATAGGTATACACGTGCCATGGTGGTGGTATGCCGCATCCATCACCCTATCATCTACATTAGGTATTTCTCCTAATGCTTTCCCTCTCCAATCCCCCTACCCCCTGCTATTCCTCCTTAGCACCCCACCCCCCAGACCACAGTGTGTGATGTTCCCCTCCCTGTGTCCATGTGTTCCTTGTTCAACACCCACTTATGAGTGAGAACATGCAGTATTTGGTTTTCTGTTCTTGTGTCAGTTTGCTGAGAATGATGGTTTCTGATTTCATCCATGTCCCTAAAAAGAACATGAACTCATCCTTTTTTATGGCTGCATAGTATTCCATGGTGTATATCTGCCACATTTTCTTTATCCAGTCTATTATTGATGGGCATTTGGGTTGGTTCCAAGTCCTTGCTATTGTGAACAGTGCTGCAATAAACATACATGTGCATGTGTCTTTATAATAAAAGGATTTATAATCCTTTCGTTATATGCCCACTAATGGGACTGCTGGGTAAGATGGTTTTTCTAGTTCTAGATCCTTGAGGAATCACCACACTGTCTTCCACAAAGGTTGAATTAATTTCCACTCCCACCAACAGTGTAAAAGCATTCTTATTTCTCTACTTCCTCTCCAGCATCTGTTGTCTCCTGATTTTTTAATGATTGCCATTGATATTCAGGATTTTTTAAAGCAACTGATATCTCATTCTACATAAGGTGCATTTGTAACTTTGATGGGTAGCAAGGTGCTATCCTTTATTTATAGAGAATGCCTACAATGTACAGAAGATAATCAACGAAGGTTTTAAAATGATGTCACATCTATGAAACACATTGTTTTCTTTAAAAAGCAGTTTCACAGGTATTATTTTAATCTTCTCAACAATACTGTGGGTCAGTAGAAAAGAAAATAGAACCCTTGATCACCAAGGAAGTTTCCAACAGACCTCTTTGCCCTAACAGATATGCCACTTAATTAAGAATTAGACATATTTCTTCATTTGTCACTAACTATACTTTCCTGGATATGTTGCATTATCCACAGCATGTGACCTTTCTCTCAGCTTTGAGCATTACTATTATCACATACATAGGCAAAAGAAAAAAAAATAAGTCACCATTGGAGGTGTTGGGTCAGTAGTATGCATACCTCACTTTCACTTCTTTGAAATGAATATTATGTAGACACAACGTTATCTTTTGTTCTAGTTATACGATTCAATGATGCCTGCTTCTAGGTACTAAACAGGGAAAATGAGGTTTGCTCTCTGACCTTTTGTTTTTTTTTTTTTTTTTTTCATGAAATCCTTCAACTTGTGGCTCTCTGTGCCCCAGCACCTAAGTACTTAGTACATAATAGGTGACTGATAAATTCATTGTAAAATGAATTGATCAATGAATGGAAGATGCATTTATTGTGTGTAGAAACACTCTTTTAAAACAATTACTTGAATCATTTGCCTTTAAGAAGTTTCTCTCAACTTGAAGCCAATTTAAAATGTTAGGCTCAATGATTTTGTGTGTGTGTATGTGTGTGTGTGTGTGTGTGTGCGCGCGCACACATGTGCACACCTGGGACACCACTGTTAGCATTTAAACCTGGACCCAACCAGGCAAATTTAAGACATAGACACAGAATTATAACCCAGGGTTTCCCTGGTATGCCAGGAGAAAAGTTTCATTTTAGAGGCCTTTTCTCCTTGTCTTTCTATCTTTTTTGGAACCCACAACAAAGCACAACATACAGACGAACATCACATGTAGATGGATAAAGCACGTGGCATGCAACTGTCTCACAGTCTCACAGCCTTAAGTAGTAGAAGATTATCCCTTTAACGAGGATAATTTTATTTTTCACTAGATATCTATCAAAGGAAAGATTACCACACAGCAGCTGGAACACTGGAACCTACATAATGTATTGCACATTTTAATTATGTTGGATAAAACACTCTTTCTATGGATATCAATTATACTAATGACTCATATAATACTCTCATGTGCCTACGGGATATGTATTGTCACCTCTCTTTTGTCATAAAAATAGTTAGTGGCTCTGGATCCACACTGAAGTAGTTGCTTTCATTTTTATATAATGAATGAGTAACACTGTAAAAAAAGACATTTTATCCCATATTAGTTTAACAGAGTGAAGAGATTTCACATATGACAGTGCTAAATATACTCTTAAGCTGCTAATAAAGCCAAAGCCTGCAGGGAAAAATTCAAATGATGAGCAATGCCAGAAGTTTGTATTTCTGAAACTAAAGCAAAAATGTTCCACTTAGGTATAATTTCTAAATATCTTAAAAAGGAACAGGGATTTTTTTTTTTCTGAGATGGAGTCTCACTCTGTCACCCAGGTTGGAGTGCAGTGACACAATCTTGCAACCTCCACCTCCCAGGTTCAAGTGATTCTCCTGCATCAGCCTCCCAAGTAGCTAGGACTACAGGTATGTACCACCATGCCTGGCTAATTTAAAAATTTTTTTTGTAGTAGAGACAGGGTTTCACCATATTGGACAGACTGTTCTCGAACTCCTGACCTCATGATCTGCCTGTCTCGCCTCCTAAACTGCTGGGATTTGAGGCATGAGCCATCGTGCCTGGCCTAGGAACAGGGATTTCTAATAATTTCATTTCCAATAAATCTCCCTAGTCAATTTGGAATAATTTTATTTGCAATAAATCTCCTCAGTCAGCCTAAGCGATGAGCACATTTTTTTTCTTTTCCCAGAGTTCGTGTTATGGAGGAAACTTCTTTGAATGCATCCTTAAAATTAATCATGACAGCAGAAGGTATGATTCATAGCCAAACTACTGCATGCTTCCTTTTCGTCAACAGAACAAGAATTTCTGCTAGAATGGTTGAAGATTATTCACCTATAAATAAATGAACACGTGACCAAATCCTCAGGTTGTGTTCTAGAAATGCTGCAACAGAGGGCCCATCAGTGCACCATTCTTCAGAGTACCTGCTAGCAAGGCTAGAGTTAAAGCTTTATGAGAATTTCCATTATAAACTTCTAGTTTCCAAGTTTAATAAATCAGTCATAAAAATGTGCTCAAAGCTGAAACTTGGCAAAGCAATTTAAAGAAAAGAAAAAAACTTCTGCCTGGTCATTTTTAAGTTACACAAGTATAGAAAGATAAAGCTAGGAGTCTCAGAAGCATTCCCCCTACAAATAGTTTTGAAGGCACATGATTTTAATTATATAGAAAATCGGTCAAGTGATTGGTCCACGTAGAGTCAGAATATTTGGGGTGGTTGGAAGAAAAAGGTAAAAATAATGAAGTTATTTAAATTCCACCTAGAAGCTTTTAGATGTGCATTTTGAATACCATATTCTCTTCAGTTCACCAGAGTTTTTGAAAAAAAAAAAAAAAAGAGCACTGGATCATCGCCTGCTTCTTTTTTTGTTCACCTAAATATGATATCCATCTGAAAAGATCATGGAAAATTCTTTCTAATTTAAGTACTGACATTTATAAGGTATGTATACATTTAATTATTTATGTAGCAAAAATGGAATTACCTATATTCATAGAAGTTCCTGGTTTCTCTGATTTATCTTTACAAAAATAGCTTCTATTCTTTTGTGGGTTAACTCATTTAAATAGGTCAATAGATCCATTTGAACATTAAATCTTCAAGTACATATTGAATGTTTCTTGAACTCTATTAATATAATCAAATAGAATATTTTTAGCTGGTCATGTGTCCTGTCCAAGTCTGATGGCCATGGGAAGCCCTGATGATTTTTTGCCTCGGCAGCCCAAACCTTAATTTAAAAGCAAAGACTAAGAAACCATTTTTGAGGCAAAAGTCATTGTAACTTAAATTTCTTCCTTTTCCCCAAAATGGAGACACTAATTCCTTGGTATTTACAGACTGATTTTTTACTATTTAGGATGTATCCTGAAGGTTCATGAAGTTCTTATTTTAAAATGTTTGTCCACGGCTGGGCGCAGTGGCTCAAGCCTGTAATCCCAGCACTTTGGGAGGCCAAGCCGGGCAGATGGCTTGAGTGCAGAAGTTCAAAAACAGCCTGGTCAAGATGGCGAAACCCATCTCTACCAAAGATACAAAAAATTACCTGGGCATGATGGCACATGTCTGTGGTCCCAGCTACTCAGGAGGCTGAGGTGAGAGGATCACCTGAGCTTGGGAAGTCGAGTCTGCAGTAAGCCAAGATCACGCCTCAGCACTCTAGCCTGGGTGACAGAATGGGACCCTGTCTCAAAATAAATAAATAATAAAATGTTTGCTCATGTGCATTCTGAAACTGATATGTAGGAAGTACGACTTAGTGAGCAAGCCTAGCCACTTGCTCAGAATCCTCATCCTAACTTAGCTATTTCCTAATCATGTTTTTGAATCCAGTAAAAATGTCTTTGTTTTCTTTGCACCCTTTAAAAGAAAGGTAACTGGTGATGAAAGTGACATAGACTAAAAATAAATCACTATTTGTCATAAAACAAAGGAGTAATATAATGTAGTGTTTCTTGTCTCTGAAACTGTACTGACTGGGTTCAAATCCCTGATTCATTCATTTTCTATTTGTGTGACTCTGGTCAGATTACTTAATTACTCTAATAATGGTCAATTTACTCTTCTGAAAAAGGAGTGAAAAAATAAGAACATGTCCTCATAAAGTTTCTGTGAAAAATTAAATGATTTTCAGCACTTTTGAGAGTATCTGACATAGTGCCCAGTGTAATGTTAATATTATGACTACCATCACCAGCATCATCATCAAGAAGTTATAGACATGAATATTAGGAATACTCTTGAGTATCTCAAGATAATCTTTTATACTCAGTATTCATTGTATATTAAAAAAATATTAAAGGATGCTATGATTCATATGATCTCTGACCTTAAAAATCTTTTTCTCAAGGTGGAAAATATAGGCTGGGCACAGTGGGTCATGCTTGTAATCCCAGCACTTTGGGAGGCTAAGGTGGATACCTGAAGTCAGGAGTTTGAGACCAGCCTGGTCCAACATGGTGAAACCCTGTCTCTACTTAAAATACAAAAATTAGCTGAGCATGGTGGTACACACCCATAATTCCAGCTACTCAAGAGGCTGAGGCAGGAGAATTGCTTGAACCTGGGAGGCAGAGGTTGCAGTGAGCTGAGATGGTGCCACTGCACTCTAGCCTGGGTGACAAAGTGAGATTCCATCTCAAAAAAAAAAAGATGAAATATATATATATATACACACACACACACGAATACTGTGATTAAACCCACCCTGTTTTGTCTGCCTGCCCCAAGGTGAGTCATTAATGTCCATTCCCATTCTCCTTCTCAGACTCTGGCCTGATTTTTGGCTTATCTAGTTCCTGAACACTAATGTACATGAAGATAAAAATTACACTAGCAGCCTCAGTTCCTCAGTTTTCTGGGACATAAAATAGGTTATCCACCTAGCAATATATTGATCTATTCTTGACTCCCTTGTGACCTTGGCCTCTGCATGGCCTATCCCACATAATACATAATGCCTTCAAGAATAATGGCTCTACATATTCACTCTTCACCTCAAAGCTGCAACTCTTCTGCTTTCTTTCTTCTACTGGCTTAGTTCTCAGGATTCAACTTTCACATTTACCTCTCCTCCCTAGTCCTTATCTGTTGCCTTATCTAACAGGGATCCCAACAGAACCCAAACCCAATTATGGTAAAGTAGAGAGAGCTCCTACGTCTCTATCTTTGCTTTATAATCCTCCTCTGTATTAGTCCATTTTCACACTACTGATAAAGACATACCCTAAACTGGGGAAGTTACAAAAGAAAAAGGTTTCATTGGACTTACAGTTCCATGTGGCTAAGGAGCCTCACAGTCATGGCGGAAGGCAAGGAGGAACAAGTCACCTCTTACATGGATGGCAGCAGGCAAAGAGAGAGCAAACTTGAACAGGAGAATTCCTCTTTATAAAGCCATCAAATCTCATGAGACTTATTCATTTATTCACTATCATGAGAACAGTATGGAGGAAACTGCCTCCATGATTCAACTATCTCCCAGGAGTCCCTCTTACAATGTGGGAATTATGGGAGGACAATTCAAGATGAGATTTGGGTGGGGACACAGAGCCAAACCTTATCATCCTCCTAAGTTATTCCATTCTTAGACCCATTAGCTGAGTCAAGTATACAAATCTCTGCAAAATTAACATCTGTTTCCAGCTACTGCATTTCTATTGCTTTGTCTGCAAGATATGGAATTCCTATTACTAGTCTTTTTCAGAATCATTATGACTGAGCCCTCTTGGTCACTTGCCTAGTCATCCCACAACACTTCCAGAGTCTGTCTCTGTAACTTCTTCCCCATCTATACCTCTGGTAGCCCCAAATAACTCCCACCAAAGACATCCCAAGATTTTACAGCTCCTATCCTTTATGTCAAATAATTTCTAGTCCATCTCCTTTTCTCAGTTCCTTTTTCCTATTCATGCTCCCTCCCACTCAACTCATTCCAGACAGAACTTTTGAGCACAACTGCCTTTCTTGCTATTCATGCTCCAACTCACTCAACCCATTCAAGTCAAAACTTTCAAGTACCACTTCCCCTTTGCCAATGAAGCCAAGGTTTCATGTCCACCCACTAGTCAACAGCAGGGACAGTTCAATTTACATTAGCTTAGTCATTAAACATCTTTTTCAATGACTTGGATAAAAATTCAGAAATCATATTCATCAAATTGGTATATGACACAAAGTTGGCAGTAATCACTAATATGTTGGATGATAGAATTAAGATTGTAAAGAATCTGACAGATGAAAATGATAGGTTGAAACTATCATGGTGATCAAATCACATTTGTAATACTGGGTTTAGTTCTGGGCAAGAACAAATTAAATTACATCCAAAAAACAATTACAATTATGAGATATAATAATGTAAATAAAGATCCCCATATATGTGGAAAGACTAAAATATCTGAGATTACTTTTTCTCAGATAAAGACTGAGGAATCAAACCATTTTTATATACTATGAAGGCTCTAACTTGGAAGAGTGACTGTTCTTATTCTGCATACTTCCAAAAAGTTTGACAAGGACCAGTGAATATAAATTATAAGTAGATTTCAAATCATTGAAAGTAATTTTTTTCAAATAATCAGGACTTCCTAAAAAAGAGACAGTTACCCTCATGGAGTGCTGAGTTCCCCATTTTCTCATCTTAATCTCTGTATACCTTCTTTAAGAAAAGCCAGTGACCCTCATATATTTTCTATGCTGATTTCTTTCCTGACCTCTAGATCAAATTGCAGCTGGATTTCCAAAAGGTTCTTTAAAGCAGATTCACTATCTGAACACCCCAACATGTTCCTATTTTGCACTGACTATTGCACTCCCCAGCCACCTAAGACAGAAATTTGAAGTGCCCCATTTCTCCCTATTCTTGTTAATGATAATGATGATGGTGATGATAATAGCAACTACTTTCCATTTAGTTGTTACTATCTAGAATCTATGTGCCAAATTTTACATAACATCCTTTTATAATCTTTACAGTAACCTTGTAGTGTGTGCATTATTCTCATTTAATAGAGGAAGCTGAGACTTATGAGGGTAAACAACAGGGCCTGAATTTGTATTCGAGGCATCTAACTCTAAAGGCAATATGATTACCCCATCTACTACACCACCTTTCCTATTAGTTACCTATTATACCTCAGAAAGTACCTCACTGCAGCCTTCTCATGTGGGCTCTGGCTCTTAACATGGCTGGCTTCTCTCATCCTTCATGTGGTAGCTTGGATGTCATCCTAACTAAAAAGACCCCCTTCCCCTTATTCTCTTTTGTGGTGCCTGATCATTTCTTCCATGATGCTCATCATCATCAGTGGCTTTACATATTTGTTATATATATAGCAAATCAGAAAATCAGTTGCTTTATACATATATATCTAATGTTCTTTCATATTTAATATTTTATATACCACCAAGCTCTACTTTTTTCTCTATTTGAATATTTATATATTCAAATATATATATATATATTTGCACAGCAACTGATGAGTAAGGAATATGCATCATATTGGAAAACACAGAAATACATATACATATATATGTATTTACTTGTTTATAGCCCAAGTCTCCCAAAGGAATGGAAGTTCCATGTGGGAGGACTTGCTATCTTCCTCTTAATTTTCAGCACAGAGTGCTGATAGCTTGCTCAAGCAAATTTAATATTTGTTGATTGACCAGTTGGTATACATTTTACTCTGCCCCTTAGGTGCAGTCTTTCCACCGATATTCAAGATCTTGTCATCTTCCCTGGATAACAGTAATAGCCAGTTATCTTGTCTCCAGTCTCTTCCTATTTGAATCCAAATACAGAAAAAAATCATGCCCATGCTCCTGCTCAAAACTCTTCAATCGCTTCTCTTTGACTACAGAATAATTCAAAACTTCTTAACAGGAAATTGAAAATTTGATGCTAACACCACAACCTCCTATGTGCCAGCCATACCTCATTACCACTGTTGTCTAAACAAGCAGTATAATTTCATGTCCTGTGTCTCTTTGATGTTGTTCTGTCCTCAAGTTCTTTTCTCCCTCTCCTAAAGTTACTAATCATTCTTAAGAAATTACCTCTTCTGTAAAGTTTTTCCTGGCTCCACCCTCCAGAGAAAAGTTAGACATTCTCCTACTACAAGTTTCTACTGCATTTTGTCTATTTTATTTCATATCTATGGCATCGTATTACAGTTAGTTGTGCACTTTTCTCATCTCCCCAACCAGATTTGAGATTACAGAGGTGGCATACAATAGTTGCTTAATAAGTGATCAAATTTTGAACAGAGACAAAGTTGAGCTTGATGATATATAAAATGTTAAATATGAAAGAACATTAGATATCTTTAATGATTATTTTTTTTTTTTGAGACGGAGTTTCACTCTTGTCACCCAGGCAGGAGTGCAATGGCACGATCTCGGCTTACCACAGCCTCTGCCTCCTGGGTTCAAGCAATTCTCCTGCCTCAGCCTCCTCAATAGCTGGGGTCTTTAATGATTCTGATTTTTTTAATGGAAAATATTTTTGGTAGCCCATGGAAAATTCTTTTAATTTTGATTTTTGCCTACTCATTAAAAGCTGTTAACTTTAAAAAAAAAATCTACAGTGCCAAAAAGAGGAAAGGATCCATATAAAGATATTCTTGAATTCTTAAAATATTGACTCCTATTCAGCAATTATATCTTGTCATCTAAATTAAAACCCTGTCATACATTTATGATGTATATTTTACAAAACTGTTTGGTAGAAGGCAACAGGCAATGTTTCAAGGGTTCTACAAGGTCTTTATGATCTTTGATCTAGCATCTGACTTGTAGGACATAATATATCGGAAAAACCTAAAGATATGAATCAATAGTATCATTAATTTATTATTGTATTACATAGTGTTCTAGTATACTATTATAGCCAAATAAAATTATAAATAAAATTCAACAAGAAGAAAATTGAAAATAGTTACATAAATTAGGGAATCTCCATGTAATTGGAATATAAGTGAATAATCAAAGACATGAAAAACTATATTTACTATAAAATCCCAAATATATACATATGTGTATATGAGAAAAAAGGCATTAACCGTATAATTTCCAGATGATAAAATTAAGTTCAATTATAATTTTTTGTATTTTTCTATATTTTCAAGTTGATTTCTACCTCTGCTTCTAAACAATTATATGATCTAGGATGTGCATTAAGCTCACACACCTTCAATTTTAATATCTACAGATGCTACAAAAGTGTGGAACCCAGAAGTCTATGCTTCTACCTCAGTGGTTCTCAACCAGGGTAATTTTGCATACATATGTATCCCGTCTCTTCCCCCTGCCACCAACCATGAAAAACTTGGCAAATGTCTGAAGGTATTTTCCACTGTCATAACTGAAGGGAAGGAGCAACTGACATGGAGGATAGAAGCTAGTATGCTGCTGAGCACCCTACAATACACACAGCAGCCCCTACAACAAAGAATTATCTTCCAAAATGTCAATAGCATAGGTTTGAGAAAACGTGTTCTAATTACACCATCTTATAGGAGAGAAATTCTGAATAGGTAAAAGATCAGAACTTTAAACATGTTTTAATGCTATTGAACTTCAAATATTAATTGTTGGTTTCTAGACTTGCTCAGGTGATGGTTGGTGAAATTTATCTTCTAAAATATGAGAAAACATTTAGAAATTCTAGAACATCACCACTGATTTCAGCTGGCAAAAGTGCTTAATTTAATGTGGGCTTACTCATGTAAAATTAGTCTTCTACACCTTAAGCACCAGCCTCATTTTCTATTATCTCAGCAAAAGTAGTTTAAAAATCTGTTTTCACACTACCAAATGTGATGGTACATGCTTAGATGACATGACTTAGAAACCAAGGTGGGCTTATCTATAGGTCAGAGTCTATTTAGACAGTTGACCAATTATTTGGTTATTTTCTCTCACCCTGGGCTTGATTATTTCTTGGTTATTTTTTCCTAACACTAAGCCTGTCAGTGACCAAGTACATTATTGCAGTAATATGAGGATTAGATGATAGCATATTTATGTTGGAATTTCATTCCTAAAAGGGGCAGAGAAGATCCTAATATAAATGGTCATTAATTAAATGCAAAGATTAGGGAAAATCCACAGTTAAGAGTCTTCTTTTAAAAATTATTTTAAAAGCCAGAATTTTATGAGATTAAAGACAACCATATATAAAAGATTATGTTTGCTCATTTGTCTGTTTTCCTTTAACTGGAAAACAATGAAAAAAATCTGTTACTTATACTAACCTGAACTCTAGTTTGATATATGCCTTGAAAAAGAGATGGAGAGAAAAATATGCCTAGTCTTTTTTCTTTAAAGGCACAAAAATTTTAAAATAATTATTGTCACTAGGAATCCACAAGAAGTATAGATTCATCATGAAAGATTCTGTCACTCATCTTGGTTTCAGCAGAGATCTTGTCAGTTTCAAATATCTTGTTCTTCATTGCTTTCAGGTGTTGCCACACCCTATAGGTATGGTGACAGGAGGGCAAATTCACCTCAGATTGGAAATTCTAAGACGGAATTGCAAACATATCTCAGCAAGTGTCTCAGCTAAATAGGTCTTCTGAAAGTCCCTCAATAAATACCAAATGATTTTTTCTCATTGATCAGTTTAGACCTCAGTGGATCTCTGAGTGTGAGGGTCATAGAACGTTGCAGAAGAACCAAATAAACTTGTATATTATGTAAATAAGAGAGCTGTTGGACGAATGTAGAGATATGTGACCATCCTACCATCTGATCTTTAGATCACAGGCTTTCTCTAAAACTCCGGGTAGATACTTCCATTTCTTTCACTTATAGTTGATGGAATTTTAGCAAGCTCTAAAGCCTTCTACTAACAGTCAATCAACTCTTAAAGTGCCTCGTCATTCTTGTCAAATCAGCCTTAATGTATCTTGGCAGAAAATCCAATTGTTTCTATAATGATGGACTTAAAGATGTCCCAAGTTAATGCTGAGAAGGATTCTCTATTTCCTAAAAGAAAGACTGGTACATATGCTCTAACTTGATTTGATTGTTCAACCTTTAGTCTTTTGACAAAATAAATTTTGCTATGCAGTCTGATGTCACAGACAGACTGGACTTGCTGATCAGAAATCTGGCTTAGAATCACAGTTCCATCATTTAATAGTGGTGAATCCTTGGGAACATCACTTCACAATCTCAATCTCAGTTGCCCTCAAAAGATAAAACACCCAACTCAAAGGGCTATTGTTGGCATGAAATGGAACAATGTTGTGAAAGTGCTTTGTAAATTTCAAATCATCATACAAGTGTCATTTACATTATCATTTCTGCCTTTAAGAATAAATTGAACAGATATGCTGAGAAAATTAATCCAAAATTAGAAGTGGGAGAACACACATTATTGTGACCCTGTATATTAATATCACAACAGTGTATCTTTTCCCTCGTTTACAAATAATCCACATAGATAAACTGTGGAGGAAGAACCACTTCCTGCTACCCACGAAAAGTTACTGTCCTGTTTTCTCCTAACATAAAATATGTATCAAGGAGATGATCTAATAAACTTCTATTTTTAAGCAGATATAGAAAGGAAGAGAGTTCATAAACTAAAGGTGCACTATGAGAAGGGACTCTTGCCAAGAGAGAGATCACTGACTTAGAAAGTGGCTCCCAGTGTTCAGTAGTTGGGCTCGGGTAGACATTCTTGTTGAAACCTTGTTAGATGTAACAAGTGTAACTGAAATATGATTTGCCTGAACTGTTCTGGTTTCAAACTGTGTGCACAATGGTTTAAATGCTTTATGGACAGTTCTTGAACCTGATCATCCCACGTGATATTCTTCACATAGAAAAGTATATTTTGGATACAAACAAATAATGTTAAATAGACAGTTAGATTTTGACTGCTCAAAGTTAGGGATTGCTAGTATAATCAATGAAATATAAACTATGTTGCAAATTCTATCAGGATTGGGTTTCCTGAAGATAGAATCAAGGAATGGCCTGCTAGTGAATTTGCAACAGTGAATGCTGCCCCAGGATGCTCCACTGGGAATTCTGGTATAATGGGAAGGGTCTCAGTCAGCCTAGGTATAGATGGTCTTTAATTGAGTGTTGTCCTGTTACTGATTTCAGGAGAAAGTCTTTTGATAATATATTCTATTTGTTTGAATAAAAAGAGCAGGCTAATAGAATTGACCTCTTCCTTCTTCACTGCCAATAACTCTACTCTTAAAGCACAGATCATTCCAACCGTTTCTCTATATGTCAATTAATAACTGTGACTGAATCAGCTGTGTAGATTTACAGTAACTCTTATGAGTACTAATATTATCATGTCATATTAGAGTCTGCTTATATTTGCCCTATAGACCCAGCCTAATTTTGCTTTTCTAGAAAAAAAAAGGTATGACTAGAATAAATTTTAATGTATGTTTTGTAATTTCCTAAATATGCCATGGTATTTTGCACATTCTGTTCCCACTGCCTCCAACCCTTCCCTCCTTGCCTCTCAGGGGAAATCACCATCTTCCTCTCAGAGGGTACACAAATGCAAGCTAATCAACCTGGTCTCCCTAAGTTCTCCACTCCTCTCCCAGTTCAAATATAATTTTATGTATTCCACATCCTGTTCTTATATCATTTTGCATTTACCTCCACCAGCACTTACATTATCACCTTATAAATACTTGTTTATAGACTATTCACTGAGAGTGAAAAAGATATTATTAATCTATAGTAACTATAGGATAAAGTGTGAATCAGGTAAATGCCCACTAATTGTTTTCTGACTGCATAAGAGGTATGGAGAGTCAAGCATTGTGCTGTGATGTTTTAGCTCCCTGGCAGTTTAAAAGTCTCATAGGTTATTTATTTATCCATCTATTATTTCATTCAACTAATCGTTTGATAAGTACTCACAGTTGCTGTGTATCCACTGCAGTAGTATGGATAAATACTATGTATCTACAGACCTTGCATTATCTATATCCTTCTGTCTTATTTGTTTTTTGTTTGTTTTGAGACAAATTTTCACTCTGTCGCCAGGGCTGGAATGCAGTGGTGCAATCATAGCTCACTGCAGCCTCTATCTCCTGGGCTTAAGCAGTCCTCCTGTCTCAGCATCCCAAAGAGCTGGAATTACAGGCATGATACACCAGGTCTAGCCCACCTATCTTATTTGGAACAGTGATATCTTGAGTTTCTCACTGTAGTCTTCAGGCCAGATTTCTGCTCTGGTCCTCTGGGGTCTTACCTTAATGTCTTTAGAGGCCTTATTCCCCAAGAATAGGTCCTTGAATTTGGCTGACCTCACTATCAGTGTTAATTGAAGAAAGTTAATCTCTCAGGATCTCAGGTGTCACATCTGTAAAATGAGGATGATACATATTTCACAGGGTGGTCACAAGAAATATGTGTAATACACCTCGGAGGTGGAAATCACTAAATGTTAGTTTCATCTGGCTGCCTTCTCTCTCTCCACTCTAACCCCCTTCAATAGCTAAATGTTATGTAACCATGTTGGAGATAATCCTAATGGCCACTATAATTCTACCAGGCAGGAAAAAGGGAACATAGAAGTGGTGATTTCTAAAATACTCAAGTTACCAGTATTTGAAAGGTCTTATAATTCCAAATAGATCATTCATTCTTTTCTTTATTCATTCAAGACTATTCTCTGACATGTGACAGGCATTTTTCTAGTCTATGAGTATACAGCCATTAACAAGACAGATAATATTCTTTACCCTCATCAGACTTTCAGTCTAGCAGCTTTCAATTTATGAAGAGATCAAATGCTTCTAATCATGTAGAAAGTTAGGAAACAGTTTACTTTTTGCTAAGCATGACAGAAAGGGGTTTTCTTGTTTGTTTTGACATTTCCTAACTGAGATAGAGTTTTTATGTTGGGTTGGTTGCCAAAACACATTTTTAAAGGGTATCACAATGTCTTGTACATAGTGGCTGCTCAAAAACACATTTATTGAATGATTTGAATTAAGTTTTAAAGGGGCTTCTATTTATTTTAGACTTAAATTGCCTATGAAGACATAACAAGCCACAAAAGGCTTTAGAAATTATCATTGAATGTTGACTGAGAAACAAAGAATATGAATTTTATGCATCATGCCAGCTTTCCCACCTCCACTGGGAAAAATGGACAGGTTGGTTACCTAAATAAACAAAAATTTTTCACAGCTGATGACTTTAGGTATTTAATTATGAGATGAGAAGGAACTGCTTTTCCTACCAGAGAGGAACATGAATTGGTCTTACCCATTGGAATGATTTAGAAAGCATATGATACTAAGTTACACAAGAGAAATAGCAAAAAATATCCACCCACTGGGTACATGAGCATACTGAATATTCATCCCATTGAGCTTGCTGTCAAATTCCTCCTTTGCTTTTGTGAAGAGACCTGGGAGCCTTCCTTTTTTGTTCTATAAAGGAAATGAATTCTGTTGTAACTAGGATGGCTAATGGTGCTTCATTGAGTCTCTCTGCACTTAGGATGCATCTGTATTTCTGTGGGGAATGAGGCTCTCACTGCATCAGATGATGAAGAATATTCGTGCTCCAATACCCACATGGCATTGTACTCACCAAGGCAACACTAACTTTATTCTGTGCACTGGAATGATGGTGAAACTTGGGAGCTAGATGTGTATTTAGAATTTTGTGTTGTTTGATCACATCAATGAAAGGATATGCAATCAATCTCCTCCTAAGACAGTGAGTGGTATTGGCCATAACTCATTACTCCATCAAGGATTTGGCATTTCAATCGATGGGAAATGATGTGTGATCATTCTAATTTATTATACATCATTTCCCATCAATCGACGAACTAAAGCCTTGACGTAATAAGTGCTTACAGACACTGTCAATCATTCTTGGTCCAAATACCTTCCAGTGCTGCCATTTGGGATATCTTCAAATAGTCATGAAAATGGAATGTGTCCTCAAATTGCAAATGTGGTGATTTTATTCAGCAGAAAACTTTGAGATGACCTCTTACTGGGGGATTCCATCAGCAATTGCTTAAGCATTGGACCACCCCCCAATCTAAATGAGATGAAATAGATGGGTATTTTCATTAGCCATGATTTTCCTCCCAACGTGTTCAAAGATGGTGGTGTTACCAGAATCATAAAGGTACACTTCTGTCTTTGAAAAATGCCAATCTTTTCTATCTGCCTCACGTCAAAAAATTTACTATTCCCTGAGTGCATTTTGGAATAATGTCAAAATACATTGATTTTTCTGCCTTTTGTCACTATGGAGAATGGTATCGCAAGAGAGCAGATCACCAAATAGTATCAACATAGCAGAGCTCATAAATTACCAGTACTTTTAAATAAGTTCCCTCAGCTGTTGTTCCTGCCTATACTGAAGCATTGGATGAGAACTGTCTGGTTTGATTAGTTCTATTTGTTTGAAGTTTGACTCTCATGAAAATCAAATAAGAAAAAAAAATTCTCAGGTGCGTATACTAAAGCAATAGTGTGCACAACTCATAATTTTGCACATCCATACTGCATGTGGTTTTCATGGTAACTCCAAAAACTCCCTGCTGCTTCACAGGAGCATTTCTGGTAGATTTGAAAACATGTCATGACATTTTCAATTTTTACTTTCTGATATTTTTCAGGAGCAAAACCATATTTCCATGAGAATTTGCATGTATAGTAGGAGGAGAATTTTATTTTTACCAGCAGCAAAAGGAACATTTTCTGAAGAAAGGAGGGTGATGTACCCTCCATAACTGACACACATAGCAACACTTTTGTGAGGACAGAAGGAAAAATACTCCATTTTTGCTGGAAAAACATTACTTACTTTGCCTTTGACTATTTCTCCTAAATCTGTGGAAAATAACAAGTAAAGTCCGACTACAGAGGACTTTTCATTCTTAATAAACTTTTTTTAAAAGGAGAGAAAAGAAATAAACTTTACATGGGTTTTTTCCTACCAGAAGCATTTGTGGAATCAGCTTTTCTTTTTCTTTTGCAGAATCCAGCTGTGGAAGTCTGATCATTTCGGAGGAGGAAGTCTAGCACAATGTTTTGCATGCCATGTGTGGATATGATCTAGAAGTCAGTTCAAGGACTGCAACTTATCCACAAAAAAGTTTGCTCCCATCCTGTTCAAAGACCCACTGCTCTGGTGATTAGAAATGACATACTAATACAATGGATTTTAATAGAATCTTTCTCGATGGATTTCAAGGCATTCGTTAGCTCATTCGATCCTCATGATTTGCCTTACCCAATCACTTTCTAATCTTGGTGGGGGAAATGCCCTCTTCACTCCTCCGAGCACCAGCCTTTCCTCGTTGCTTCCTCGTCAGCAATCAGTGAGTCTTGGCAGCACCAGGGCTTACTGGGGAGCCAGCTGGCTCCTTCAGCTCTTCATATGCTCTGGGGCTTATCCAGGCTAATGGAGTATCACAGTTCATTATGCACCTTCCTCCTCTACCCCCTGTGAGGAAGCTCCAGTGAATACCAAGTTTGGGGCAAGAGGCATCATTGCTGAGGAAGCTGCCAAAAAAAGCTGCTGCCAGTATCCCATGGAGCAGCTAAGAAATATCAATATTTGTAAAAAAAAAAAAAAAATGCCTTGACCTCAGAAGAAGGCTAGACAAGATCCAAGCATGCAGAAAAATGAATGTCATCTCCAAATCCTACCTTGACCTGTATTTGTAGGGCAGCAGCCACTATGTCGTTAAACTCTTGTGCTATGCCAAGCCCTTTACATGTATCAGCTTATTTAGATCTGAAAATGAGCCTAGGAAATTGTTACTTTTATTGCCTCCACTTTTTTAGGTGAGAAAACAAACAGGGACTTAGGAAAAATATCTTGCCTAAAGTCACAAAGCATGTGAAAGTGCTGGCATTCCAACCCTAATCTCAATAGTCCATCTTTTCACCTGCCATATAGTACAGACTTTAAGGAAGGAAAGTTATATTCAATTCAAAGACAAAAAGGAAGGCAAATCAAGGAGGGCTTTGTTGTGTGAGGAAAGGGAAATAGAAAAAGAACAGGAAAGAGAAAATGGCAGGCATCCAAAGGATTAAGACATGAGTCCAAATCTGGTACAGGAGTATAAAAATATAAACTGAAAAATCAGAAGGGCATCCTTATGATAATTAGGACATCTCTTTTCTTGAAAACATTTGTATCTGGAGAAGAAAAGCTTCCAATACTCAAAAACCTTATTTTCAGAGGGAAAAATGATTACCAAAAAAAAAAGGATTTTTTTTTTCAAAAAGCTGATGCATAATCAATCATGGCACATGTCACTCGAAGAAATGAGGCCCCTGCTTTGGAACCCTCACTAAAGGAAGAAACAATGCCTAGAGTGAGTGTGCACATTTGAGATTTAAGTTTGACATGATTTGAAAAGCTTGAGTAATAAACTCCTGAAAAATGGGGTTTGGTAATGAGCAAGTCTTTAACTATATAGACATGTTGCCAGGTACCACTTTAATAAACTATTACAAATGATCGATGCAAAGGTGTTTCCAACAGCTGTTTATGCAATGTGGCTGGAAGAATTCTTCCATAAAGAAGCTGTTAGTGGGAAAATTGGCTATGCATGGCTGTGATGTCAAATCCATACAAAACAAACTTTTTCCTGTCAATCAACAATCTTGCCATAAATTAATCCATTTATAACAAGCCTTTTTTGAATTGACAGCCTTGATGTGAAGGGGGAAAAAAGGACTTTTAAAGGAAAGTGAACTCAGAGTGGCTTTTTGCAACTCTTTAACACATGGGGAGAAGTGGCAAAGCCTCGTAATTTTCAATTTATGTTGAAAATGGTTGGCAGCAGCTCCAAACACCAAGGTATCTTTCCAAGAGCTGCTGAATACAACAAAGCCATGGTGATTGCTTAGGTTTGGCTCACAGAGGTTAAGCATGACCTGCCCACATCCAATGATGGAAACAAATGCTGGCACATTTCCCTTGACTGTCCGAGGCACAAAGATCAAATCCAGGTGTAGTTGTAATGTATACACACTCTTGTTTGCTTTTGACATAAGGAAGTATTGGTGACACCAAAACTTCATGCAGGTGACTATGTCTGTGGGATCAGTAGTGCCATAGCAGATCCCTGCTGTCACATTCTGTGTCCTGGTCCTTGATCTTACTTTCTATACATGCTGTTTTTAAGCCCAGTTATCTCTGGTTTCCAATGTCACTTCCCAACAAGTTCAATTCATAAAAACCACAGGGTTGTAAAGAATGTCAACATGACATTAGGTGTGTGCTTTTATGTCTTAGGTAAAATAATACCTAAGGCAAAAGTTGTGTTCTCAGAGATGGCGAGAGATGAGATGACATAATCCTTTCAGGGATCCCTAACCTGACATTCCTAGCTCTGCTGAATTTTTTTACCTTCATGCAGTAAGATGACTCCTTCTATCACCACTATAGGCAAAGAGAATTTGGCTACTTTTACTGCCTACATTCAACATGCTGCTTCTTCTGGCTAAATAACATCTATTTCTGTAACCAAGTTTCTGTCTCCAAAACTCTTTTAGTACATGTAACATCCCTGCCGTCTTCAATCCTCTCTTCACCTCTCCACTCAGTCGCTCTGACCAGAAAGTATGATTATGGCTTATGGCATGAACAAATCGCCATAAGCAAAGACGAAAGCCAAAAATGATTTGATATACCAACATAATTCTTGCAATGTATTAGAAGGGTTTGTTTGCTTTCCTGCACTGGATGAAAATGGCTACTCTATATTCCCCACAATTTATTGAGTTGGCCCTTGAAGAGAGAAGCTCCATCTTGGACCCTCACTAATGCTTTTCTTTTCACAGATGCCTTGCTGAGCTCTGCTAAGGAAGATTATTCTGAGACTCCTCTGTTCCTGCTCTGCCCCTTTACATGCTTGCTGAATTGCCCATGCTATTGTGCCTTTGCATAGTACATCTTCCCTGCCAGATCACACCCAGACACAGGCAACCAGTACCTAGGCCTTCCTGTTCCCCGGGTGCCTTATTGATCCCACTGCATTTCAGTCACTTTGCTTCCTCTGTATGTTCATTTCTATTTAAATGTCTCTATCTACCCTAAGAAATTCTTCTAAAGGCCTTCCTCGGCATTCATGTTTCAATACAATGATAGCTAGTCCCACAGTGCTACCAAAGGTCAAATGCTTGTATATTCAGAGACAATTAAAGCCCTAACATTCAAAGCAGATAAAGCTGTATTTATTTGTAAGAACTGCAACTGTACAAAATGTGCAGAATATTTTAAGTACTCAATGTTGAGTTGTAATAACATGTTCCTCCTTGGTATCTCAGTTGTTTTTCTGAGGTTATCATCCAAACAAATGTATTCGTGTCATCCTGTGTGAAGTGAAATGTAACCTACCTTCCTCCCTCCCTTTCTTCCTTCCTCCCTTCAGTACTCACTGTGCTTATCATGTGTAGGCACAAGGAGGCCAAGCCATCCCGCTCAAACCCAGATATTCCCGGTTATTGCACTCCAGTGAGGTTCCGACGGCAGGATGAAGGCGAAACAGCAAGTTACCAGCAAAATGTATCTTGCGCTTCTCCACAAGTATTTATGAAGGGCGAGGTACTTGTTCTAAGTCGAGGGTTCCATCGGTGTCAAATAAATATAAAACAAGGCAAAAATCTTGGGGGCAAATAGATACAAGCAATCACTCCACATTTATTTCTACATTTTATTTTCCTGACTCTAAACTGATTCAGATAATGGGAAGATGAAGACAAAGAAAGGATGACTGAAAGGGAACCCTGAGACAGGAAATTGGAAAGATGGGACTAAATTATGTGAAGATCAGAGGTTTCTTCAGAGTGATGGAGTTGGAATGGTACTACCCCCAAAATATAGCACCTTGGCATTTGAGAAAACAGCAGAAGCCACTCTCATGATCCCCTTGACCTCTTTTCCTGAAGCAGGTGATAAAGCCTAGGAAGGTCACTTCTCCTGCTCCTTTCCCGTGATGCAGTAAATAAGACCCTCATTCAAGAGGTACCCACCCTATACCTGCAGGAAAAGAACATCCTTATTTCTGAAGACAGGGGGATACAGAGAAGAATCAAATAGGCTTTGCTAAGTTTGCCCTATTTTATTACCACTTCTCTAACATACCCACTCTGTCCAATCATGCCTTTGCATGACTACATACTTCTTCATCAAACCTAAGGATAAAAATAGTTTTCTCTGTTTCTTTGTATCCTCATTCCTGAAGGCTCCCATGTTATGTAAAGCTTATTAAATAAAGTGTGTGCTTTTCTCTTGTTAATCTAGTTTTCATTATGGGGTTACCCATGAACCTAGCGATGGGTGAGAAAGCTATTTTCTTGTTCCTTGCAAGGGCCTCCTACTTTCTGTCTTCCCTGCCATCTTTTATTTTGGATGCTTCATTAACACCCAGCCATGAGCAGAATCTCTGCAGGAAGCCCAACAATCCAAAACAGGCCAAGTTTACCATTTGTAGCTATCTAAGACTTCCCTCCAAATCCCCGAAAAATTGAGAGCTGGTTGCCCACATGGATAGATCAATTGTTATCCTCAAAAATCCATGTATAATGAAGAATAACAAATCCTAGGCAATTACACAGCTCCACTGCTCTCAAGCATTTCACTTTACCATTACCACCAGAGTCCTTCAATAGAGGCAAGGGGTTCCTTTTGCCTGCCTGCATTGTTTCTTAATTTTGCATACCCTATTCAATTAAACAAGGATGGGCTAGCAGAATCTGACACCAACTTTCTTGAACTGGTTATTATTTGAGAACAATGCTTCTCCCAAAAAAGAAATTTAGAGAAAACCCGAGATGACCCAAAAGCTTAGGTGAACATTTTTGCTTTGGCTCTATATTTTTAAATTAGGAGCACTGCAAATGGAGATCTTAGGATAAAGTTACTGTAAATAAGATCTTTGTCTCTAAATGAGACTAGTTCCTCAAAACTCCTTTTTCTTTTTGACTTGCACTGTTCAGTCCCACTTTCAGTGAAATTCAATCACATTCATTAGCATTTCTAAAGATGTAAGCTACTCAAAACAGCTGCATTGTCTTTCCTTTTCAACTAAAATGAAGCTTTTCCTTCTAAAGGGAGAAATCTCCCTTTAGTTACCCGATTCTTTCTGCTTGGCACCCATAATTTTCAATGGTGGAGCCAACCCCCATGAAACAGGAAGTGCAATCCCATTTGATCTCACTTGAAAGAAACTGTAAATACTTGGTAAGGACAGAAACAGTGGCTCAAAGAAAAAATACCCAAAAAAAAGTATGAAAGAAAAAAAAGCAAATGAGACAAAGTAATAATCATTGAAATGAACTAACTCTTTGTCCCTGGAGCTAACATTCTCATTATCAAGGGTATTTAATATATTCCCTATAGAAAACAGGCTGCTGTCTATCAGTCCTCCCCCTCTTTCTTTGGCTGTTTCAGCAATAGAGAGAAAAACATTTCATCTTTTTAATCTTTTATGTCTATATAAAGACCATTCCATATGCTTCAAATCATGAAGTTACCTGCTTTTTTTTTCAGAATGAGTACTGATGGAAACATTACCACCAGAAAAAGCCAAAGGGTTAAAAGTTAATATTTTTTTCTCACTGACTTAGAAAACCATGTTTTGTGGTACTCGGTTAAAAATTCTGCCTTTAATTCAATCATAAATCTAATTTTTTACAGTTAAAGACTAAAGAATATGCTGCTATTTTCAAAAGAAGATAGTGCATTCAACCATCTTGAGAAGGGCAAGCACCAAAACTGTTTTCCAAAAAAGATTTGTCCTGGTCTATTTAGATGTCCAGTTGTCCCCCTTGTGACAGTAACACTAGGCAAGGTTACAGGGGTTTTATGGGACCCTGGGGCTGGAGAATCACACTAGTTTCAAGTTCTGACCCAGTGAACTAAGCAGACACAGAGATCAGGAAAGTGATGGGAAGGCTAGAAATATGAAAATTAGTCATTGGCAATCTCATCTGAACAAAACAAAAGATAAAGCGAAGTTGAATCAAATCTTCTGTTTCTTGTAAATTTCAGATTGAATTAAAACGCTCTAATTTTTAAAAAGCTGACCATAAGAACTTTTGAAAATTAAGCAGCTCATTGTGGAATCTACTAATAGTGGCTGGGTCTGGTGCTACAGAGGATAGGAAGAGAGGCAATCAGGGCTCTTGCTACTAATAGATGTTACCCAAAAAAGTATTTCACATGTGATTTGCTCAAATTACTACACTCAAGAAATTAGTCCCTAAACAGGTATGTCAGAGCCACTTTCTATGTTAAAATCTGGCAAAGGAATTCCTTTCATAGAAACTGCTGCTAACCTGAACTGAGTAAGTCTCTAATAAGAAAATCTGAAGCTGAGACTGCAAATGATAATCAGACCTATCCTAAAATTTTGTGACATGTAAATCCTTCCTAAAGGAATTTCCAAATTCATGCTTATGGGGCACGGTAAGTCAGAAATGTCGAACTG
Source organism: Callithrix jacchus (assembly GCF_049354715.1). Lineage (NCBI taxonomy): Eukaryota > Metazoa > Chordata > Mammalia > Primates > Cebidae > Callithrix > Callithrix jacchus. The sequence goes on from NC_133508.1 coordinate 125,490,397, forward strand.
CAAATGACAAGCACTTGCAGAAGTGCTTCTTCAGAGACTGTCAGTCCCTGCGAAGATGGGTTAGCTAACTTACCAGCATTATTGGGATGAAATTGAGAATTGTGAGTGGTTATCCCCATGTTAGATGGAACTAACTGGACAATACCTTTATAAACTAACTGACAGGATCCACTAGAGGAGCACAGGAAAGCCACGTTCTCTGTCTTTCAATTAGGTACTCTCCCAGTTAGGCAAAAATGACAGCATTTCTTTGTGCTGTCAGGGTAAAACACCACTGTAATATTTGCGGGGAGCAAGTGGACTCCTGGTGGGAGTGGCTCAAGCCAACCTTTCTGAGTCTGGTCCCAGCGTATGCAGAGATTCAAGCTGAAAATGCAGGGTCCTAGAAGATTCTATCCATTCTGTAATGAATACTTTGAGTCCTGGTCTTCATCAAGACTCTCGCATTCCAATCGTGCTCTCCTGTTGTGTCTGCCTAGAATGTATTACCCTTTACTCACTATTGGTATATTATCAGGAAAAATAGGGTTAGAGAGCACTGATGGATGGAAGAAGAAATGTGTAGGTGTGTGCCTTCATCCTGGGGATATGTATAATAACAGCAATAATAATACTAGCTGCCATTTATTGAGCTCTCACTTTGTGCTGAGAATAATATTTCGTTTGCATCAACCTCTTTAATTTCGGCAACCCTATAATAAAGATACTACTAGTAACCCCATTTTGCAGATAAGGAAATTGAGGTAAAAAGAGGCAAAATGGATGGAACCCTTGACCTTGACATAACTGTCAAGTGTTATAGTAGGACTAGGTCTCAATTCTGTCTGTTACCAGTTCTACGCATTTAACTAGGATACTACTCTGTCCTCCTTTATAACAGTAAAAATACCTGTTTGTTCTAGTCAACCATGTTTTGTAGGCCTGTAGAGAGATACGATCATTTGCCCAAATTCCCGCATGACCTTATGACTTATGTGGCTCAGGCTTTAGCAATTGCACTTAAATTTAAACTCACTAGAACAGTGCCAGCCAATAGAACTGTCAGCAATTATGGCAGCATTCTAAAAATCTGCTCTGTCCAATATGTTAGCCACTAGTCACACATGTGGCTATTGAGTGCTTGAAATATGGCGGGTATAATTGAGGAAGTTTTCATTTTAATTAATTTAAATTTAAATAACCACATATGGCTAGTAGCTACCATACTGCACAGATCTCTAGAGGGAAAAACATGATGCTCTTGGTACTGAAATTATTTCATTTACTCATTTAATCAATATTTTTTGAGAGCTTACTATATACCAGATTCAGTACTGGGCATTACACAGAAAGTAGTAGACAAAATAGACATTGATTTCTGACCAAAAGAAAGAATAAAACTAAAGAGCCAGAGACATTGGATAAAGCAAGGAGAGTGAATCACACAGAAACTTAGAAAGGAGACTGTTTCCAAAAAGGAAATGGGTCATGGCTCTTTGGTTCCTCAATTACACAAGCCATATCTTGAGTGTTAAGATGACAATGAAGATGAAAACAGAAAAATGTGATCTGGATCTGTCATCACCAAGACATTTTATTGTCTTATGAGTAATTTCAGTGGAGGGATCGGAAGTCAGATTAGAATGGGTTAAGGAATCAATGGGCAGTTAAGGCAATGAAGACCGCAATGACCTGCATAGACAACGCTCTTGAGAATCATTGCTAAATAGGAGGGTAAAGAAATGAGGTGATATCAGATGGAGTATGCATGGTGCAGGCATCTAGTATATTGCATATATGTAAGCCAAGGGGAATAATCTAGTGGAGAAGGGAAAAAAACAGACAAGGTAGTAAAGTGGAGGGAGCAGAGGATTGGTAACTGATATTCTTAAGAACTCAGAAAGAGAGAAGGATCCAGAGACCAGTGAGAGGACTGGTCTTGGCTGAAAATGGAGATATTTACCCAGGTAAAGGCAGAAGAAGATGGATACAGGTGAGGGTAGCTTTGCAGATTTGCTCACTTAACCCAACTAGGCCAAGCTTCCCCGGAGTTGCCCATAGCTAGGAATTTCATTCAAAGAAATGTTGCTCTTATATCCCAACATAATTGAAAAGCAATTAAATATTTTTTGCATTCTCTAGAAAAATCCCCAGAGGAAACTGCACTAAAATACACAATAAAAACCAAACTTGCCCAAACTTCTCCCTCTCTCCCTCCCACATCTATCTCTCTCCTGTCCCCACGTCTGTCTTTTCCTGCCACTCCAAAATCCCAAGAAAATCTCTTTCTAAAAAAATACATGCAGTGAGATAAAATGATGTCTAGTGTTAGCTCTAAAATTTTATGATTGTATAAAGGATAAAACCTGATATTTAAAACCTCACCTTTTCATTCGCAAGAAGCTAGGCAAGCTTGGAGGAATTCCGAAGGTTACCAGGGTTTGTTGTTTTTTTTATAATTACTAAGATGTCACATCATAATGTATGTAAAAAGTGAAGGTAGAAAACTCCAAAATTGCAAGGAAAGTAGAGTGGGGAAAAAGACTTTGGATAAGGCAAGAGGAGGAGGAAGAGGACTAAAGTAGGAGGATGAGGGCCAGTACTGCCAAACCCAGAGGAGAAATTAGAGACGTAGAATGAGGCATAACATCTGTTCTGTTCCAAGCAGTGTTTGTTTCCAAATTCACCTCCTCTTTATTCCTTGCCTCAGCCAGGACCTTTCTCCTTTCTCTTTGAAATCATAAAAACAGCAAAGCTTTCTCCCGAAACAGGGAAACCATTCTCATACCACAACCCAAAGAAGATGGGCGCATGTGGGCACAGAGGAAAAGAACAACAGAACCATGGATTTAAAAATTTTTCTTAATTCAAGGAGAAGCAAAGCGGCGAGGTAGAGTAACCTACCTCTTAAACTGTTTGTTTGAAAATAATATGCAGAAAGAGAAAAACAATCCTCAACTAACAACTGCCTTTCTTGCCATCTGCTTAATCTAAACATTAGCATATCACATATCTGAGTGAACTCAAATTGCACTGGAAATGGAGTGCTCTGTTCCACTTTTTTAGAACCTTGATAGGAGAGTCAAGTGAGAATTTCTATGGGATTATAGGGGTGTTGCGGGCTTCCAACATTTGCATTTAGGGCCACATTTTCAGTCCAGCCTTAACTCATCATACTAGGACTGGAGGCAAAATTGTGCCTGGCTTAATTAGCACAAGTACTAATCAAGTACTAATGAAATTTGCCCATAAGCAGTTCTTCAGACTAAGGCACAAGTAGTGTACACAATTTCTGTGTATATCACTTAGCTTGTCAGCACAAAAGGGGGAAAGAAACGAACAATTCCTCCCTAAAATTTGCTTCAGGCTAACCACAAGCAAACATCATTTCTACCCAGAAGTAATACATTAGTTTCATCAGTGTAAACTCTGCAAATCCTAAATCTGCAAACTGCATCTCAATTTGCCACATTAGGTAACACATTTATAAAAATATAAGCTGGGAGCTGTGGCTCACGCCTGTAATCCCAGCACTTTGAGAGGCCGAGGCAGGTATAACATGAGGTCAAAAGATGGAGACCATCCTGGCCAACGTGATGAAACTCAGTCTCTACTAAAAATACAAAAATTAGCTGGGCATGGTGGTGTGTACCTGTAATCCCAGCTACTCAGAAGGCTGAGGCAGGAGAATCACTTGAACCCAGGAGGCGGAGGTTGCAGTGAGCCGAGATCGCACCTCTGCACTCCAGCCTGGTGACACAGCGAGACTTCATCACACACACACACACACACACACACACACACACACACGTAGAATGTTATCAATGAAGATACTTCATTCTTACAGATTTATGAGCTATTTAAAACCTAAATTTGGAAATGAATGTGATCTGCAATATACCTTAAAATAGATAGGATATATAGGATGTCTTTCAAACTAAAATGTCAGTTCTTAAGAGGGCACAGTGATGCTGGACAACAGATCTATTTGTTTAAACTCAGAATAATGACAATAAAAGAGGCCCAATTTTATCTCCTCTGTCGCTGATAAACCCTTAGTCTTCTTCTTGTGTTTTAGGTCCACTACTAAGACCTGTCTAAGCATAAGCATTTATTTACACAACATAAACTAAGGAAGATTCTTTCAATCTATCAATTAAATCATACTAATCAGAGATGCAGTGAGCACACTGAAATAAGTATCTACATAATCAAGCTTTGCACACAGGAACCATTTTGTTCCAGTTTTCTCACAGTACTTCCCCCCAAATAAAATTTTGGGTCATCCCATTTTAAAGACAAGAAAAACACTGATTAATCCTCAAGAGCAAGGTCACGTTAAAAAGTCAGGCAGAAAATCAAGAAAGGACTCCACGAGGACCAAACGCTGTCATTTCTTCTGCCCAGTAAACTACACTCCTTCCTCAAAGGGCTGTTACATTTCTGGTGGGAAAGAATTTCACCTTTAAGAAGCTGAAACTTACCCACTTGAACAGGTGCAAAGACCAGATGACCGGTTGTTCCCTTATGGACTATCGACAAACATCACTTAAAAAAATAATAATCATTGGCAAGTGCTAAAAACCAGCCAATTCACACAATGTCTTCATAAAATGAAATTCAGGAGAGTGGAGAGAAAATAATGCAGAATCAGAGTAACCTTGGATGGAACCAAACTGTCACCTGTGGTCCCATGCAGCAGAAGCCTCCCTCACAGCTTCCTGAGTTAAGGACAACAGATTATTACAACATTGACTTCTGTTGCTGTTTCAGAATCATGTTGTCTGAGTGTTATGTTAGTCTCATTTTTCCATTTGTAAACAGATCTAACATCTCTATAGAACAGCAGAAGAGGGAAAAAAAGGAATTTCTTGCCATTAGTGAGTTTTATTTTTCTTGATTATATAAAGGTTTGTGAACTATAAAGGGTACAAATTTAACATGCTGTAAAAGCAACAAGAAAAATTCATGCAGACTGCAAACATGAACAAAATTCAAGCCCTGGCATTCTTCACAGGAACCAAGGGCCCCATCTGCTGATGTTTAAATGTACTACAGTAGCAAAAGGATTTTTTTAAAAAATAAGAAAAAAAATTACTGATCTAAAATACAATAAAGAGCCTAAAACTGCAGAATCTTAGCAGAAGGCACCTATAGAAGTCAGAGACACTGCCCCTGATCCAATACTTCTCACCCTTTTCTGTACTGCTGCATCGCTGGATGGAAGTTCTTTGGAGCAGACAGTTTATTTCTAATTTTCTTAGTTCTCGGGAAAGGAGTGCCAAGCACTGCCTTCACTGGCCACCACCTCTCTACTGACAGACCTTTGGTTGAAGTGAGTTCTCTAGTCCCTCTAACTGATGACTGTTGTTTTGAAGTGACTGGATGTTAAGGATCTTAATGAGGGATTTTGATGCTGCCCATTTTGATGATGATAAAAAGGAAGACATTCTCATTACTTCTCAGCCTTGCCTCCAACCTGGGATAGATAGTACTGGGGTTCTTCCTCTGAAGTTGGTTTGGTTTATGATCATTTTTGCAACTAAGTGAGTACGTAAAGCATAAGAGAAAGACCCTAGATGGGTTATTATTATTAGATGGCTTAGAATAATGCAGTTTAGGGATCTAGCCCATGCATGTTAATACTCACTACTGCCCTATTCTGTTTAGTTCTTCTCTCCTCACCTTAAAGATAAGGTGTCAGATTGCATGTTCTTTAAATGGGCTAAGTTCCTTTTCTCCTAGCTCTACAATTCATTGTAGCATCCACGTAGCACATTGCATACATTAGATACTCAGTAAAAAGATGATGAACAGACACATTTTCTATCAAAACTATTTGTCAATAATTATCCTTTTTCTTTAATCCAGCCATTCTAAGTTCCTTATACCCTTTTATATTTGGAATTTAATAATACCTGCAGTGAACATTTATGCTTGGAAAACCAGATCCTTTCAACCTTTATTTAGAAAATGACCCCAATGTCTTTGGGAGCAAGTATCTCTTCTCCATTATGAACAGTCCAATGGGACCATCAGTCAAGGTTCTCTGAGCTTTCCTAGCTGAATTGTGAGCACATGAACCAAACTTGGCCAACTCTCTACACTGTGACTTTGACTCTTGTGCAGAGCAAAACAATAATGGAAAAGCAAATGCAGTCAGGTCATTCTGGCAGTATAATCTGAAATGCCCATCAGATGGTCCCTATTACCTCAGACCCTTGACCCCAGTAGCTGACCTAGTTCCTGTCCTATTTCTGTGATGAATTCTTCAGCCTTTCCTTAAGGAAACTGAAGCATCAGGCACAGCTACCCTCTAGGACACCCAAAACATTCATTTCCTGCAAATCAGTAATAGACATTAGCTGATTGTCTCTCCCACATACAAACCAACTTCCTCCCTGGCTTTCTTTCTAACAAGGCTCTAGACATCTAGTCATGTGATTGGTGTGGAATTCACTTCATGTCTGTCTCAAGGAGGGACTCTTGTTTGGCTCAAGTTAATTATTATGTCTCCTTGTCTTGGCCACAGCTTATGGTCTGAAAGTGGACATATAACTGAATTGGGGCCCATCAAATATAAAGCATGTTTTTGGGGGGATTCTAGGAAAGAGGTTACTTCTATCTTCAATGAGAATTATTTAAAAATGATTAGACTTGAACATGAAGTCCTAGCTGTGTCAGCATCTGCCTTACTAACCTAAGAGAAACCAGTCTTAGGATGCGGCCAACACCGTGAAATCTACAGGGGAAGGAAAGAAACCACATCTTTGGAAATACTTGTAATCAGTGTGAAGCCTGAACGTTTTAGTTATATAAGACAGTAGATTTGTTGTTGTTGTTGTTGTTTAAGCCATTTTGATAGAATTTTCTGTTACTTATGAGTCAAATCATCCTAAATAACATCCGGGGTCTATTCCTGTTGATAAGAAACAAAGAACTTTAACAGATACACTATTCAATCGGGAATCTGACTTCCTAGGAAGATGAACCACTACTCTTCTTATATGCTATATTTTTATTTAGATATTTCAATATCATATTTGATTTTATTTACATTGTTGAATCTGCTCAATCCTTAGTCCACCCTATCCCACATTTTTCTGCCATTCTTATCTAAGGCAAATCAATCATTTATTCTATTCCATTGGTAGTTTGTTTTTCTTCCTTTGTTTACTAACATGAATATTTTTCCACTTACTTTGTTTTCCTAAATAAATCTTCAATTTATCAAAGTCCTTTACAGGCAGAAGCAGATTTTGCTTTCTTATTTAACAAAGTCTACCACATAGTGGGTATTTGTTTGAGGAACGGATAATGTTTATGTTTATTCATCTTTTCCAAACTACCCTTTCCTGTTAGTTTAATGAATACCCTTCTATTATTATATCATCAGGGTCAATGGGAATACATTTTACTGAAGGTGCGGCAAGTCTTGTGTCGGGCACGCAATGGGCTCCCAACATTAGACTGGAACTTGCTGCTGAAACACCAGGTAGTATAGCCATCTGTGATTGGATGACTGAAGCTAAATCTCTTTGGGATGAACCTTTGGTTTGCCCCTTTCCTACTTGCCCCCACCTATTCCATTTCCAATGATGCTTTTTCTCATTAACACAGAGAAAAGCTGGATAGATCACTTCATGAACTAAAATGCCATTTGTTTCTCTTCCTCTTCATCTTGGTCATTGACTTCTTTCATGCTTAGTTCTCAGGCACTCCCAACATAACATCTTTCTATTTCAATTTCCTCCCCTCACATTCCCTCAGAATTACTTTCCACCAACTTTGTCAAACTAAAACCAAGACTTTTCTCAACTTCCACATCTTAATGAGTTACCAAATAGCATTGATTCTATTCAAGAAATATTTCTTTTAACATATTACTTTCTTTCTACTCCTACCTGCACTTTCTGGTTGGGATCCTTTCAATCTCTTACCTGAAATATCTTCCTACCTTTTGTCTCTGCTCCAGTCTTGCCATGTTTATATACATCTTCCATCTGCCACCAGGATAATGCATCTCAATTATAACATAACATAGTCACTCCCCTGCATAAGGTAATGTTTTCATATTACTTTCACTATGCACTCTAACATAAATCCTGTCTTGCACTATTCTTATCTCCCTCCACTCTGTTCTTAACAACTCAAGTTTCAGAAACATTTATTAAACCATATATGGTTCAATCCATGAAACACACTTCTTTCTATCCTTATTTCTTACTGTGCTGTTTTCTCTGCCTAACACTCTTCTCTGCTTCTTCACTGGAACAAATGTGACTCAACCTCAAGTGTAATCTTGCCCAAGAGGTCTGCTCTGACCATGCTCAGGCTCAACCAAGTGATCCAATTCTGTGTCCTGAGAGAATTCCATGCACCATTCCATCCTAGCACTTACAAGGTAAGTTTGACCTAGATATATCAACACAGTGCCTGTGCTATGCCTCCTTTGGTAGCCTCTGATGAACAGACAGCACTTAGACCTGTTTTTACTATGTGATCTTACCCTCTTTTCACAGCTGATTGAGTTAGGGATGGACACAGATGCCATTCAAGGGCATCCATGGTTGCTTTGAAAAAAACATGGGCTGCACCAATTCATTCATTCATCTTTCTACATATTTTGAACTAAGAAATACAGGGACAAAATTAGAATCAGGGGCAAAATTTAAAAGTCAACTTTTAGAGAAAACTTCTAACTTATGCCCCACAAGAACAAGTTTTAGTAGCAAAGAAACCACAAGTAAGCAGAAGGCAAGATACAAAGAAATGAAGAGAACATCCTGAAGATGAGGAACCTCTACTCTGAAACTACTGACATCCCAGGGCCACCTGAATCAAGAACTACCCTGCAATTCTGCTCATAATTCCCTGGGTTTTTGTGGTCTTCTTATAATAATCTCTATTAAAATCTCTCCAACACTCAAGGAAGTATAAACTGAATCTTAGCTCTAGTATATAAGAGGTTAATCAAAACAGAATCGAATTTTCCTCTATTATCATTGGTCTTTACCCCTAGACTAAGTGCTTCCAATGGGTAAGGAACATAAGTATCCAGAAGATAGTAAATACTGAAAAAAATAGATATCCAAACCCATGAATGAGAAACCAAATGGGAGGAGGGCCAAAGGGAACAGGTGATAGGGATATACTATGGGTAAACTTATGTTAAAAGAATTTATGCAAAACAATAAAAGAACATATATGTGGCTTATCAATTACTGAAATATATCTCATTCTTAACTGGTAATTATCCAAAGAAAAATTTTCCATACTACTATCTTATAAAAAAAAAGACCTGAAATTTGATGCTAGGCATAATTCTCAATTACACTTTTATAAATTAATATTATAAGGACTTAATGATCTCCTACTATGTGCTTAGCACATTGCTACATGCAATGAAAGATACAAAACAAAAAATGTACAATTCTTAATCTCAAGAACCTTACCTTCACCATCTATTCTTTATAAAGCTTCATTATCACCCTGCTCTTTGATCTTCACCAAGTATTTTGAAACTAATTATCCTGCACCTTCCTCATAATAAAGGCTTCTTAAAACATTGAGTATTTTTTAAAATGCCACAAGTTCTAGCTTCTTGCCCCAGTTAATCTAGTAAAGGCACAGTGAAATATTATCAACAGTAGGCTTCATTTTTTTTGACTGCTTCAGCCACAATAAAGAGATTATGAAAATTCTAAATGCCTTGCAACTTAAAGCATATAAACTCTATTTTTCAAACTATATGAATAGCTGGAAGAAGCAGCTAAGAGTAAAGGCAAGCAGGGAATTGTAGAATAAAACTTTCATAAAGTCTCTGAGATGTCTAGTGAGGAAGTCTCAGGGCTGACTGTTAGGATGATTTAAAACCTTAAACACCATTTTGTTGACACATAATTCTTTTATATATTTTCAGTATATAAATTGTGAGCTCCTCTAAAGGAAACACAGTTTTTCACAGCAAAAACAAAGAATAAAGCCTCTAACTCTTATTACATTTTAAGCACTAGATAACTTTGTGAGCAGGTAACCAAGTTTATAAAATCATGTAAATCAGCACTCTGTGAATTGGTGTGGCAGGAAGGATTTCATACGCCGACTTTCTATTGACACACAGCTAACCATTTTCACATTTTATATTTTTCATTGTGGTTGTTAATGTGCCTTAAAATATGCAGAAACATGAAAACCAGTAGAGTCCATGGTTACATATTAGAGAGTAACTAGTGCAGACAGGGCTTGTTTTCTGTTTTTTGTTTTTGTTTTTCCTTTGGAGCCTGGAAAAGTTTTGAATAACAGCCAATGAGATTTTGTTCCTTTGAAGGAAGCCTGTCTGACTCATGACATTATCTCTACTAAATGTAATATAAGAAAGAGGTGGAATTTTTTTCTTTATTAAATTGGGAAAAGAATTCATGTTTAATATACATTTATTGAATGTACATTAAATACATAAATGAAACATGAAAGAAGTAGTCAGAGATACATGAGAGCGTTTGGAGGAAATTAGGGCCAAAGCATTTTTTGCCAGATTTTCTGAAATTTCTTATGCTTACGCTGCATCTAGATTGGCTATCATGGCATTTTGTACCGTGAGAAAGATCAGTCTCTCCTAAGATTAGATACTGTTGTTTTGAGAAATCAGATGACCATAAGCATTTATTAATCCATTCATTCATTTATGCAGCAAATATCTGTCAAGCTCCTATTATGTCCTGGGCACAGTTCTAGGTGTTGGGATACAGCAGTGAATAAGAAAAAGCTGCCACTATTGGGGAGCTTACATTCTCGTGGGTGAAACAGAAAATAAACAAAGAAACAAGCAGATCCCTAACTTAGTGTCTCTTAGACATAATGCTATGAATAATAATGCATCAGGGAAAGAGGGCAGAGAGTACTGGGAACTATTATTTTTATGTAGGGTGGCCAGGGAGACCAATGTTCAGAATGAAGTGAGAGGAGAAGCCCTGTGAGCATCTGTGTGAACTGCAGAAAGTACTGCAGAAGATCTATGCAGGAAGCATGTGAGGTGTGCTCCAAGAACAGCAAGAGGCCAGCATGAAGAAAGCAGTAAGACACTTGGATTTGATGCTAATCATGTTGGGAAACCATTGCAATAGCTATTCAGACATGTCCTTTTTTTAGCTAGGCTTTACAAACTTGATAATGAATAGTCTGTGATACATATACCACAATGAAGGCTCATGAGATCAACCTCAGGTTCACAACAATTTTTCAATCAGTTCTCCAAATCCAATTCCAAACTGCACTTGAGGGAAGGTAGACATTTTTATTTAACTATAGCAATCAATCAAAGATGTAGGAACCATAATGATGAACCTTAAAAACCGACTGACAGCTTCCCATCAATAATAGCTATTTTGGGGAGACAATCAAAGGTGAGCATCAGGAACAAACCATTAACCATCCCAGTTCACAGATGTCCACATTGGAACCGGGCTTTGCCAATCCCAGGTCAACACTATTGAGAGCCTAGGGTTGTCATAACTTCTAACTTAGAATAATTTTTCAGATCTAGTTCAAAAGAGCATAAATCTAATGAAAATATTTTTGAAAATAGTACTTTCTTGTTGACAGTAGGCTATTGTTAGCAATAGGTTAACAGTCGTTTAAAAATATTCCCGTATGCCAGAGGCCTATACAATAAAATGTTTCTTCTTGCCTTCATCACAGTCCAGGTTGGCAGCGAGCGCCTTGGCTTCATGCAGTCATCCAGTGACCAAAATCTTTAAATCTCATTATTCCCCTCCTCTAGGTCCTCAGAATCCTTTGCATTCAACCAGAGGTTGGAAAAGTAAAAATGTGTGCAAGGCATTCATTCTACTTTCACATCAGCATCAGAGCACCTCACCCCCTAGATTTTTTTTCCTACTTCGCTGGTCATTCCTGCTTGACGTCCTTTGCTGGTTTTAGAGATCAGTCCTGGAGCCCCTTTTCTTCTCGAGCTAGAGTCTCCCCTCGGTAACATAACATGATATCTCATGGCTTTAAATAACATCTTTATGTTGAAACCTCCCAATCTTACATCTCTATTTGGATCTCCCTCTCCAAACTCCAGACTTATACATATCTACCTGCCTGTTTAACACCTTTGCCCAGATGTAGAACAGACATTCAACACCAAGTCCAAAGCTGAGCTCAAGAGCTTCCTCTAGTGTCTCTTCCCTTTGTGGCCTTATCCATATCAGTTCATAACTACTTTCTTCCAGTTACTCAGGCAAAAAATTGCAGTCATCCTTGATTCCTTTCTTACCTTTCTGCAGCTCTAGGTTCAAAATATATCTAGAATTTGATGACTTCTTACCTTCTCTGCTGCCACCACTTGCTCCTGGTATTCTTGTCTATATCATTGAAATGGTCTCCAACAAGTTTCCTGTATTCTACTCTTGACCCTTTAGTCTTTCCTAACACAGCAGCCAAAGTAATCCTTTTGAAAGTAAAAGTTAGATCAAATCCCTCTCTTGTTCAGAACCCTGTAATGGTTTCTCATTTCCCATTTCACTCAGAGTAAAAGCCAGAGTCATTTCAATGCCTATACGGCTCAATGCTGTCTGCCCTTCCTCTAGCAATCTGTCATGAGAGCAAGTTTCATTCTATATCAGACAGACTGAGCTTTGTTCCTGGTCTTAGAACATGCCAGACACATTCTGGCCTTAGTGCCTTTACTCTTCTGAGAATGCTCTTTTCTTGATAGCTACCTGATTCATCCCTACATTCAAGTGTTTCTTCAAATTATACTTCTCAGTAAAGGCAATCCTACCCATACTGTTCATGTTGAATCTTGCCTCCTGCTCGCCCCAGTACAGTACTCCTGAAACACTATAATAATCTATATTTTATTTTGTACACTGTACTCACACTCTATAACATGCTTTTATAATTTCTTTTTATTATGTTCATTTATTTTCTGTTTTCCTATCTAGGAGTTGAGCTCCTTAAGTGCAGAGATCTTTGTCTGCCTTGATCAAAGATGGGAAGATGGGAATCAAAAATGATTCCCACTTACCTAGATCAATGCCTGGGCATATAGTATTATTTAATAAATTTTAAATTGGATGAAATAAGAAATGAACATAACAGTAGGAGTTAGAGAAAAACGATTTCAGAAAATTCGTCTGATATGCTTGATACTTGATCCTTTGCTCTTATCTGTAGTAGCTTTTGTTTCCTGCATGAGTCATATCCTGGACTTTGGCTTTCTAGTTCCCTTTAGATGCAGCTCTTGGTGACTATATGGTCTATCTGGGACAATACAGCATAAGTTGTTAGGTGTGGGTTGGTAGGCCAGATATGCCTGGACTCCATTCCTGGATCTACCTCTTTGGGCAAGTCATTTCCACTTTTTAGTCCTCAGTTTCCTCGATGACAAAATGGCAATGATAGTAGTACCTATCTCATAGTGTTTTGTGAGAAACAAATAATAGGTGTGGTGACTAGACTGTCTTCACACTGTTAGCTATTGCCTTTAAATGGATATCCTTAAATGTGCTGACCTGGTGCTCCCCCTGACCAGAACAAGGTTAGCACCTGATCACATAGACTCCACCGCTCTCGAGTTGTCACACACTGACTTGGTTCTGAGATATTCAAGAAAACAGCTTGTATTTATAAGTGGGATCCACATTTATAAATAATCTAATTTATATTCCATTGAACTGTATAAAATTAATGGTTTTTTAGCAAAAAATAAATGTCAAATATTAGTAATTTCATATGGTTTGACCTAATGTTTTCAGTTTGATTAGAGCACAGTTTTTCAATGTGTCAGGCAAGTGTTAGTTGAGCCTAGTTCTAGTTGTGAAGTTGCAATTTGAGATAAAAATAATATTGAAGTTATAGAGCTATATCCTAAGACCTCATAAAACATGGAATATTCTTCTCCTTTATTTTTCACTCCTTCCTGGGGCTTGAATCCTGCCCTGCCCTCAAGAAGTTTGTCTGTCTCTTTTTATCTTTTCTAGCTCCCTTTAACCCCCTCATAAGTACTCAGCCTTTTCCACTATATGTCAGGGTTCTCTAGAGAAACAGATTGATAGGTGGGTAGGTAGGTGACAGACACAAGATGACTGAGTGATTGATTGATTGATTGATTGATTGATTAGTGAGGCTCAGGCAGGCTGGCACTGCTTCTCCTGGGAAGGGAATGAGTTGACAGATGCAGATGTGCATCAGGAGGTCTCTGAATGGCCTTAACATTTTTGTACCATACCTGCTACCTGGCTTCCTACCTCACTAAAAAGTATGTCCCGTATGTATTGAAATTTATTTACCCTACATTATTCCAAGGGTTTCAGACATTTATTAGTGGACTCCTCTATCGATCTATTCATCCATCTATCTATGTATTTATATCTATATCCTTATCATATTGGTTCTGTATTGGTTCTATATATCTATATTTTTATCTAGCTAGCTGGCTAGCTACAGAGAGAGATGGATATTTTAAGGAATTGGTTCACCCGGTGATAGGGGTTGATAAGCCTGAAATCCATATGGAAAGAGAGCAGGCTAGAAATTCAGGTAAGAGTTAATATTGTAGTTGTAAATCTAAATTCATAGGGCAAGGTGAGTAGGCTGGAAATGCAGTAGGATTTCTGGGCTTCAGTCTTTATTGTAGATTATTATAGTTGAATTTTGTCCCCTAAAAGTTCGTATGCTAAAGTCTTAATCCTCAGTACCTCAGAATGTGACCTTGTTTGGAAATAGAGTTGGTGCAGATGTAGTTAAAATAAGATACTACCAGAATTGGGTGGGACCTTACTCCAGCATCTAGTACCTTTATAAAAAGAACCCTGCTGTCCGGGTGCAGTGGCTCACACCTATAACCCCAGCACTTTGGGAGGCTGAGGCATGTGGATAATGAGGTCAAGAGATGAAGACCATCCTGGCCAACATGGTGAAACCCCATCTCTACTAAAAATACAAAAATTAGCTGGGTGTGGTGGCGCATGCCTGTAGTCCCAACTACTCGAGAATTGCTTGAACCCGGGAGGTGGAGGTTGCAGTGAGCGGAGATGGCACCATTGCTCTCCAGCCTGGGTGACAAGAGTGAGACTCAGTCTCAAAAAAAAAGACCACCATGTGAAGAGATAAGCATGCATACAGGAAAAAAATGATATGAAAAATTAGAATTACACTGCCACAAAACAAGGAATTACCAGAAGCTAGAAGAGAAATCTGAAACAGATCTTTCTCCAGCATCTTCAAAGAAAGCATGGCTGACATCTGGATAAACTTCCATTGCTTAAGTCACACAATCAGTAATATTCTGTTATGATAGTCCTAGCAAACTAATATGCCCACTAACCCAAAACTATGTTGAGTTCCATCCTGTCCTTCCCTTTCTGTTTTTAATAAGTCACTATATCCAGTTCATTCTAACATTAAAAACGTCTCTCCCTTCTAGTTTATTCTCTCCCTTTATTTCAGGCCTGTATTATCTCTCACCCTATATATGATAACAGTCTCTGAAGGGTTTCAGCTTCTTCTTTCTCCAGTCCCTTCTCCATACTGTTTCCGTAGATCTCTACTTAAAATAGAAATCTAATTGTATCCCACATCTGGTTGGAAACCTCTACTGACTCTACCTCACCAGATGCTAATGCTGGATTCCTTATCAGGGCACCCAAAGTCTTCATAATCTGGACCCTAACTTACTTTCCAGCTTTATCTCTCTGCTTTGCTTCTTTATACTGTACCTTTTGACCACACAAAACTCCTTTTTTTAATAAACTATGACCTTACATGTCACGAGCTATACTGCCTGACCCTTTTACTCTACTGTAACCCAGATTACATGTTCTTTGATTTAATGCCTTTTCCAAATGGCTGTACCACCATTGTCCAATACCATGCTTTTTTTCCCATCCCAATTTTAAATCAGCCTGGTTATCAGAAACAGAGAAGTTCAGCATTAGTCCGTAACTCCAAAAATAATGTACAAGGAGCGAGAAAAGGGATCGAATCCAGAGAAGAACAGAGGAAACAGGTGAATGGAAGACAATGGGATAGAGGAGTTTAGAGTTTACCTCTGGTGGAGAAACGGCTTCACAGCTTCTTGAATTAACTGTTTTTCAGTTAGTTCAGAATTCCTTGGAGATGTGCCTCAATATTTCTTAGTATAGCCTTGTGCACAGGAATCTTAGAAAGGCTGCAGTTGAACATTGTGTGCAAGGCTCAACTCCAATATCCGAAATACATTGGCTTGTTCAAGCATAATAAATAACTAAGAAAGACAATGCTATATGGAAGAAAAGTTGCAATGCAGTTGATAGATGTAATAACACTACACACTTGCTAAATTTTACTTACCAGATGCTTAGGAAAGACAGAAAATTATAATTCCAACTGGTCAGTGGTCAGAAGGTAACATTCAAAACATCCTACCACATGGATAAACAAGAAAATAATTAGAAATCAAAATGTTAGAGAATTCTGCAGTGAGCATGAATGTAATCCACAGGATAAACAACACTTGGTTGACATTTGACTGAATAAATTAAAACCCAAAGTAATTTGAATAAAAATTCAAGACATGTAGCAGAGAAGTTCAGGACAGGAGACAAAAGATGAAATCTTCCTCTTGCCATTCAAGCTCTATTGGACTTTATAGGTAAGCCTAAAAAGAGAGGTCAAAGGACTCCTTTTTTTATATTATTATCCTATAGCACTGTGGGATAAACTTCAGTGTAGCGAGCCCATAACTTGACTCAAGAAATCCATTAAGCTAAAAATGTGTACATTCAAGATAATGTGTGGGTGAAATTACCATACTCATAGCAAATAAAAAGTCAATCCAAACCATCCACCTTTTCTCATATTTCCTTGAAACAAGATTAATAATAACAAATTAAAGACATTCTACTAGCCTTTCATTACTCTCTGTAAAACAGCATCAATAACCAGCTACCCAGTTCTGGTGCTGGACATCTGACTGTCACATGCACTACACACACACACACGCAATGGTTTTCTCTAGATAATAAGGACTTTAATTTCACAAGCTTTACAGAATCGACTCTATCATTGATCTTATTACCCTGCAGCAAATATTTTCTGCAACAGTATTAGTTGTATGAAACTTTCATAGTTTGAGTTTTTGTACTTTAGGTTGACAGAAAATATTAGTCATTGACAAATCTGATTCTCCATGTTGAAAATATTTACTGCCTCTCACACACATAAAAAAGTAGGTTTCTGCTTCAGGGAGACTTAAAAAGTACCTAAACTTATGGTTATACCACCAGAAGTCTCAGGAGTTCAGCTTGCCCCAAATCTCCTCATTCATGTTATTGCTGCATTTGGTATTTAGAGAAAAAAAAAATGCCCATAGATACTCAGAATTCTGATTGGAGAGAACACAGGATAAAAGGTTTGTCCTGGTGACCAGTGAAGATGCAGGAACTTAATGATTGTACAGAGTGAGCAAGGCCATTTCCTAATATATCAAATCCATCAAGAAAAATAATTACATCCATATCAATTATTGGTCTATTAGAAATAAAGACCTAGTGGAAGGACACTATCCAAAGGTGATTGTCTAATGCTTTCAAAATAAATGTCTTATCTCTGCCTTGGCATTTTCTGTACCATCAAAAGGCCATTATCCCATGACAGTTCCATTCCACCGACATTAACATTAGATACCAATTCTTTCTAAAGGCTCTTTACAACGCTTTGTCTCATTTGGTGGGTTTGCCAAATGTTCTTCACATTTCATTAATAAATTGACCCACACAAATCCCTTAGGACCTAGGGGAAATTAAGTTTCATTCTTTTTTCTTCTTCTACTCTAATTAATACAATTAAGAATGAAAAGATGTTATCAATAGATCAATCAAGTCTAGTAAATTAAGCAGCACAGTTTAAATGAAATAACATTAAACAGAAAAGCTATGTTAATAAATATAGCTATATACCATATGTAGCTACACTTAGTGGTTATATAGCAATTGTTATATTAAGAACTTTATATGTCTTTTATTTTTGCACACACAAAAATCCTCCAAGACACGTATTATTTGTCCAGGTTAACTAAGAACTGAAGTCAGAATCTAGGTCTGTTTGACTTTAAAGCCTGGGCTTATAAACATTATGCTTTATAGCCTTTTAGATGGTATATCGAGGACTGCCTCAAGGACTGACTTCAGGCAGATCACATGGACACTCCATGCCTCAGTTTTCCTACTAATGAAAGTGAAAGTAGATTGATCTGTCTCATAGTGCCTCCTTAGATTATCTTAACCTCTTAGGTGATTGAGAAGACTAAACCATATTTTTAGGCAATGATCAAGTATAGTAACAAAAAATAAAACTATGTCTTTATATAAGTCATATTGCTAAAATCTTACTAGATCATGTTATTTTCTAGTTTCTATCTTTTCAATTGCTCCAGGTGAATGCTAACTAATGACTTATAAAACTATAATACAGATCCTATACTCTGTAAAGAATTCTAGACAAATCAGTTCCAATAAAATACTAGAGTTATGTCTGGTAATGACACTGTAAGCCTTGATTCTCAAGTTCATTAAATGTTCTACATGTTCATAACTTGATCTTTCACTTGATTTTACTTTTTTAATAGGAAAATGCCTCTTAATTCCCTTGAATTTATGGATCTGGAATAGCTAACTCATTGTCTATGATAACCTTTGGACTGTTCAGATAGCAGAAAGTTGTAACAAAGTAATTATAAACCCCAGAGAGGCTCCACATAGGAATTTTTGTTAGTGGCCCTAAACCAAGAAGAAAATCAGCTGCTGGCACATCTTTGCCCAGATCTAGGCCTGACTTTCCACAAATGTAATCAAAGATCAGAGGGTAAGGAAAGATTAGCAGAGAATTGGCCTGCGTGGAGGAATAATCTTTCTTGAGGCTTTAGAGACCCATACAAAGCCGTTTTCCCTGTTAACAGATAATAAAGACAGACTAAGGAAGAACAGAATCAACAGCATTTATGAGTTAGCAGGAACTCTGAGAATCTATCCAGTCCAACCTACAACCTTCCAGCAAGTCAGTATCAAGACCTTCCAAGGCAAGTGAGGAAATCTGACCTTTTAAAAATGGAACATTTATACAGGCTTGTTGTCCAGTCACAGGGAAAGGAAAGGACCAGAGAAAACTTTACTGAGATGCTCAAAGGCAGATTAAGGGCCCCTTCTTTTTCCCCTGCTCCTCTCTGGGTAGCAGCCTGAAACATCAAAATGGTCCTTCCCAGGGTGAAGCAGATGACCCTACTGTCAACCTCTCCATTTCCCAATGTGCTCCATCATTGCCTCACACCATGGTAACCACAGACTCACTGCATGTTCAGTTTACATATTTCTGCAATGTCATTTAAATATAGTACCAATATTATTCTTGTTCTTTTTAAAATTTATAATTATGAAATTTTGAGTCCATTGTTCAGTATGATTTTATTACATTTTTAGAATGAAAAATCTTTTTATGGCTATACTTAAAGTATGCTTTGCATTATGATATCAATAAAAAATTATGTTTTGAGTCCAAGGAATTGATTTATGGCTAGCACCAGGAATTTGCTTGTGGCATAGGTTAAGGAATCCTGTACAATTCAATACATAGAGTGTTTTGAATATAACAGGATGATAGAGCAGTGGAGGCAGAAATCATATTTAAATACTATCAAGGAGAGGCAAGACTAATTCTTATAGTGTGAAGAGTTCATTACTTAAAAATGGAAGACAAGAGCCTTAGATTGAATAATAGATTCTCCTATGGATGAGAAGAAAAAGAAAGTGAAAAGAGAAAGGACGTTGGTTGTTGGATGAGGAAGAAACTATTTATTTGATTATATTTATATTCCAAGACTTGTGTTTCAAGCCACTTATTCGAGTCAAGTTTTGTACAAATTATTTTTGGCATATGCCCATAAAACTTAGGTGAAAGAAAACTAAACTGTCAAATTGCAATAAAGCTCTGGTTTGACAATTTAAGACAAAGATATTCAGAGTGAAGGTTGCTTTTCAATCCTTTAATCATCTGTTATGTCCTGACATTCTAGGGGTCTCAGAAGAGTGCATGACAAATAATATTCCATATGTGCAGCTAAAACTATCCGCAACAAGGATAAGTGACAACTGAAGCACCCTGGCTCTAAGTGATTAATAGTAACATACTAGAGCCATCCTTTCAATGACCTACATGACGAATAAAGTCACACACAAAATAAAACGCACAGCTGGTTTCATTTTGTGACCCAAAGAGGCTGTGCTGATCTCCCCCATCCTGGGGGAAATGCTACCGTTCACTCATTGTACAAGTTTATTTGGAGGTTTGTGCTCACAGTTGTTGATTATCTGCCCATGAATTATCCAAACCAGAATCCAGCACACTCCCACTCTCTCTCCCTCTCCTTACCAGGGCACAATTAGTGATCTAATGGTGCTAACTACCTTTTTTCCCCTTAATTGGGGAGAAAAATGAACTTGCTAAAGCAGCTTGTAGTGTAGTCCAAAATTAAACATAAATGAGT
Organism: Callithrix jacchus; assembly: GCF_049354715.1. Classification (NCBI taxonomy): domain Eukaryota; kingdom Metazoa; phylum Chordata; class Mammalia; order Primates; family Cebidae; genus Callithrix; species Callithrix jacchus. Next base: position 125,510,900 of record NC_133508.1, read on the forward strand.
TTTCTATGCTTCTGGATTTTCTGTGCTTTTTCAAGTGCAGAAATATTGGGAAAGATGCTATCCAGGCAGCTTTCAGGAGGCTTTTACTGTGCTTGGTTTCTTATAAAACGCATACTGAAATATATATCTTTTTTTTTTTTTTTTGAGATGGAGTCTTGCTCTGTCACCCAGGCTGGAGTGTAGTGGCACAGTCTCGGCTCATTGCAACATCCGCCTCCCAGGTTCAAGAGATTCTCCTGCCTCAGCCTCCTGAGCAGCTGGGACTACAGGCATGCACCACCACACCCAGCTAATTTTTGTATTTTTAGTAGAGATGGGGTTTCACCATATTGGTCAGGCTAGTATTGAACTCCTGACCTCATGATCCACCCATCTTGGCCTCCCAAAGTGCTGCGATTAAAGGTGTGAGCCACCGTGCCCAGCCTATACATCACTTTATCCCATGCATACTGTAAACAGATGAGTAGCTGGGCAGGATAACATGCTGCATGAGCTCTGAGAACATTTTAATATAAACAGGAAAAGAAAGTTGGAAATTATTCATCCATGTACATGAAAATAAGTGGATTTTGGTATTTGTGCATAGATTCATATCCTCATGATCAGAGTAAATTATAAATGTTTTTGTGGTTAAAAACACGAATACTTTGCTCTGCTAGACATCTGCAAGCACTCTGTATATAATATGCTTGCTGCATTGAGTTTTGCTTTAAACATTGGATCATGAAAGGGTAGATTCCTCCCTAGATTCATATCGAGAGGAAGAGAGAGAGGAAGAGAGAGAGAGAGAGAGAGAGAGAGAGAGAGAGAGAGAGAACGTACACTACTAGCATTTCTACAATGACATAATAATTTTTTTTCAAATTTAAATGCATCCTCAATCAGTATAAGAAATTATTCCAAACAAGTTAAAATATATTCAAGGCCTTACGGGAATATGTTTTAAAAGAAAGTTGTGCTTTATTTAATGAGAGCAATGTTTTGCTACAAAGGGAATCATTTTTATGCTTCAACAACCAAATATTTTCTGTTCTATGCATTTGTGACATGAATGTACAATTTGGGGCAGTTATTCAGAGTCAAGTTCCTAATATTCAGCATTGTTCCTGAGCCTATCATACCGCACCCTTTCTTAATCACACTGTATGTAGTTGCTCATATAAATTCTGTAACTGAAAAAGGGAAGGAAGAAACCTAACAAAATTTCTTGCCAGATGGAGAAAACTGAAACATTACCCTTGTTTCTTTGCCAGCACAGATCCATTTTGACAAGCTGGAAATGATTTATGGGGAAAAAAACGTATTTACACTGGCAGAGATGTTATTAATTGCCATACAATGTTCACATTTTTGCATTGTTTTGTATATGATTACTTACTAGATTTAAATATACAGTCCAAATATGTGCCTTTTTTTGCATGCTGATTATTATATGACAGACAAACTTACAATACATGATGCATGCTATAAATTCCATTTAAACCTTCACAGGCAACACCGCAGGAAAGACGTGTAGCAGAAAGCTACTAAGAGTGTTCAAGGGAAATGCACCATTACTTTACGTGTGTTCATATACACACAGGCACACATGATGCAAATAGTTTTAAAGGACTATATACAGTCTATGGGAGTTGATGAATAATAAAACACTCTTGATGCATAAAAGTATTACTTTTATTACTTTTCAGAGTAACTGTTGCTATATGTAACTATTACTAAAAAAGATCCCAAAATGTTTGAAAATGAAAATATTAAAGCAATATATAATTTCCAAGTTGACAATTTCGCATCATAAAAGACTTCCAGATGTACTAACTTATATAACAGAAGTTTAGAAGGATATTTTTTAGGTACATTATTTCAAGCAGTTAAAAAGTAATATATTTGGAGGGAAATTTCCCCCTCATGTATACATGTGGTTATAGGAAAATGAAAAATTGGGCTTATATTAAGTGAGAATAAAAGCAACTGCAGTAGTCGTAAGTCGATTAATTTCAGAAATTGACCATTAGTTGCCTACCTGTTCCTTGCTCTTACAATATTGTCACTTTTTTACACTATTATAGATGAATATATTTTTTACTACTTCGGATTTTAATCACTTATGAGAAAGATGTTCTTCTATAACAGCTATTTTGTCCAAGAAGCATTTATAATACATCTATGTCCACTGAGCACATTTTAAAATACTCTTATTACTATTTGTGGAAATTAATTTTGAAGACCTTAATTTCAACCAGTCATATCAGCATTCCTACAAGCGTTTGTATACAGCTGTCCCTTAGGTTTAATGTTTTAGTAGCACAGTCTCTCTGCAATTAGTTTTATACTCCTTAAATGTAAATCAGATGTAAGTCTCTATAAACACTCCCTCTCTATAGTGTTTCACAGAGCGTTCCCATTGTATTAGGTTACTCTAGCAGACGAATAACTCTAAATATGAAACAAAACCATGTGTATGTGCCAAAACTATAATTTAGCTGTTTATGATTTATGCAACTCCATTTTTGCTTGGGAAAATGGATTCAATATGTCTATTTGAAATTAGTGCATAAATAAGAGCTTATTGTGAATGATTAATGAGTGTAGTCCTGCTTACATAAGATTAATTCCCTCCAAGGTCAACCTAGCCTACTGTGAATTTGGGCATTTGCCCAGGGACCCCTTGTGGGTGGTCTTCACTTTTCCAAGATGGGACACCCAGTAGGAAAGCAGGGACATCCAGCTGCCAAATGTCATATTCAAGCTAGTTCTTCCACTTTATCTTTCCTAGAAAATTCCATAAATTTCAACCCAAAGGGTCGTCATAGGATTTATTTGCTACATACCCCTGCATATGTAATCACCAGCTCAAAAATCTTGATTGAACATCTACTTTATATCCGGCACTCTGCTAAGCATCACTGGGTGGCAGAAATTATAATAAAAAACTGTTACTATTGTTTTAATGAGTTAATAAATACAAAGCATTTAGAACACTGTCTGGCATACAGTAAGTACTCATTAATATGTGCTACTACTTTCATCCAGAATGTATTTGCTTTATGGTAAGATCCTTTTAACCAAGAGGGATCAGAGAAGCAATAACAGTTCTAAGTAAAGTATAAAATTATAAGTATATATTTGTATAATTTTAACTAAACTATGACACCAGGAATGATGTCTGTTCTTCTCTATAGCCCCAGAGATTAGCAAAGTGCTGGTATTTAGTAGGTACTCAAAAATTATTCATTAAACTTCTGAAAAACTTTTGAATTTGAGGGTTATCACTCAAATGTCCCTCTAATTCCTGAACCAAAGAGTCTGCAATCCTGACCATTTAGGGTTGATGGAACAAACACATAATTCCTTGGAAGAAGAGCTTTCTTCTGTCTCAAGATGGCTCTAGAAGCATCAGTAAAAGTAGGAGAGCTTACACAGGGGTTGGAGTTGGGGGAAGGACACAGGCATGGCTCTGTGAGGAGTGATGCCAAGACAGAAAACAGCAACAGTAACTGAGGAACAGGAAATCTCCACATCCAGGACTGTGAAAAGAAATTGACCTGCATGTTCTAGGAACATGAGTAACATGGTGGGAAAACCTGAAGTGGACATTTGTCAATTGTGCGTTAGCCTACCCAGCAATGCAAACAGCTTCACTATTCAGGAGTAATTCCAAAAGAGGCAGGAATCAGGGCCAAAGGGAGAAACAACATTCCTTTCCTCTCCTCCCAGACAATGGGTTGTAGGCATAATATTGGGGCTTGATATGGAGATGAAAGGGCCAAGGACTGCTATTGGCAATGGTGGTGGGTGAAGAGCCCAGAGATCGGGGCAAGTGGCTCCTGTCAGCAGCTTCAGCAGTGGCTTCCCAAGCTGACAATTTCTGTGGCATTTTTCTGTAGAATTTGCTGCCAAATATGTTTTGGCTTCTACCTATTTTGTGAGCCTGGTTCTCAAGACTTCCTGGCTACTCTAAGAAATTCCTGATATTTCCCCAATACATTGCTTTTTTACTTCTGTTAAGCAGAGTCCATTTCCCTTGTGTACAACCAAGAACCCTGATTTGTAGGAGAACAAGGCCAAATGGAATACACATAATTGTCACCCAAACCCTTGACTGCCCAAGTCTGGGATCTTGTGATACTTCCTGAGTATGTGACCTTGAGAATGCTACACGTTCCCAGATATATCAGTTCATTTTCACACTGCTATAAAGAAATAACTGAAACTGGGTAATTTATAAAAAAATTTAATTGGCTCGTGTTCCTTAGGCTGTACAGAAAGTATGGCTGGGTAGGCCTTAGAAAACTCAGTCATGACTGGAGGTGAAGCAGGCATGTCTTACATGGCTGGAGCAGGAGGAAGAGAGTGAAGAGGGAGATGCCACACACTTTTAAACAACCAGATCTCATGAGAACTCAATCATAATCATGATAACAGCCAGGGAAAGATCTGCTCCCATGATCTAATCACCTCACACTGTGCCCCTTCTCCAAAAATGAAGATAACAATCCAACATGACGTTTGGGTGGTGCTATGAAAAAATACATGAGACGGGGTAATTCATAAAGGAAAGAGGTTTAATTGACTCAGAGTTCCACACGGCTGAGAAGGCCTCAGGAAACTTACAATCACAGAGGAAGGCAACTCTTCACAGAGCAGCAGGAGACAGAATGGGAGCAAGCAGGGGAAATACCAGATGCTTATAAAACCATCAGCTCTTGTGAGAGCTCACTCACTATCACAAGAACAGCATGCAGGAAATAGTCCTCATGATCCAATCATTTCCCACCAGGTCCCTCCCACAACATGTGGGGATTATGGACTATAATTGAGGATGAGATTTGGGTAGGGACACAGCCAAACCATGTCAGGTGAGGGCACAAATGAATAGTGATAGCATGAATAGTGATAGCAACCATCTCAGAGCTTTGAAACAGGATTAAACTAGATAATAAATATGAAGACTTAAAAGAGTTTACAGCACATACTTCTCAACATAGTTTGCATATTATTGTTGGTTATAAGTGAAGCAAAGCTATAACCAGACTCTGAGCCCTTGTGGCAATAGTGTTGTCCTGCTTATATTGCATGCATCGCTACTACATCTCCACACCAATGGAAATCATTTGGTCATATTTCAACATTTTCTCTGATTCACCTCACATAAAGAATAGAATTTTAAGAAATGCTTTTATAAACACATGCATCATTTTCCCACATTTGATTTTATACATATTCAAATAAATTGAAATAAAAGTTGACTTTTGTTTTTGGCCTTTCATGTTCTTACATCTTATAATTAGCTGCAGATTTAGATGAGAGAAAAAAACTGTGAGAAGACATATTTCTATGTGAGGAGATATGTCTCCTCACAATGTCCATCACATAATGGGTGCTAAGTATATGCACATTGATTGATAGCCAGCATTTAATTCAATTACTAGAGCTGTATGGGCCACTACATGGTATAGTTTGCACCCAACCATCTGGAACCTAGTCCCCATTAGCTAGGACCAGTGACAAACCACAAAGTCACCCAGAGACATGAAGGTGTGGCTTGTAATGTCTGCCTAACTAAAGAGGAGAGATCCAACTCAGCCTTATTATCTAAGTCCCTTGCACTATCTTACACAGTTAAATAAACTGGCTTTCCAGAACAGAGCTAGCTACATATCATAACAGTTTTCCTAAGGAGTTTCCAGTCCAGTGCTCTACGCATCCAGGTTGCAGGCAGCTGTAAGATTTGCTCTCTGAGCCCCTCAAGAAACATTGGAATGATGAGCTTCAGTATCATTTTTTCTCCTTGGGGAGAATACTGTCACTGATTCCTCTCAGCATACACTTTATTATCGTCCAAGTTCCCAAAGGCACTTGAGAATATGTGATTAAAGGAATTCCCTCCTGTCATAAATACAATAAATCTAACTGGCTTTATTATCTAGCAAGGCTTCTTTTTTTTTCTCTTTCAATCTAATGCTTCCTGGCTAGAGCTGAAGCCACTTACCAAATCAAATATATCTAACTCAACCTCACTTTTTGATGCTGAATCAAAAAGTATGCAGGTCAAGTGCCAAATTGACAGTATACTGGCTGTCTCCAGATATGGTTTTCATTAAAAAAAGTCTTGTATGTTTTGGATATTCTAGGATAGATGATAATGAAACTATAAACTTCTCCCATACATGTGTGCAGCACTCTTCTCTTTGCAGCATACTTTGCTTGCAGGGTTCTCTGCTGTTCCGACCATTATGAGGTCAATTCTTTTCCCTAACCTTTGAATCAAGGTTGAGCTTATAACTTATCCTGACCAATACACCAAGGCAGGTTAATAGTGTGCCGGTTCCAAGCTGAGGCCTCTAGAGGCCATGAAGCTTCTGCTTTCGTTCTTCTTGAGGTGATGCTGCTACCTTGCAAAGAGCCTAGGCTAATGTTTTTAAGGACAAGAGGCCATATGGAGTAAAAATGAGCCATTTCAGCTGAGGATTATTTTACCAACCACTTGACAGTGACAAGATAATTGCTAGACATGTGAGTGAGGCAATCTGAGGCCATCTCACCCCAGCTGAGTTGCCATGTCTGACTCTAGCCTCATGAATGACTCCACATGAGATCTACAGATGAACCACAGAGCTGAGCCTAGTCAAAACTACCTACCCACAGAATTATAAATAAAATTATTGTTTTAAGCCATTAATCTTGGGGGTGGTTTGTTATGTAGCAATAGATAAGTGAGTCTGTGAGTGTTCAATACAGGTTTGTTCAATGAATAAATAAGTGACTTCATTAGGTAAGAAAAAAGTGGGGAATCGCTTGCAATCCCTTATCCTTGTGGCCAGTACAGCACATTAGCAGAACAAGTCAGCACCTATTTGGCGTAACAGCTTTGTCCGTACTTCTTTATGGTAATTATCACACAGACCTCAAGAGACTAATTTCCTACATCCTATCATCACCTTAAATCTGGTAGAACCTTCCATACAGTCATTAGACTTGCCTTCTAGGCCAAAATCTGTCTTTTTTCAAGATAGACAGCTTTTGGAACAGTCATGACCTCTCTGAATAAAGTATACAAGCATCCCAGTTTGCCTAGGACAATTCCAGTTCAATGCCCCTTTCACTCTCCAAATAGCTTGGTTTGGACAAGAAGTTATATGGTCACTTTATCTCTGAGTCTCAGCTTCTTATAAATCAGAAATAATGTTAAGCAGAAGTACAGCAGGATTGTTTTCAGAAGTAAACAAAATAACACATGTGTAGGTAATAAAGCACTATAGAAAAATAGTAAGGAACTACCTATCAAAAGTACTGACAAATATCTTTGAACAATGGTTTGGAAGAGAAATTAAAATGAATTACTTCCCGAATGGTTTCTTCCCACCTGCAATGATTATAACAGTAATTATAACCATACATTGAATGCCTACTAGGTTCCAGACACTGAAGGAAGCAGGTTATACGTTACATAAGTGCCCCATCACTTGACCCACTAGTGGTTATAAACCAGTCATACTCCTAGCAACCAGTTCAATTTCTCTCCCAACTTGTTTCTGGCTTTTGTGCAAAAAAAAAAAAAAAAAAAAAAAAAAAAAATCACAGCATTTGGCTGGACATTTATTTCAAGACCACCAAAGATTATGTGGTGGTTAAGAAATTCCCCAAATACATTTTGGCAGTTAGACAACAAGTCAGTCCTGGGCAGTGGTACTTCTCAGGTAGCTACCAGTTTGGAACTAAGTCTAAAAATGGGAGGAATGAGATCCTCAAAAATTAAGGTATTTTGAGAGTGAAAATACCATATCTGGAGATAGCCAGTATCCTGGCAATTTGGCACTTGACCTGCAAACCTTCAATTCAGCATCAAAAAACTGAGGTTGAATTAGAGATATTTGATTTCGTAAGTAGTTTCACATAATCATGAGAGAACATTTTTATTACTCATCTTGATAAATACTCATATGTGCATTACCTCATTCATCTACAAATCCTTATTTTATCCCTGTTTTACAAATAAGGACCCTTGCTGCCTACAAAAGTTAGATAATGTGCTTAAAGTCACTCACCTAGCAATGTATGCAAACCAAGATCTACCTAATTCCAGAATTCTGCTCTTAAATTCTCTTCTAAAGTCCAACATTAGATTACCATTTGTGGTAGATGACAAATGCAGGGACACTGCAAAACAAAATTTTTTTTAACTTATTTTAATCCTATTAGAGATAAACAGATTGGGTTAAATGCTAGTATAGTAGAGCCCTGAGGTTTTCAGGTGTAAATCAGTAAGTTTGATTGGAAAGTCGGATAAGGGGTAAGGAAATCAAAGGCAAAGTATTCAGATGGAGACAAAGAAGTGGGATAAAAGAAAGGGGGTATGCAGAGCAGATACCAAGGCAAGAAACAGTGGGGTAGGAAATCCTATGGACATTGAGTCAAAGAAAGTCAGCCCTGGGCAGTGGGACTTCTCAGATAGCTACCAGTTTGGAACTAAGTCTAAAAATGGGAGGAATGAGATCCTCAAAAAGTAAACTTTTTACTATGTTGATAGGGACTGACACAGCCTTCTTCATTTATATAAAAAGAAGCTCTGTTTTAGGTCTAATTCATAGGCAGAAACACTAATGTCCTCCCATTATTCATTGATGGGTACTTTATACTTGTTTTTCTGTTGCTTAATAAATAAATTAGAACATAAACTTGTTCCACAGCCAGTCATTAGTGCAGTTATATCTACTGTTCAGAAAACTGAAGGACTATTGACTCTGTTCAGTTTAATGAAGGAAAATGAGTCACAGGAGATCTGGGCAGGAATGACTCATAGCTACACCAGCAGCCTTCTCTCCATTGTAAACGACTTTACATCATTTGTAGTCAGCAAGAAGCTAAAAGAATGTTGATGTTTCTCTCCTGAATGGTTAACTTCCTAAGTTCAGACAGACTGAAATTGTGTATAACCGGAAGTTAACATTTCTATCACAAAGAAACAATCACATAAAAAGCTGGCAGGCAGTCAGATATCTCATCAGCCTTTTAGAAACTGATTGTAGTGTTGTCCTGAGGAGGCAGAAGAAAATCTTATAGGAGGAATCTCCTAATTACAAAGTCCTTCTGATATAGTAATTATCAGAAGAGAGAACACCTCAAAATCAACAAAACACATAACTGAATTCTACTTTAGAATAGTGTTACCAGAAAACTTACAAGCATGAGAACAGTTTCTTTCTCTTTTCCACGCCTCAGCCTTGAAACAGACATGCCAGTGATACAGTTATAGATGCTATTAACAGGGACAACAAGAAAATTTGCCATTTTTGAAAAGAACATTTTCTCAAACATAGAAGCAATGATCTGTTTAGACACTGGCAGAATGTCCTAGCACTAGGATTCTGCAAGCCAAGATTACAAATGGAGGCAGGTTCTTATGAAAAAGGATTGCGGCCACCAAAAAAAAGGATGATCCACAAATTATATGCAATTATTGAATTTAATAAACAAAAAAAGTATGCATGGAAATAGTCACAGCACATATGGTTCTGAATGTGGATATTTATAGGCTCAGAAATAGAATTAAGGTAAATTATCTTGGGCAATACCACACCTCTGTTACTCTTGGCTTCCCCTTGATCTCAGCTTGACTGAGACCACCTTGGGGAATGTTTGGAACTCAGATTAGAATTTGATGTTCAAAGAATGATACACAACCAAATTGTAGGTAAATGTAATAACATTTTCTCCAAGTTTTCCTGAAGAGAGAAGCTTCTATTTAAGGTAAATACTTTACATTTTAAAATTATGGAGCTGGTACAATGGTGAGAAAAATAGAGATGGCCCTTATACTAAAGATACTTAAAGTTTAGTAGGGGATATCAACAAGCAAATGAGTACTTACTATACATTTAAATAGATCACTATGATGAGATCTATGCTAGAAACTGCACAGAATGCTACAAGAGTGTGTAGGAAGAGCTCCTAATACAGACTTGAAAAGTCAGAAGGGCTCTCTTGTATTAGTCAGGGTTCTCCAGAGAAATAAAACCAATAGGATGTGTATACATAGATTTATTTTAAGAAATTGGCTCACATGATTGTAGAGGCTTGGCAAGTCCAAAATCTGCTGGGATGGGTAAGCAGGCTAGAGACTAAAGAAAATTGTAGTTGGAGTCCAGAAACAGTCTCCTAGGACAGCAGAACCACTTCTTGATAAGGAGAGGTCATTGCTCTATTCAGGCCTTCAACCAATTGGATAAGGGCTACATACATCATGGAAGGCAATCTGCTTTACTCAAAGTCCACCAATTTAAAAGTCAATCTCATCCAGAAACACCTTCATAGAAACATCTAGAATCATGTTTGACCAAATATGTGGACACTGTGGCCCGGCTAAGTTGACACATCAAACCAACCATTATGCTTCCTAAATATATGGTCTCTACAGTGAGACTAGAAGGATAAGTAAGTGTTGATCAGGCAAAGGCAGAATGATGGGGAGATGGAGAGAAGGGCTCAGGCAGAGCAAAGAACATGAGCAAAGGCCCACAATCTGGTATTACTAAGTTCAAGGAGAGCAAGGGTTTTGATCACTGATGCAGCATGATCAACCATGCCTGGCCTATGATAGATAATTAATGAGTATTTGTAGAATGATGCAGAGTTAAAGGGGAAAACAAGCCATATTAGGCAGTGTAGATTCATTTTACAGGCAAAGGGAAGTCATTGGTGGATTTTAAGCAAAAGGTTTGCATCTTCAGAAACTCAAAATCATTATCAAATGCTAATCACAGCATAATATATTTATCTGAGTCATAACATAGGAGCTAGATTTAACAGGCTACACATTAGTATTTTTTCCTAGAGTGCTTTGACTTTAAATGTTTTTATTGATAACCTTTCGTTGTTGTTGTTGTTGCTAAAGACAGGTTCTCTCTCCATCACCCAGGATGAAGTGCAGTGGTACATTTACAACTCACTCACTACAGCCTCAAACTCCTCATCTTAGTCAATCCTCCCACCCAGCCTCTTGAGTAGCTGTGACTCCCACCCCATCTAGTTAATAACTGTTTGATAATACAGAATTTTAAACAGTAAAATCTAAGTATCATAATACATTAAAAATGGAGCTTCAAGCAGATTTGATAAGAATCAGCATGCCATAATGGTACTGTTTTTGCTGGTACAACTATAGTAATATTGCCTTGCATTTGCTCATAGAAATGCTTTTTCATCTTCAAAGTGCTTTTCAATCATTAATTAATACTTATAACGCTGCTTTTAGAACTTTCATTGCATCTTTCATCATACTGGTATAAAAAGGCTAAGGCAGGAAATACACACACACGAACACACACACACACACACACAGAACAGCTTCTTCTCTATAAAAGTAGTGAGATACAAATATGTTTTATTTTGTCACCAATTAATATCTATTTTTGTCTTTCCTTTTCCTGAAAGCTGTTCCTTCTAGACTCAAACTACTAAGGTCAACAAGTAAAACTGTAGAGAAAAGTGAAATTGGGACAGAGAACCAAATATTCCTCTCTTTCTTCTCTCTTTATCCAAACTCCATTTTTGTAAGTCAAAACGATTTAGGAAAGAAGACTTTTTTAATAACATGAAGGGGAGCAAGGATAAAAAGGCAATAAATGATAGTAGTAGTTAGGAGAAAGGAGCCACTGGAAAGACAGGCCTATAAGGGCAAAAACAAACTGGTTCAGCGTCCTAGGAGAGATCTTTGTCTCTTTAGAGTGAAAGCAGAAATTTTGTGTTATGGACTGAATTATGCCTGACACCACCCCATCCATTTATATGTTAAAGCCCTCATCCCAGTAGCCCAAAATGTGCATATATTTGAAGATGGGGCCTTTAGAGAGGTAATTAGGTAGAATGAGATGATATAGGTGGGCCTTCATTCAACAGGACCCTTGTCCATACAAGGGGAGATTAGGACTCAGACAGGCACAAAGGCAAGACAATGTGAAAACAATTGAAGATGCTCTCTATAAGCCAAGGAGAGAGGCCCTTAGAAGAAACCAACTATGCCAACACCTTCATCTTGGACTTCTAGCCCAGATTATGAGGAAATACATTTCTGTTGTTTAAATCTTTGCTGTAGCAGCCCTGGCAAACAAATATGCTTTGCAGATAGTGATAAACTTGTTTTATTATCATAACAAAGATCCTTTCCAAAGAAGTTCCAGTTGTATCTGTAACAAGTCCTCTAGTAGTTTGTGTGTGTGTTGACCACTATAATCAAACATTGATTGATTTTTCTAACTACCCAGAATCCTCCAGTTAGATCCAAGCTAGATTTTCATGGAAAAAATAAACCAAGAATTGGATTAGTTTAAGTCCATTGGATTTTCAGAAATAATTTCAATATTGCTCAAGTGTGTTAATAATGGTGTTTTTCCCTTGTTTTGTTCCACTCTATGGGGGCCCTGTGTCTGTGTGAAGCAAATGGGCACAACTGTCTTTGGTGGGCATTTATGAATATATGCATATGTAATTTTATAGTTTACAAAGTTCTAATGATCCATTATCACACTCGATCCTCACAATAACACTGAGATAAATCAAGACAGATGATAGAGTCTTTAACTGATGAGAAAAAAGCTCAGAAAGGATAAGTCACTTGCCCAATATCACACAGCTTGTAGAATCACTGTGCAAGAGACTCTGCTATGTGCTGACCAAATCGATTTACTTTTCTTCCCAGACCAGATGTCCACAACTCATGGCTCACTGGCCAAATCCAGCCTGCCACCTGTTGTGAATGAAGTTTTGTTAGAACCCAGCTACATCTATTTATTTACATATTGTCAGGGACAGCTCTCATGCTACAACAGCAGAGCTGAGGAGGTGAAACAGAGTCTGTATGGTCCAAAAAGCCTAAAATATTTCCCATCTGACCCTTTAGAGAAAAGGTTTGCCAACCCCTGTTTTACATACAAAATCAAGCTACATTTCCCCGCAATCTCTTTTGCAATCCAGGAGCTCTCTCTCTTTTTCCTCCAGGGCATAGGCAGAGGACCCAGTGGAAGATTCTAAGGCCTTAGAGAAAACTCAGAGCCTCTAGATGGAAGACATTGTAGAGTGACATAGAGCAGAATCCCATAGCAATGTAGCATTGGTCTACGACCTGCCTGAAAATAAACCTTACTGTATTAAGCCACTGAGGTTTGAAGTTTTTAACAGCAATTAATGTATCCTAAGACAAAAGCAGAACTTGTATCTTTTTATTCAAAATCTAGAACTGTTCCCCTTTTTGAACTAAAGAAAGTAGCCAGAAATGAGAAGGAATAAGGAATCAAGAACAGAGTCCAGAGCTCAGGACAATATCACACAGATCCGTCTTAGAGTAACCTTACAGCAGGAGAGGCAAATGGGTTTCATCTCACCTGCCTATTCTGACAGTGGGCAGTGGCTGACTCAGGTGCCTATTCTGAAAGCAAAGCTTCCAAAGCCACCTTCAGGCTCTAAAGAAAGAAGTGACAATGCCATCTAACTATACCTACCATGGGCTTGGAAGTTCAGAGTGGAAGCTGGTATCCACACCTCTGATATACACCTGAATAATGAGAAAGCATTTTCTACCTTAAGGGTATGAAAGGAACCGCTTTCGGAGAGAGATCCAGGATGGCCGACCACTAGCAGCTCAGGCTTGTAGCTCCCAGTGAAAGCGCAGAGAACGAGAGGACGCCACACTTTCAGATGAATTCTTGTTGCTCAAGGACCAGGAGATTCCCAGCGGAGGAGCCCCATGGGTCGCCAGCGCGACTCTTGCAGCCGGCGCTGCGGTTTTGCCGGTGCCCCGGTGCAGCGGTTCTTCGTGCAGAGTAAACGGGACTGGTTTCCCTTTTGGCCGACAATGTTTGGAGGTGATTGAAGAAGGGATTCAGGAGGGAAGCCAGACAGGAGACTCCCAGACAGAAAAGCACCAAGAATCTTGATGCTGCTGCTTTAGCCGGCGCAGTGGGTTGCTCACATTTTGGCCCTGGGAATTAACAAGTTGGACGTCCACTAAGAGACCTAATTTGAAAGTTGGTAATTACAAAGATGACAGGTGGATAAATTTACAATGATGGGAAGAAACCAGCGTAAAAAGGCTGAGAATACTCAAAAATCAGAATGCCTCTCCCTCTACAGAGGATCACAGTTCCTCATCAACAGGGGAACAAGGCCTAATGGAAAACGAGTGCATTCCATTAACAGAATCAGGCTTCAGAACGTGGATAATAAGAAACTTCTGTGAGTTAAAAGAACACGTTCGAGGAGAATGATCCAAGATGGCCGATCGCTAACATCCCGAGATTGCAGCTCTCAGGGAAGGCGCGGAGAACTAGAGGACGCCACACTTTCAGACAAAGTCTGGTTGCTCACGGAGCAGAAGATCCCCCAGTGGAGGAAACGCACGGGTCGCCAGCGTGACTCTCGTGGCTGGCGCAGCAGTTCCGCCGGCACCTCGGCGCGGCAGCTCTCGGAGCAGAGTAAACACATTTGGAGGACCTGCACAGGCCCCCAGCACGACCCCAGAGCCCGGCGCAGTGGCAGTGACGGCACCTCGGCGCGGCAGCACTCAGCGCAGAGTAAACGGGACGGGTGCCCCTTCTGACCGAGGTTTGGAGTCCTGGGAAGGCAGAGTCGCCTACTACGGACACAAGAAGGAAGCCAGACAGGAGAATCCTGGGCAGAAAAGCACCATCAGTTTTAACGCGGCTGCTCTGGCCCTGGGAACTAACAACCTGGACGTCCACTCAAGAGACCTAATCTGAAAGTTGGTAATTTCAAAGACAACAGGAGGATAAATTTACAATGATGGGAAGAAACCAGCATAAAAAGGCTGAGAATACTCAGTCAGAAAGCCTCTCCCTCCAAAGATGATCACAGTTCCACATCAACAATGGAACAAGGCTTGATGGAGAACGAGCGCATCCTGATGACAGAATCACTCTTCAAGGAATGGATAATAACAAACTTCGGGGAGTTAAAAGAACATGTTGTAGCCCAACGTAAAGAAACTAGGAACTTTGAAAAAAGGTTTGATGAAATCCTATTGAGAATAGACAACTTAGAGAGGAGTATCAGTGAATTAATGGAACTGAAGAATACAATACAGGAACTCCGAGAAGTATGCACAGGTTTAAACACTCGAATTGTTCAAGCAGAAGAAGGGATATCAGAGGTCAAAGTCCAACTTAATGAAATAAAACGTGAAGAAAAGATTAGAGAAAAAAGGATAAAAAGGAATGAGCAAAGTCACCAAGAAATGTGGGACTATGTGAAAAGACCAAATTTACGTTTGATAGGTGTACCTGAATGCGACGGAGAGAATGAATCCAAGCTGGAAAATACCCTTCAGGATATTATTCAGGAAAATTTTCCTAAACTAGCAAAGCAGGTCAACATTCAACCCCAGGTAATACAGAGAACACCACAAAGATATTCCTCAAGAAGAGCAACCCCAAGGCACATAATCGTTAGATTCACCAGGGTTGAAATGAAGGAGAAGATACTAAGGGCAGCCAGAGAGAAAGGTCATGTTACCCACAAAGGCAAGCCTATCAAACTTACAGCAGATCTCTCAGCAGAAACTCTACAAGCCAGAAGAGAGTGGGGGTCAATATTCAACATCCTCAAAGAACAGAACCTTCAGCCCAGAATTTCATATCCAGCCAAACTAAGCTTCACAACTGAAGGAAAAATAAAATCTTTTATGAACAAGCAAGAACTCAGAGATTTTATTACCACCAGGCCTGCTTTACAAGAGCTTCTGAAAGAAGCATTACACACATAAAGAAACAACCAGTATTAGCCTTTCTAAAAATACACCAAAAAGTAAAGAGCACCAACATAAAGAAGAATTTACACCAACGAATGGATAAAACAGCCAGTCAACATCAAATGGCAGTAACCCTAAATTTAAATTGACTAAATCCCCCAATCAAAAGACACAGCCAAAACTCAATGGCATGTCACATCCAGACCTGTTTCACATGCAAGGATACACAAAGACTCAAAACAAAGGGATGGAGAAAGATTTACCAACCAAATGGAGAGCAAAAATAAATAAAAAGCAGGAGTTGCAATTCTCATATCGGATAAAATAGATTTTAAAGCAACAAAGATACAGTGGTAAAAGGATCAATGCAACAACAAGAGCTAACGATCCTAACACCCAGATACGAGACTTAGATTCAATGAGACAGAAAATTAATAAGGATATCAAGGACTTGAACTCAGATCCGGAACAAGTAAACTTAATAAATATTTATAGATCTCTCCACTTCAAATACACAAAATATACATTCTTGTCAATACCACATCACACCTACCCATAAGTTTAAATGAAACATTGGCCATTATTAATACCCAAATTTTTTTAAAATAAAGCAGTATTTCCATTTAGTCTCCCTCTTTTTCTTCCTCTTTCTTCCTCTCCTTTACTTATTTTTTTTTTCTTTCCTTCTCTCAAAAAAAAAAAATCAACTTGTAAACCTCTAGATCCAGGTCCGCAATGTCTCTCTCACTGCTTGATTTCCTTCCTTCCCTTCCCTCCCTCCCTCCCTCCCCACTTCCTCCCTTCCTTCCTTCCTTCATCCCTTCCTTCCTCCCTACCGTCCTTCTTCCCTCCCTTCCTGCCTTCCTCCCCCCCCACAAAAAAAAAAGAACATGTTCTAGCCCAATGTAAAGAAACTAAGAACTTTGAAAAAAGATTTGACAAAATCCTAACGAGAATAGACAATTTAGAGAGGAATATAAGTGAATTAATGGAACTGAAGAATACTATACGAGAACTCCTAGAAGTATGCACAGGTCTTAACACTCAAATTGATCAAGCAGAAGAAAGGATATCAGAGGTCAAAGACCAACTTAATGAAATGAAATGAGAAGACAAGATTAGAGAAGAAAAACTAAAAAGGAATGAGCAAAGTTTCCAAGAAATATGGGACTATGGGAAAAGACCTAATTTACATTTGATAGGTGTACCTGAATGTCATGAAGAGAATGAATCCAAGCTGGAAAATATTCTTCAGGATATTATTCAGGAAAACTTTCCTAACCTAGTAAGGTGGGACAATACTCAACTCCAGGTAATACAGAGACCACCACAAAGATATTCCTCAAGTAGAGCAACCCCAACACACATAATCATTAGATTCACCAGGGTTGAAACAAAGGAGAAAATTCTAAGGGCAGCTAGAGAGAAAGGTCAGGTTACCCACAAAGGGAAGTCTATCAGACTTACAGCAGATCTCTCAGTAGAAACCCTACAAACTAGAAGAGAGTGGGGGTTAATATTCAATATTCTCAAAGAAAAGAATTTTCAACCCAGAATCTCATATCCAGCCAAACTAAGCTTTATAAATGAAGGAAAAATAAAATTTTTCATGAACAAGCAAGCACTCGGAGATTTCATCACCACCAGGCCAGCTTTACAAGAGCTTCTGAAAGAAGCACTACACACAGAAAGGAACAACCAGTATCAGTCATCCCAAAAATTTACCAAAAGATAAAGAGTATCTCCATAATGATGAATCTATATCAACTAATGGACAAAATAGCCAGCCAGCATTAAATGACAATATTAAACTCACAAATATTAATATTAATCCTAATTTAAATGGATTAAATGCCGCAATCAAAGACACAGACATCCAAACTGAATAAAAAGTCAAACTCTGTATCCAGATCCATCTCATAAGCAAGGACACACAAAGACTCAAAACCAAAGGTTGGAGGAAGACTCACCAATCAAATGGAGAGGAAAGAAAAGCAAAACAAAACAAAAAAAAAGAGGTGTTGTAACTTTCGTCTCTGACAAAATAGACTACAATAGTAACCAAGACTAAAAGAAACAAAGAAGGACATTACATAACGATAAAAAGATCAATGCAACAATAGGAGTCAATGATCATAAATATATATGTACCCAATATAGGGGCACCCAGATATATAAGACAGGTTTTTAATGACTTCTAAAGAGACTTGGATTCTCACACTAATAGCGGGAGACTTTGACACCACATTGTTAATATTCGATGGATCAACGAGATAGAAAATTAACGGAGACATTTATGATTTGAACTCAGACCTCAAACAAGTAAACTCAGTGAATATTTATAGAATTCTTCACCCCAGGTCCATAGAACATACATTTTATTTTTTTTAGTATCACATTACACCTATTTTGAAAGTGACCACACAAATGGAAGTAAATCACTCTTCAGCACTTGCACAGCATTTCACAGATTTAAACGAAATATTGGTTGGATGTTTGTTTGCTCTTTTCTTTCCTTATTCCTTCCTGTCTCCACTGTTCAGCACAATCATCAGCATAAAAGAGGTTTTTAATACCTATTTCAAGATTGCACTCCAGCCTGGCCAATAGAGCAAGACTACTGTTCTCTCTCCCCCCTTTCTCTTTTTCTTTTTTTTTTTTAAAGAAAAGAAAGGAACAGCTTTCAATATGAGCTTCACCATCAAATATGCTGCTACTAATGAACAGAATTAGAAGCATATCCTAAATACCAGTTTCAAATGATTTGGCATGGTGAGAAGCAGTGTTTAAATCACAGAATTAAAAAATAAAAATAAAAAACATAACACCACATAAACTAAAAGTCAACAAATAACAAATACTAGCCCTTATACCAGAAGTTTGGCTCCATCTTTCTTTCAGGGAAAATAACGTACATTTCAAGGCGTACAGTTCATTCAAGCCACTTGTTTGTCACATAGAGATTTCTCCCAACTATCTTCCCACCTAAGTGGGAAGGTTTATTCTTATTATTTACTTTCCTAAGCTTTTCTGCATTTAGTTGGAAAGGTGTGGAAAGGGAGATTCTCATGAGGAAAAAAAAATCCTCTGGAACAAGACACAATTAAGAAAAAGAAAAACATGCTCTTAATGTCTTCTGCAACTTGGAGTTATTACCCAAGCAAGCCGTGGATCTCAAAATTCTGCTCAAGTCTTCTGTGTTTTCTCCAGCTTGCTCCTGCCAATGAATACAGACTCCTCAGAAATATGGTCTGCTCTGAAGTTTCATTATACGTCTTTCATGAGTATTTACTTTCAAGGCAATTATATTAAATAGAAATGAGGTGGCAATATGCTATTTCCCCCGACCCTTCTTTCCCTTATTTGGTAACGCCATTGTAGGTCATTCTCCTCTTACTGAAAATTTTTTCCATCCTGTTTTCCAGTTTATTATTTTTATATATTTGCCAGGTTGCTTACAGGCACTGCAGCACCAGTGAAAGGTTTGTGGTAAGTGGTTCTCGCTCCAATGAATTACCCAGCTTTCATGAACAGCCATGCAGAAGCAAAGCAGGCAGAAAAATAATGAATACATTTGTACCATGGCACTCTCCCCGGCTATGAGCGTCTCACAACCATACAATTTCCCCACGAGGAAAGACAAGATTGCACTGTCATTAGAATAGGTAATCATTAGATTTATCTTTTATATAATTTGTAACATCTTAAACTATTCTATGTAGCCCCATTACTGCCAAGAGTCCTCTGTAACTGAGATGATAAGTAAATAAACTAGAAATTATACACCAACAAGAACCTAGAATATGTTGTTTTAGTGTATGTCTGAGAGCTCCCTTCAGCAAACCTAATCTGCACAGCAGTTACCATTATTTCTACCTCAATGAGCATCTCCTAATTGCTGTGTTATTGCTTGTGAAGAAAATATATTATTAAAGTCCACAACTCATGACTTGTTGCACATCTATCCATGAAAATCTTTCATTTCATCAGCTTTTAATCGGTTTCAAATAGAATGATTAGCAGGAGGGTCTCCCCACTTCAAATGTCTGTTCATTATTATTTCCTAATGCCAATGTATCCTTCTAAAAGTCAAGATGCATTCATAATTTATTCAGAGACCTGAAGATTTTTATTAAACCAAATCTATTTAATTCTCCATGAATCGGCTCAAGATGATTTTGGTGGCTTTTTATAATGAACAACAATTAGAAACTCCAAGGACTCAGAACCCACATTTAGTTGTTAATGTTTTATGCTCTGCTGTTGGTCTGTTGCCAGATAATGATCCACAGAGCATTAAAATTTTGTATTAATATTATCTTTACAAATGTGATATTGCTCAGTGGAAGATGAGGTTTCCAAAGGCTTCTTTCTGTTTGTGTTAGGTGGTTGTTAGAAATTTTATATTAGATATTTCAGGCTGAAATATGGGGCTCTGAGTCAGGGATTTATAAATCTCAAGACCCTTTTTCTTCCTTTACTATACGATAATCTAGAGTAGGTCATTCACATCAGCTCATTTTCAATTAAAGTGAAGTCAAAACAGCCTTGTGGTTTCTGAATGAATTTAAGAAGGGTAATAAATTTTAAAACTAGATTTTATTCTTTAATAACCAAATAATATCTTCCTTCATGATTAAAAACAATATGGGTCAAGGGTCATACTTAAGTATCAATCAATAAATATGGACAGATAATATATATTCTTCTAAGAGTGGTAAGTAGTATATTTTTGTTCACTTGTGACAGATTTGGAAAGTTGATCATCAACATTTGGAAAATTTCTGCCAAGATACCTAATTTCAGTAAGAATTTGATTTTTCAAGGACCCTAGAGGTCATCATAATGACCTAGTAAAGACTCAAATATTTGTAAGAGTTGAAAAGCAGAGGTAACCAAAGTTCTCTTTGACTAAATGCTGTACTTTGGGAAGAACATACCTGGGGTGGAAAAAGATCAGGCTGATACCCACCTAGCTGGTCATATTAGCTAAATCAGCCAGCACAGTTACATAAGTCAGTGATCCATTCTTATCCCAAAAACTTCAAAAGGATGGCACCTGGCATACATTTACATTGGATGAAATACCAATTCCATTTACCTATTATCCATATGATTTCAGATGAGTCTGGTTTGAGAATGAGTGATGGAGATCCTGCCACCCCACCCCTCCCATAACATTCCTATTCCCATCTAGAGTCTGGCCAACCCAGTAGCTACAAAAGTCAGACTGGCTTCTTTAAAAATAACACTGGACTGTTAAGAAGATTGCCCTGGGCCAGAATGCAAGGGGGGAAATCTTGTAGTACTTACTAGGCTAACCTTTGCTCTACTGTTTTGCCTTCAGTTTTTCCAAATGTTACCCACACGAAACAAACATAAGAACTCACCTTTGGATTTTCCACAAAGAAAATATTAAAGGCATCATCTATGTCACTACAGCATATGGTCAGAGGGATGAGATCTGTAATCAGATTACTCAGATTCAAATTCTGCCTCAACCATATACCACCTGGATGACCTGGTACAATATTTAGCTTCAGTTTTCTTATCTGTACTAGGATAGACATAACCAGAATTCCTACTTCCTAGACCTCTTGAGGGAATTAAATGAATTATTATCTGTAAAGCCCTTAGAACAGTACCTAGTAACTAAGACGTACTCAATAAATGTCAGTCATTTTCATTCAATGGACAGAGGCTTACTGAGTGCCCACTGGAGCTTAAACATTATTTAGACACTAGAGATTTAGCTAAATTGACAAAAATTTCCATCTTCTTGGGTTTCATTTCATATACTAAATAAGTATATATAAAATTGATATTATATGACTTAGGAGCAATGGAAAGAAACTAAGATGGTAGGAATACAGGAAATTCTGAAGTGATTTTTAATATAATGAAAGGAAGCCTAACTGAGAAGGTGACATTTTAGTGCAGGTCTGATGGAGACAGAAGAGTGAGCCAAAAAGTTATCTGGAGGAAAAGTGGTTTGTGCAGAGGAAACAGCAAGTGCAAAAGCCCAGAGGCAGAGCATACATAACATGTTTTTAAAATAGCACAATAAATACTAGCTACTCAGACCTACTGAATCTTTAAGGTGTTGCATCTCTGGAATCTGCATTATAACAAGTGCGTTCGGTTTTATTGGTAAATACATGCTGATCTGATTGATCCCTTTTTATTCGACACAGATCCATGAGTCTTCATTATTCCAGCCCTGACTTGCAGCTGCCCTATAGACAGATGAACTTGGAATCCGCTTTGGAGAAAGATGCAGTGGTTGATAAAAGCCAGAAAGCACACTGGCATACATTTACATTGGATGAAATACCAATTCCATTTAGCTACAGTGTGAGATGCTTCTTTTATTTGCATGGGAGATCAACCATATAAGGCATAATAACTTCTTTCAGAAGTTCATTGCTAGTCCCATACTAGCTTCTCCCAGCAGGAATGGCTGGCAGCTCTTCATGCAGTAAGTGGAAAGCCATAGTCTGTCAAAGCATCAAGCGCTAATGAAATAAACAAAAACTTTTCTTACCTGAGGCAGGTGCCAAAGCCTGCTACTCTAAGTGCCCCCACTGGACACAATTTAGACTTGCTTTCAAATGTTAAAAACAAATAGGTTCTCCTAAGTGCAATTAAAACTAAGCCACATATTGAATCTATTGATACTGATAGAGCTATTTTGATTCCAAGGCTCTTAAGAGTTGTTCCTGAGAATAACCCATAATTTGGTAATTATTGTTTTATGCTAATATATGATGAGGAATTTCAAAAACAGTCATGAGCTTCCTAGACTTTTATAATAACCTTGAATCAACAGTGAGTATTTCTCCAAAGAATAAAGTAGTTACCATGTCATTATAGTGCAGTATAATTTAATTTAAATGATTAAATATACTGGTTTAATAAGATGTATGTCCATATTAAAAATACTTTACATCCCCTCCTGTTTCATAGCTCCTTTTCCCCAACTCAGAATAAAAGTCTAATTCCCACCCATGTCAATTATTTCACTATTTCTTTTGACTTAAGGATTGTATTGGAGAGGTTTTTTCCTATTTAGTTTTTTAAGCCAATCTAAAAAGGCCCCCTCCTCACAAGTATCTGCAGTTCTTAACATCAAAAATTTATACTGTGGGCAAATGAAACTTCTCTGGCAAGATGAAAGAGGGTACTGAGTCATCCTGACTGTATCTATAATCATCCTATCTACAGGCATCCTGTCAGGCCTAAAGAAATAGCCATAAATGTTTGTAGATTTAGGAATACCCTTAACAACAGTGTTCATCATATCTAAAAATGACAATTATTATGCATCTCAGCCCCACATTAGGGCCCTTAGATACCTCTATTTAACTTAGATTATTAGTACCTAACAGAGAGAATGAAAGACCAGCAATCTTTGGCCAGGAGGGAAGAGTCTAGAATATGAGATAGGATACTTTCTAGCAGGGCAACATGATGGAAGAAAATTGACACCTGAAGAGCATAAAATCATTAGGTTCCTAAGCCTAATGGAGAGTGTTTAGAAATATGCTTAGATACAATGGCCCACAACAAAGCGAGAAGACGATATTTAAGACAGGTTTTACCTACGGTCTTCTCCCTAACCATGGAAGAATTCAGGGTGCTTTGCACAACACTCAAGGCCTTTAGGTTTTTTCCCTAGTCCTTCACCCAACTCAATTTTTTCTCTTCACCCATTCTTGTTATTTCCTCTTAAGTTCCCAAACCCTAAGCAAGTGCTACAAGTGCATCCTTCAAGCCCAGATATGGCAAATACTCCCAGTCCCATGGTAGACCACTAAAGACTGTGCTTCCTAATCATTCGCAACACACACTCCAAGCAGCCACTAATGATTTATCATTATTGACTGGTGACAGAAAGCTATTTATTCATAATTCTAACCCCGGCCCAACTAGTAATCATGATAACCTCTGTAGTCCATGCTGCCCAGTGATAGAAACTGAAAATTATATCACGTTGTGAGAATGGATCATAATTTAGTTAACAAATTCTCTGTTGAACACACAGTTGCTTCCATTTTTCATAACATTAAAAAAAGTTTGCAGTAAATAAATTTCTAAAATATAGAAAAATATAAGCTGCATAAGATAAATTTGTTGGGTCTGTTTTGCTCTTCTAATACAAAGCCTAGCACTTAGTAGATGCTTACTAAGAATTTCACCCGACAACCGAAAGAGAGAAAGACCTTTGAGAAACACTGCAATCCAACAACTCATTAACATACAGGAGCACAGATGAAGGAGAAATCAATTTTTCTCATGAGGAATTAGAAGATGATACAGAGAAGAACTAACATTTGACTTGGATGTTAAAGGATAAATAGAAATTAAATACTACAGGAAAATGTGGAGGCAAGCATTCCAGATACAAAGAACAGCAAGAAATAAAAATAAAGATGTAGAAGTATATTGGCTTTTGAAGAATTCTGAATCAGTGTAATGCATGTTTTGGAGCAATGATGTAAATCTGGAAGACTAATAGGCTAAGACTAGATTTTGAAAGATCTTGTATACATGATAAGAAATTTGGATTTAATCCTATAAGAAGGGAAGATGAGCAGAGATGGACCCTCTAGACATAACTATCATATTTTTAAGCATTTCTCCTTAAGATTAAACAGTCATGTGTGTAAAGATATTTATTACAAAATGTTTAAATAAAATTTGTTATAATATTTCAAATTCTAAATATAAATGAGCATTAAAGGGGAAGGTTAAATGAATGATGGTCCATATATAAAATGTCACCACTAAAACAATGATTATCTTTATTTATTGATATGGAAAACATGTCCACAATATAATGAGGGAGAAAAGGTTACAAAATATGCAGAGTGTGATCTCTGTTTTGTTCTGTTTTGTTTTGGGTGATATATGCATAGAAAAGAAACTAGAAGGATATACAACAAAATGTTAGCAATGGCTATTTCTGGATAGCATAATTGGGGAAAATCTTTACGTACTGCCTATTTTTTACATTTTATTGCCTATTTTTTACATTGTAGATGTATTATTTAAAAAAATCAGAAAAAGCAGTGACCTTTTAGAAAGAAGTCAATTTTATAAGTACGTTTACTTACCAGATAAGATTTACTTCATCTTTCTCTTTGTTTCTGTTTCTCTGATTCTCTCCTTCTCTGTTAGGTCATAAACATCTAGATCTATCTTCATGGTCATCTTCACCTAGCTAGGAATATTTTAGCTCAATATAATACTTAATTGTTCTTAAATGCCTGAATGGTACTGCAAGAAGCTTGGCAGGAAAATAATATTCAACATGCTGAATAATAATGATCATGGAACTACAGGTCTATCTGAAACGTGGTAAGAGTATTAAATGAAAAAAAGTGGCATTATAGGCCACAGGGCATTGCAAAGACACAAGAAAGCAAGCAAAAACACCCCTAATAACTTAGCAGAGCAGTTGTGGTGGGACAGAGACTTTCACCACCCAAAAACGGTTGTATGGAACTGCAATAACTGTAGACCACAGTCAGAAAGTGATCAGATGTGTCAACTCTTCAGCAGCCAATTAAAGTCTCTACAAAAGTAAATTCTAGCTATAAACTGGGTCTATCCTGACTCTCTTACAGCTTACAGATAAGAGAAGGAACTCAGGTAGTTCTGATCATATAGCTGAAATGTGAATTGCAGCAAAAGAGAACATAAAACCATATATATTTCTCTAATTTTTTTTGAGATGGAATCTCAATCTGTTGTCCAGGATGGAGTGCAGTGGTACAATCTCAGCTCACTGCAACCTCTGCCTCCCAGGTTCAAGCAATTCTCATGCCTCGGCCTCCCCAGTAGCTAGGATTACAGGCATCCACCAAGACAACCCAGCTAATTTTTGTATGTTTTAGCAGAGACAGATTATCGCCATGTTTGCCAGCCTGGTCTTGAACTCCTGACCTCAGGTGATCCACCCAGCTCAGCCTCCCAAAGTGCTCAGATTAGATTATAGGCTTGAGCCACTGTTGCCCAGCCTATTTCTCCAATTTAAAAAATATGATTGATAGGCTGGGAAAATGAATGTAGACAATTCTCACCCAGAAAGAAACAGAAAAGAAAGCAAAATATTTAAGGAATAATTTCATTTTAGTCATTTTAAAGCATGTGTAATAAGTATAACACTTTTTTATTATTACTAATAATATTTATATAATAAAGAGGCACTTATAGTTCACTACTGTACAGTCTTGAGAACATAGTAGGTACTCAATAAATATATTATTAATTTTTCTATTAATAAATTTTATAAGGAAGTTATACAATTGGTTTAGACAAATAAATCAGAGAATTTGGAAATAATTCTGGGGAAATATACTAAATTCTTAATAAAGACATAAGGTATGATAATAAGTCATTTATATGTGGTGCCGAAAAGTAATGATCTCAAAGGGCTTTCCTTCTTTAAGCATTCTGTGATATTAGGCACAATGGAGTTGGAAAGCTTCAGCTTAGAAATCAAGCATTAGAATCCTGGATCATCACTTAATGTTGTGACTTTAAATTAGTAAATTATTTGATCTCTTATTACCAAGAACCTTACTTACCTCATCTTATAATGAGGATAATAATAAAATCTGCCCAACTCATCATATATATTTACATTATATTGTGTTAAAATTATAAATAAGGGTTATTTTGTTGTAGAAGAGGATTTTTTTAACTGGAAATTAATTTACCTTTTTATTTATATTTGACTCAATAAGGTCTTGAAAATGGAGTGGTAGAAAAAAATTTGAGTGATTGCATTCTATTAAGCACATTGCAAACATTACCTCTTCAGTTCAAAGGGTAACCAGTATTTTAATTTTAAGGAAAAGCAACTGATGTTCAGACAAGTGCAGTAACTTGAGCAAGGTCACACAACTAAGAATGGGTAAAGTTGTTCAGTTAGTACTGAACCATATCATAACCTTATCTTAACTAATTACATTTCAACAACCTTGTTTCCAAATAAGTTTACATTCTAAATTACTGGAAGTTGGACTTCAATATATCTTTTTAGGGGAATACAACTCAACCCATAAGAAATGGGTATCCTCAACAATTCAGGTGATTGAAAATGAATTCAATGAAACACATGTTATAAGATAGACAATTTTTAAAACAGAGTCCCATGGAAAGAATATCTATAGAGGTCTAAACTCCTATCAGTAGCCATCATTCAGCAAAAGTAAATATTAAAATCCTATAGGAGCAAGGATAAGAAGAAAATTTAAAATTAAATAGCACCCAGAAGAGCTCCTAATTGTATTCACGCTATGTAAAAAGCATCTCAAAAAAAAAATAAAAGAAACTGTAAAAGTTACTAGACTTGTTTGTATTCAAATGAGGAGTTTAATTACCAGAGGAGACAGAGTTCTAACCCCATACATCTACCCACATACAAATCATCCCGAATATTACTTTCCAGAGAATTGAAATCTGGAGGGGAGAAACTCCCTCATTCTGTCATCAATATCTGCTGATTTCAGTGAAGCATAAAGGCGCCCAAGCACAGGAAGGTAAGTGGTAGGAGTAGAAGCCTTGTCATTACCCAGCAGTATGGATCGTGTTATTGTGTCTGACCCTGAGTTCTGCATGGTCACCCACCTCTGCATTGAGTACCCAGGGGATAATTCATCATAAATGAAAATGTTCTTGGTAAAGGTGGGGGGAGGAGTCAGTGGTCATGGCTAAAGCTGGGATTTATGGCATTATAATAAGTTAATTAACTGCTGCACTCATTGCTTTTTAAAGAATGAGAATAGCATCTAAATGCACATGCTTATTAGGAAAGATATCTTAAGGCATACCAAATGCTCGTTAAGGAAAGTGTCTTAAGACGAATTAAAATATAGTTTTATGAGGTCTAGGCCTACACATTAATCATAAGAACTAGAGAATTACAGACTAATGGTGCCATAAAGATCTGATTGAGTTACATTTGTGGGCATATGCTGAAATTGCCAGTTCTGAAAAATACAGGCAGTACTAATAGGAATGAGTTTATTTTATTCCCAAATAACCAGTGCTCCTGAATATTTGGAAAGATTCTAAAGCTAGTGAATAGGATGTTAATAAATCGGGAGAAAAATCTTGACTTTTTGTTTTGAGTTGTTTCAATACAGTCCAAAAAAATTCCAAAACTAAATTTATCCAAAAAGGATTTTATGAAAACCATGATACAGAAAAAAAAAAGAAAGGTAAGATGCCCAAAGAACATATACGACTGAGAATCTAATGAAGAGAAAAGGGTAACAAGTTACATCTTTTTTTAAATGAGAAACGGAATGCAACAGAAGACTCCAGAGTTCAACATGGTTGTAAGCTAATAAATTTCAAAACACCAATACATTTAATTCTTTAAGTAAACTAACATACATCAAAATTAGCACAACAGGTTAAAAATTAAAATAAATTGAAAATTTATCCAGAAGCTGCATCCATGCCCCTAGGAAAGGAATTCAGTGCCATAATAGATTTACTAGTAAATGTCTTCAAATTTTTTCAGACTTTCAAGGAACAGATCTTTCCCACATTATATGTCCTGTGAGAAAATAGGAAAATATTAAAAGTAACCCAGGTCATTCTAAGAAACATACTCTAATTTTTACATATTTAACAGAAATACAAGGGAAAAAATAGAACTGAAATGTCACTTAATAAAGATATTAGAAACTTAAATAAAATGCCAGCAAATAACTCAGCATAGTAAAAGTTAATCTTTTACTTCTAATCATTATTATTATAGGAATACAGGAATAGCCCCAAATTAGAAAATCTACTAATATAGAATATCAGTAGACTTAAATTCAAATCAAATAAATTATAAAAAGTGATCATCTCTATAGTGGCTATATCTTAACTTCTTAAAGGTATATGATTCAAACCATCAGCCAACATTTTACTTAACACTGACAAAATAAATAATTCTCATTAAAATATGATTAAAATAGATATATGAAATTACTATTATTTAATATTGATATTATGAATAACCTAATCTGACATTCATTCAGATTATGTTATTCATAACATAATTATTATTCTGTTCTTATAATATGCCAGGCACTGGCTAATGGATATACATATTATTTATTTAATATCATTTCAAAAACTTTTTAAGACATAAAACATAAAATTATAAACATAAAAGAGATATAATATGATTATAGGTAACTTGGTTTTAGAACATAAAAACAGAAGGAAATCAAGTGAAAAGCGTTTGAATTCATTAACAGTTGCTATAACAGACAAATCATATTCTTATACACCAAATAACAGGTCAATAGGAAGAAGTAAACTAAAAAGAGATCTCCCTTTTAATCACAAAGTAAAATTTAAATTATCAGAAGAAATAGCATGTTATGTAATAAGTGCAATACTTTACTGAAAGATATAAAAAATGAATAAAAGAGGTGTATTAGTTTATTTTCACACTGCTATAAAGAACTGCCAGAGACTGGGTAATTTATATAGGAAAGAGGTTTAATTGACTGATAGTTCAGCATGGCTAAGGAGGACTCAGGAAACTCACAGTCATGGCGTAAGGCAAAGGGGAAGCAAGGCTCATTCTTTACAAGGCTGCAGGAAGAAAAAGGAGGCCAAGGGAAAAAGGAAGAGGCCCCTTATAAATCCATCAGCTCTCGTGAGAACTTACCATCATGAGACCAGCATGAGAGAAACTGCCTCAATTACCTCCACCTGGTTTAATTATTGCCATCTTGTCTCTTTCTTGACAGGTAGAGATTGAATTACCTCCACCTGTTCTCTCCTTCAAATATGGGGATTATGGGGATGATGGGGATAACAATTCAACATGAGATTGGGTGGGGACACAAAGCCTAAATACATCAAGAAGAGTCCTGACATGTTGCTAAAGGGGAAGATAATTTTTATAAAATATGAGTTTTTCTCTTAAAAATTTTAGTGTATTTATTAAAATTCCAATTCAAACCCTAAAGAAATATTTTCCTAAAATTGACCAAATAATTTTAAAATTGATTTGAAAGTATAAACAGGAGAGTGATAATTGTTTTAACTAAGAACTAATTTTAACAAAACATTAAAACGCATAAACCTAAAATAATGAGGTCTTGTTTACAGGCATAACAAAAAGCAGATCAGTAGAGAAGAATAGCCCACTAAAACATACCCCATTATACATACACAGTGAATATTTGAGTAGGCCTGTGTGACATATTGGAGGTAGGTAGGATTTTAACCAAAAACAATCATACCTTACTTATAAGAGGAATATAAAATTTACTCTCATGTCAGTCTCTTGAGAAAGAAAGTCTTTCCAAATCAAAAGTCAACTGGCAGAGAGAAAGGTGGCAGTAAATAGAGAAAAAAGCATTGGAAAATTTTATAAACTAAAAGAATTATTTAAAAGAAAGAAAAAAGAAGGAAAGGAAGAGGAGAGCAAGTGGGGGAGACAGGATGGAAAAGGAAGGAAGGAAGTGATGGAAGGTAGAAGCGGAGAAACAAAAACTATAGCAAAGTAAAAGGATACATTTAAAAAAGTAAAAACTGTACTAGAAAACTAAAAGGCAGATTAAAAGACAACACATTTCGGGGGGGAAATAGTAGAAAACACACTAATTCAAAGGGATGTCTTTACTTTCTATAGAGTTCACATAGTTGATGCACATCCCTAGGATAAATAGAAGCTTAGAGGCCACCCCAAAGAGATTCAGCCCAACTACTGCAAGTGCCCAGGTGAGCCAAGTAAAGAGGCAAGCGAGGGGGCAGAGCCCAAGCACACGTGTGACAGATGAGAACTGAAGAGCCAGGTGGGGCAGGGGCAGCATCCTAGCAGAGTGTTCTCCTGCTGAAACATGGGCACAGTATTATCAGATCTTCTGCTCTTTTCAGGAGAAACCAAAACTTTGGATTTTTAGAAAATGAACCAATTTGTTCAATAATGTGCTGATGAAACAATGCAAGCACAGTGAGCTACACATCAAATAATCCACCAGTTTACAACTCCTAACTCATACAATTAATAGGGAAATAATAGTAAAAATACTTTGAAAGTGTGTTGAAGATCAACTATTCACCTTGTTTGTGAGTTAGTCATATTGCTCTCTGGTATATCAGGAATCTCTAGGCTATAAGGAATTTCAAAAACAAGCAAGAAGCAGTAAAGACAGCCTCTGCTTGCTGTCAGTTTTAATATCCACTGGCTCAGCCTCTCACCACCGGGCCCTACCATGACCATCCCTATGCTGTAGCCACCCTCAGTTACCTGCAGTTAGCCAAACACTTGCATTCTTTTGTCCCTGTGGTTGTTTCTTCCTAGAATTTTCTTTACTCTTGATAAAGAAAATCTTACTTACTCTTTAAAGTTTAGTTCAAATGTTACTCCACTGTAAAACCCCAGGAAGAATTAACCATAAAATCAACACATCTGTTGAGTACCTGCTCTGTATCAAGCAGTAGGGACTACTGCAGCAAACAAGACAATCATTTCGGCCTTCGTGGAGCTTGCACTCTACCTTCCCACAGCCCTTAGTTTCTGAGTTACGGTCTTTAGCGTGTTCCTATTTATAATTGTTCACTGCCACCCCAGACTCCTGCAGATCTGTGGGCTTTTTTAGAGGATGTATCTGTCTCTCCATAAAACTGTGCTCTATAGCCCGTACACTTTATTCCCAATTTCAGGGTTTATAAACAGTTTGTGTACACAGTAGACAGTCAATATATGCTTATTAAATGTAGAAGGGGAGATATCCTATTATAGAAAACCACCACCATGATTATGAAATCCTAAACTTTTTTATGAAAACTAAACTCAAACGAGGGTAAAATTTGTAAAGGTCATTTAGGAGTCAGTACTGTCCATTACAACTTCTCAGTACTCAGTGCTACGCTGCCGCATTCTGCTTTCCCTAAAGAAATGACAAAAACACTGAAACATTAATCAATCCAGATATCTGCTAATCACTCTTACAGTTAGTTTAAGCAAGAGAAAAGGAGTCAGTATTCTTATATTAACCCTGCAGAGATGTATTAGCATAGAAACACAACACAAATCTGTTTTGACATCTGGAGTTCTGTGCGTTAACTACACCCAAAACAGAGACATATTTGGCATGTCCTCTTAAAGCAGTTGCAAAATCGATTCTTCTGTTGTCAAGCCACAAAAGATTCCTACCACAGGAATTATCCTGAGTCCATGACTAAGGTCTACAGTTTGAGCTAAAACAAACAAACTGAAAAAAGAAAAACTTAATTATCAAGATAGAAAGTGAGAGAGCTGAATTTATAACTACATTCAATGCTGTCCTGGCTATCAGCTTCCAGCATGCTCTGTAGGCATTATCATATATTTAACAAGCTCTCCCTGTGTCTAGATGTCTCTCTCAGTGGACTAAAAATTCTCTGAAGGTGAGAAGACACAGAATATATACCTTATAGTCCCTTGACCAATGACTTGCATTTGTTAGGTGTGTGGTGAAAGTGTTTTCACTATTAGAATATGTATTATATTATATAACATGGAATATAAAACACTTTATGTTTGAAAGTATACCATGCAACATTACAATGTTTTCGATGTTTGACATTTAAACAATGCGTATCTATCATAAACCCCAATATAAAATACAGAGGATGAAAAGAAGAGAGAAGTCAGAGAGCTTAAACAGAGAGAAAAAAAAAACAGCCAATGAGTTCCCCACTTAGCCTACAATATTTTTATCCATAGATCACCCTTAAAAGATGAACTAAAACCTGGTGTCCTGCAAGATATGCTGTACACTAAAATCATTAGGAGTGACAACAAAACTGAGTTACTTATTCTGACTGAATGCAATAAATTTCTCTTAAATATAATTCTTCCAAGATAAGAAGTGGCTCATGGTTGAGAGCAATAATCATTCATAATACACACTATTCAATCATTCATTTGTCAAATATTTTTGAGAGCTGGTATTGTAGGAAGATAAAGAGTCATCGTTAGGGTTATGAGCATAAGTAAGACATTGTTCCTGTCCCTAAGAAGATTTACAGGCTGAAGGAGGGGGCAGAATGGACGTAGCTGGAGTATCAGTTCCTTTTGTTAGCTAGTTGTGTAGAAAGTTGTTGACTCAGTGGCATATACCAGGTACTATCGTTTCTATACTTCTCTGTGTGAGAAGGTCAAATCATAGAAATGAGTAATACCTCAAGACTATATGAAGTACCAATGAAGTAGTCATGAAGAGTTTGAAGAATCCATAGGCATCATTTAGTTTCTCTCTTACATGTTAAAAAAGAAATTCCATAAATGTGTGTTGTGTTCAAAATTATATGCAACTTAGCAACAAATCTGAGAGAAGAGCATTAAGTTTCCAGCCCTTCTTTTTTCCTTCTAACACAATATTATGCATATCTTTTATAGTAAGGTATTAGATTTATACAGAAAATACAATGGTTTCTTATTTTAACAAGCCCAACTCTGTTATGTTCTTGCCTTTCAATTGACTTTCAGCAATTCTAGCTCAGCGATAGTCTAGTGACCCCCACAACAAAATGCACATCTCTTTATACATATTTTATAATTTGTTTTAAGTTGCACTTTACAAGGTGTCTAAGTTTTCCTCTGGTATCCTGATTTAGTTAATAGCAGTAAAACAACAACAAGAGCAAAAAAATAAAATAACAGTCCTTGATCTAGACCTGTTTAGTGTACTAAAGAAAGAAATGCACCAAGGCTGGAGGCACATGAAAACATGTCAATCAGAGGTAATTGCTCTCCAAGAGAAACACTTTTTAGGCAAGTAAAAAAGAATTCATCCTCAACAGAAGGCTTTGTAGCGGCAACTAATCTACTAATGACAAGCTCAGTGTGTTATTCTCATACTTGTTTTTCAAGATTCAACATTTGAAACATGACAGAAAAGGACAATCTGACCAAGTCATGGCTCTTAAACAATTATGAAAAGTATATGGGAGGCACTTACAGATACTATCTATATACATATATACATATAATAATGATAGTTCATTATATCATTAACAATTGCTGAAAATCCAAACAACTTGTATTTCACAGTTTCTCATATAACGCAGACAAATATCAGAACTCCAGCACATTAAAAAAAGGAAGCCTCTACTTTTTTGCACAATAACTCAAAGATGCTCCATAGGCCAGATTTGGCCTGAAGACAGTGAAGCCTCCATCCCAGGGAGTAGTATTTAAAGGTTATATTTGGCTGGATGCATATAAACAGCTTTAAAATTGTTCTTTTTTTCACTTTTGCAGAGTCTATGTAAATGGAAACTTAACAACCCCTGCAACAAAGAGCAAAGGGCAACTGCAAACTCCAAAAAGAAAGGTACAGAGTCTTATCAACACGTACCTTCATTGCGCAGAAACTGAGGCGTCCTACTTTTACCGCACCAGAGTTGGAGTATTCACTACCTAGAAGGTATGAGTCAAAGAGAAAATTAAATAAAACAACAATACAAATAACAAATCTTACAGTAAGTTTTAGCTAAAAACTCCATTGTAATCTCCACTTGAATTTATAAAGTTGGATGCTACCTATTAAGACACTGACATTTTCTGAGATGCCATGAGAAAGCCCATAAACTATTTCTGTATAAAACTCATTTTAGGTTTTAAAATTGTTGATTTTCAGTTTTAATATAGCTATGCACATGGAAAGAGTGCATATAGTCAGAATCTGATGAAGATTAGATGGGCAAATTTATTAGATAATGATTTATAATTTGGAGTACAGAATGGGCACATTTCACTAGTGGTCACGTTATGGTGACTTAAGATAGAGCCAGACTCTACCCTCTCTTTTTCTCTTCCTACGCTATCTTCTGCATCTGATTTCCAGGTTGTAAGTACAGTGTCTAAGAGACAGCGCAGCAGCTTTTTCCATGCAGACTGTTTATAGGAATGTTTGGTTAGTGTGGTAGACACTGTGATGTGCTGCCCAGATTCTCCTCCAAGGAAGGACTTGTTTATACCAACTGATGAGATTGCAGGCAGACAATGGTCTTTGATGTCAGCTTCTTTGGGGACTGCCTTAGATATAAAGAGGCATCCACAGCCCCACCTTCCCAAAGTAGGCCATACCTAATAATTGACTGATACAGGGATATAAAAGCTTGGTGGTCTCAGTGCACTCCACAAAAACCCTGAATCCATTCTATCTCTAGAACTCCCATGGAGTCAGCTAATGCTGTCATGGGCCTGTACCACAGCCCAAGTTCTTCCTCTGTCCACTTGCTTCCTTATCTTTCCTTCCACAGGCGTGGATCCCATGGGCACTCATTAAGAAACATCTTCACACACAATTTGACTCAGAGGCTGCTTCCTGGGGAATCTGACCTGAGACAATAGAGTTCTGATTTCCATTCTTAACATTCTAGGTTCTGAAGAATGAGAATCTCTGCTTAGAACTCTAGATCTCACTCCTGCTGCAGCTTCATTTACCAGGGAAGGTCTGCACTTGGATGTAATGAGGACACTCTAGCTATTAATAAAAATTATATTTCATTTCCCTTTTGAATATTGCTATTATGCCATGGACCACATGTCACTGGAGGAGATTAGGAGTAGGTAATAGAATTTAAACATCAAAATCCCACCCCATAGCTCTAATAAGGCCTATTCCTGGAGTCAACTGGAAAGAAAGAGTATGAATCTCCAGAAATGTCAAGGCTTCTTCAAATCATTTAAATTTGCCCTCTTGAGATTCCTCATTTCCATGACAACTAACTATAAGGGGGAAGGGTTAGTGAACAGTTTGCAAAATGCAGAAAAGTTTTGGAGACTGAGGGATTTAAGGAATTAAATTAAATTAGTTTAATTTAATTAAGGTGAGTTTTTTATTGTTTAATAAATGGAAACAATGTGGATCTGGAAGAATATATTTTTCTACTCATTTTCATCAAAAGGAGAAATAGATACCCAGTTTTTAAAATACTGGTTCTCAGGGAAATCTTAATTTAACATGTTAGAACATTATGAGAACATTCACATTTTAGTGCATACTACATGCCAGGATTTGTAGGTAGAGGAAAATGACACAAAATTAATGCATATTCCAAGTGGATAGTATCATGATCTGATATTTAAGTAACCTTATTACCTTTGTGCTGCTAAAGAAAGTCTAACACTTAAGATTCTGAATTCTGCCAACATGAAACTATAACGATTATACTCCTTTTTCTAATGTTATCATATTATGAATCTGCAAATACTCTATGCACAAAAAATGAAAGAGCAATTATCTTGTAAACCCACAAGAATAGCAATCAAAATCCCTTACATTTGGAGCTAGACACCTAATGTAGTCATCTGAACATTTTCCTCCAACACTATACAATTGTAATGTCTTCATGAGGCAAGTCAATAATTGTATCCAAATTTACAGAAGAGCAAACCAAAATTGAATTTAAATTACTTGCCGAATAAAATGACCAACTGGAAGGCTACCATGAAGACTCAGAATCACAAACTCCCATCAGTTAATAGGGCAACTCGGCTTCTCCCCCTTCTGGAGTTATATTTAAGAAATTAATATCTTTGGCATCAAAGATACTGGCCCTGTTCAAAATCCAGAAAACATTGTTAAATACAATTTGACAGCTGATATTTCTATTCCCTAAAAAAGAATTGATGTTTTGGGAAAATACTAAGAGAGGCATTTTAATTATTCCTAGCATCTCCAGCTTGGCCTCTGTCCACCACCACCTCATTTGGGCCATCAAAGCAGGTATGGCTAACTTTCCAGTCTCAGCTCTTACCTATACCAATGTTCACCCTTGCTTAACTTGCCTAAAATGACTTGTGCTTTATTTTTACTATGCTTTTTGCTCATCACCTTTTCTTATAAAATAAGACTAGTTTACATTTCAACAGCAATTTACATAGCAGCTTTACAAATACTGTATTTTACAAATGTCATATAAAGACTCTCCTTCTCCCTGATCTGGTCTTAATCAACAAGGAAGCGTGTGTACATTTTTTATATGTGCTATAAGCATTTATCCAAAAGCAAATTCTCATTATTACATAATATGTTCATAAGTAAATCAGAAAGCGCCTTGAGAGTCAGAAGGCCATATGCTTCATTTAATACCCTGAGTTCAAAACAGTGTCTTATAAAAATTAACATCTCAAAATGCATCTTCTATTTTGATCTTGTTGATATGAAATTCTAATTTCACATTGTTTTATTTTCTGAAATATAAATTTAAATGCTTATTTAAATAAAAAGTAAGTTAGAATTCTTATTAAAACCATAAACTGAAAGTGTTTTGCTGAAGAAACTTAAATACAATGGGTTTATCTTGTTATGAACATAAGTTATTTTAAGCCCTTAGATCATTCATACATTTTCTTTAGTTTTTAATTAGCTACTAATAAGTACACAGTTGTTGGATTTGGGTTAAGGTAACAGACTAGACTATTGAATTGTTTTCTGTCCCTTCCAAGATTCCACTGAATTAAAGGATTAACAAAAATCTAGAAGAGGAATAAACATATAATAGAAATGAGACTTAGGGATGAAGGGACCCATGACTGAGATACTTTAATTTCTGGAGTAGGGAAGAAGGTAGTTGATGAAGCAAAGCAAGCCTCAGCCTTCATAATTATAAAAGAAAACTTCTGTGAAGGTGCAAGTCAATCTCCGCCTGAATATCACAGAGGCCCTGGACTCAGGGTCTGCAGAGTGGGAAGTGGGGAGGAGGTTGAAATCTTGTACTAGTTGAATATTTACACATGGGACATCTGTAACTTATCACAATACTTCTTCCTCCTCTGTAACAAGAAAGCTTCAGGCAAAACTCCCAAGGACTAAAAAATTTAGAGGCTAAAAATAGAATTTGAAAAAGTAGCCCAAAAATTTTTTTAAAAAAAGAAAAAGCATAGTAGATAAAGAAAAAAGGTGTAGATAATTAATTTATGATTAAAACATCCAGCTAATGTAGTCTCAGGAAGAGATAATGAAGTAAAATGGACAAAATATAATTATAAGAAGAGAATTTCCTAACACTGAAGAAAACAAAATGTCTTCAGATTGAAAAGATCCCCTGAATGGGTAAAAGAAAACAAATTTTGAGGGAAAACCTTTTCATCTCTGAATTACATACTCAACTCACCTATAATAAAATTTGAAAGAATAACAGGCACTTTGCAAGATATAAGGATTAAGAAACTTTATCCATCCTATATATTCTTTTCCAAAAATTTCACATAGAATCTATCCCCCAAAAAGGAAGGAATATACAAAGAAATAGGCAAAGTAGAAAAGCACAGGTCCAACCAAGGAGATCAATCAGAAGTCCGAGGATAGTGACTGTACATTAACCCATCCAGCCTGACACAGGACAGAAGACTCTACAAAGTGTCTTAGGGAAAAAAGGGATCTTGATAGACGAGAACACGTAATTTAAGCGGGAGAAGAGGAAAGGAAATCAAATAAATCAAAATAAAAAGAAACTCAATTTAAAAATTCAGGTGCCTACTAGTAATTTTCCCAATATGATGCAAATTAAAGTATGTTGAAAACTGAAGCAGTTGACAGCACTCTGGGAAAAAGACACTATTTGTATTTAAAACAGGAAGACTGTTCTTCTTGTGTCTGGAGTAACCCCCTTGGTCCTTCAGAGAAGTAAATTTCATGCCCTAGTTGCACCAGCATTAAACAATAGCCATAATAATGCAAATGTTGTTCCTCGCTTTTCATCTGTTTTATATTTAGCCCACAGACAAAGTATTAAATACTTGGTTGTGGAGGGGACTCAAGATGGCGCTGTGAGAACAACCCAGGATTGGAGCCCGCGTTGAATTCGCAAACGGTGAGTCAGTGCTGCATTTCCAGACTGATCTTTGTTGCCCACAGAACGGGGAAACTCCCAAGTATAAAAAGACACGGGACGCCAGGCAGTAGGTCTGCCTGGCGAAGCCGGCAGCCGGGGCGGCGGCGGCCGGCCCTACCCAGCAATCCCCACAGGGCGCGCTTGTCCGGGTGCCTTGTTGAACCGGCAACCTGAGACTTGAGAGGGCTGGACTTGAGACTGAACGAGACTTGCACAGTAGCCCAGCCCAGGGGATTGCAGGGACAGATCGTTTGAGATACCCAGTGGGACGAACAAAACCGCGATTTCAAACTATCCCGGGCAGACGGTCCGAGACGCTCTGTGGGGGAGGGGCGTCCACCACTACGGAGGCAACCTGCCCCAACTGATATACACGCCCACTGCTGAGGCAGCCAGCCGTTGCCGAGGCAACCCGCCCCAACTGAGATACACGCCCACTGCTGACGCAGCCTGCCGTTGCTGAGGCAACACGCTACAATGAAGAGACTCCGCAGCAGGGCATGGCGGAGACCACAGCAGAGCCGGCAGGAACAGCGCGAATCACACAACAGCAGGGCGGTGCCTCGGCAGCCAAACAGTGGCTAGTCTGCCTTTGAGCTGGGCAGGACACCTGATCGGACATCCAAAAATAAAGCCCAAACCCCTCAACACAGAGCATTTGAGAAAAAAAAAAGGGTTGTTTAATGAGCTGTGTTGCAGCAGAATCAAACATAGCAGCCTAACAGCCCTGAATGAACAACAGAGTGCACAGCTCAGCAATTAAACCCCTATAAAGTACAAACTGTCTCCTCAAGCAGCTCCCTGACCCCTCTATATCCAAAAGACTGTCATTAGGCAGGCATCATCCTGGGACAAAGAGAGCAGAAAAAGAAACTGGTAGCATCCCTCGCTGTGCCACGGCTACTAGAGGTGCACCCCAGACAAGCAGGGTCCGGAGCGGACCTCAACAGTCGTACAGCGAAGGGGCTAGACTGGTAGAAGGAAAACCAAGCAACAGAAATAATTCATCATCAACATTCTGGGTGTCCACTCAGAGACCCAAACGAAAAGTCAGCAACTACGCAGACGACCAGCGGACAAATCCACAAAGATGGGAAGAAACCAGCGCAAAAAGGAGGAAAACACCTGAAACCAGAACACATCGCCTCCTAGAAAGGACCAAAACTCCTCACCAGCAAGGGAACAAAGCTGGACGGAGAATGACTGTGACGAAATGACGGAATTAGACTTCAGAAGATGGATAATGAGAAACTTTTGTGAGCTAAAAGATCATGTATTAAATCAATGCAAAGAAACTAAGAACCTTGAAAAAAGATTTGAAAAAAGATTCGAGGAAATGATAACAAGAATGGATACCTTAGAGAGGAATATGAATGAATTAAAGGAGCTGAAAAACACAATACGAGAACTTCGCGAAGCAAACGCAAGTTTCAATAGCCGAATTGACCAAGCAGAAGAAAGAATATCAGAAGTTGAAGATCAACTCAATGAAATAAAACGAGAAACCAAGATCAGAGAAAAAAGCGCAAAAAGGAATGAACAAAGTCTCCAAGAAATGTGGGACTATGTGAAAAGACCTAACCTACGTTTGATAGGTGTACCAGAAGGGGACGAAGAGAATGAATCCCAGCTGGAAAATACTCTTCAGGACATCATCCAGGAAAATTTCCCCCACCTAGCAAGACAAGCCAACACTCAATTGCAGGAAATACAGAGAACACCACAAAGATATTCCGCAAGAAGAGCAACCCCAGGGCACATAATCGTCAGATTCAACAGGGTTGAAATAAAGAAGAGAATACTAAGGGCAGCCAGAGAGAAAGGTCGGGTCACCCACAAAGGGAAGCCCATCAGACTCACAGCAGATCTCTCGGCAGAAACACTACAAGCCAGAAGAGAGTGGGGGCCAATATTCAACATTCTTAAAGAAAAGAACTTTCAACCCAGAATTTCATATCCAGCCAAACTGAGCTTCAGAAGTGAAGGAAGAATAAAATCCTTTGCGAACAAGCAAGTACTCAGAGATTTTGTCACCACCAGGCCTGCTTTACAAGAGCTCCTAAAAGAGGCACTACACATAGAAAGGATCAATCAGTACCAGCCATTCCAAAATCACACTGAATGCTAAAGAGCTTCAACATAATGAAGAATCTACAACAACTAACAGGCAAAACAGCCACTTAGCATCAAAATGGCAGTATCAAATTCACACATAACAATATTAACCCTAAATGTAAATGGACTAAATGCACCAATCAAAAGACACAGACTGGCAAATTGGATAAAAATCCAAAACCCATCAGTGTGCTGTATTCAGGAAACCCATCTCACATGCAAGGATACACAAAGGCTCAAAATAAAGGGATGGAGGAAGATTTACCAAGCTAATGGAAAGCAAAAAAAAGCAGGAGTTGCAATTCTCATCTCTGATAAAATAGACTTTAAAGCAACAAAGATCAAAAGAGACAAAGAAGGCCATTACATAATGGTAAAAGGATCGATACAACAAGAAGAGCTAACGATCCTAAACATATATGGACCCAACACAGGAGCACCCAGATACATAAGGCAAGTTCTTAATGACTTACAGAAGGACTTAGACTCCCACACAATAATAGTGGGAGACTTTAACACTCCACTGTCAATACTAGACAGATCAACCAGACAGAAAATCAACAAGGATACCCAGGGCTTGAACTCAGACCTGGAGCAAGCAAACCTGGTGGACATTTACAGAACTCTCCACCCCAAATCCACAGAATACACATTCTTCTCAGCACCACATCACACCTACTCTAAAATTGACCACATAATTGGAAGTAAAGCACTGCTCAACAAATGCAAAACAACTGAAATCATAACAAACAGCCTCTCAGACCATAGTGCAATCAAGTTAGAACTCAGAATTCAGAAACCGACCCAGAACTGCACAGCTTCATGGAAACTGAACAACTGGCTCTTGAATGTTGACTGGGTAAACAACGAAATGAAGGCAGAAATAAAGAAGTTCTTCGAAACCAATGAGAATGAAGACACAACGTGCCAGAACCTCTGGGACACATTTAAAGCAGTCTCTAGAGGAAAGTATATAGCAATAAGTGCCCATATGAGGAGAATGGAGAGATCCAAAATTGACACCCTATCGTCAAAATTGAAAGAGCTAGAGGAGCAAGATCAAGAAAACTCAAAACCCAGCAGAAGACAAGAAATTACTAAGATCAGAGCTGAGCTGAAGGAGATTGAGACACGAAAAACCCTTCAAAAAATCAATAAATCCAAGAGCTGGTTTTTTGAAAAGATCAACAAAATAGACAGACCACTAGCCAGATTGATTAAAAATAAAAGAGAGAACAACCAAATAGATGCAATAAAAAATGATAAAGGGGAAATCACCACAGATTCCACAGAAATTCAAACCATCATCAGAGAATATTACAAACAACTCTATGCACATAAACTAGTAAACCTGGAAGAAATGGATAAATTCCTGGACTCCTGTGTCCTCCCAAGCCTAAACCAGGAGGAAGCTGAAACT
This sequence comes from Callithrix jacchus, assembly GCF_049354715.1. NCBI lineage: Eukaryota > Metazoa > Chordata > Mammalia > Primates > Cebidae > Callithrix > Callithrix jacchus. The sequence continues at coordinate 125,553,052 of NC_133508.1, forward strand.
ATGAATAGACCAATAACAAGGTCTGAAGTTGAGGCAGCAATTAAGAGCCTACCTCACAAAAAAAGCCCAGGTCCAGATGGGTTCACAGCCGAATTCTACCAGACACACAAGGAGGAGCTGGTACCATTCCTTCTAAAACTATTTCAAACAATCCAAAAAGAGGGAATCCTTCCCAAATCATTTTATGAGACCAACATCATCCTGATACCAAAACCCAGCAGAGACCCAACGAGAAAAGAAAACTTCAGGCCAATATCCATGATGAACATAGATGCAAAAATCTTCAATAAAATATTGGCAAGCCGATTGCAACAGCAAATCAAAAAACTTATTCATCATGACCAAGTAGGATTGATCCCGGGGATGCAAGGCTGGTTCAACATACGCAAGTCTATCAACGTAATTCACCACATAAACAGAACCAAAAACAAAAACCACATGATTATCTCAATTGACGCAGAGAAGGCATTTGACAAAATTCAACAGCCCTTTATGCTAAAAACCCTCAATAAACTCGGTATCGATGGAACGTATCTCAAAGTAATAAAAGCTATTTATGACAAACCAACAGCCAATATCATACTGAATGGGCAAAAACTGGAAGCATTCCCTTTGAAATCTGGTACTAGACAAGGATGCCCTCTCTCACCACTCCTATTCAATATAGTACTGGAAGTTCTAGCCAGAGCAATCAGGCAAGAAAAAGAAATAAAGGGTATTCAAATAGGAAAGGTGGAAGCCAAATTGTCTCTATTTGCAGACGACATGATAGTATACCTAGAAGACCCCATCGCCTCAGCCCAAAAACTCCTGAAACTGATAAACAACTTCAGCAAAGTCTCAGGATATAAAATCAATGTGCAAAAATCACAAGCATTCGTCTACACCAATAACAGACTTAAAGAAAGCCAAATCAAGAGCGAACTGCCATTCGCAATTGCTACAAAAAGAATAAAATACCTTGGAATACAACTCACAAGGAATGTAAGGGACCTCTTCAAGGAGAACTACAAACCACTGCTCAACGAAATCAGAGAGGACACAAACAGATGGAGAAACATTCCATGTTCATGGTTAGGAAGAATTAATATCGTGAAAATGGCTATACTGCCCAAAGTAGTTTACAGAATCAACGCTATCCCCATCAAGCTACCATTGACTTTCTTCACAGAACTGGAAAAAACCACCATGAACTTCATATGGAACCAAAAGAGAGCCCGCATAGCCAAGTCAATTCTAAGCAAAAAGAACACAGCGGGGGGCATCACACTACCGGATTTCAAACTATACTACAAGGCTACAGTAATCAAAACAGCATGGTACTGGTACCAAAACAGAGATATAGACCAATGGAACAAAACAGAGGCACCGGAGGCAACACAACATACATACAACTATACAATCTTTGATAAACCTGACAAAAACAAGCAATGGGGCAAGGATTCCATGTTTAACAAATGGTGTTGGGAAAACTGGCTAGCCATGTGCAGAAAGCAGAAACTGGACCCCTTCCTGACACCTTACACTAAAATTAACTCCAGATGGATTAAAGACTTAAACATAAGACCTGGCACCATAAAAACCCTAGAAGGAAATCTAGGCAAAACTATCCAGGACATAGGAGTAGGCAAGGACTTCATGAACAAAACACCAAGAGCATTGGCAACAAAAGCCAAAATAGACAAATGGGACCTAATGAAACTCCACAGCTTCTGCACGGCAAAAGGAACAGTCACTAGAGTGGATCGGCAACCAACAGAATGGGAAAAAATTTTCGCAGTCTACCCATCTGACAAAGGGCTGATATCCAGAATTTACAAACAACTCAAGAAGATTTCCAGGAAAAAAACAAACAAGCCCATTCAAAAGTGGGCAAAGGATATGAACAGATACTTTACGAAAGAAGACATATATGAGGCCAACAATCATATGAAAAAATGCTCATCGTCACTGGTCATCAGAGAGATGCAAATCAAAACCACATTGAGATACCATCTCACGCCAGTTAGAATGGCGATCATTAAAAAATCTGGAGACAACAGATGCTGGAGAGGATGTGGAGAAAAAGGAACACTTTTACACTGTTGGTGGGAGTGTAAATTAGTTCAACCATTGTGGAAGACAGTGTGGCGATTCCTCAAGGCCTTAGAAATAGAAATTCCATTTGACCCAGCAATTCCATTACTGGGTATATATCCAAAAGACTATAAATCGTTCTACTATAAGGACACATGTACACGAGTGTTCATTGCAGCACTGTTTACAATAGCAAAGACCTGGAATCAACCCAAATGCCCATTGATAATAGACTGGATTGGAAAAATGTGGCACATATACACCATGGAATATTATGCAGCAATCAGAAATGATGAGTTTGTGTCGTTTGTAGGGACATGGATGAATCTGGAAAACATCATCCTCAGCAAACTGACACAAGAACAGAAAATGAAACACCGCATATTCTCACTCATAGGTGGGTGATGAAAAATGAGAACACATGGACACAGAAAGGGGAGTACTAAACACTGGGGTCTATTGGGGGGAAAAGGGGAGGGCCAGTGGGAGGGGGAGGTGGGGAGGGATAGCCTGGGGAGAAATGCCAAATGTGGGTGAAGGGGAGAAGAAAAGCAAAGCACACTGCCATGTGTGTACCTACGCAACTGTCTTGCATGCTCTGCTCATGTACCCCAAAACCTATAATCCAATAAAAAATTAAAAAAAAAAATAAATACTTGGTTGTGATTATAGGACAGAATATATTGTTGATAGTCTTGACAATGTAAAAACAAAAATAAAGCTGACAGAAAATGGTGTTTGAAAGAGGAGACAAGGAGACAGAGAGAGAAGGAATAATAGTATTTTCTTCTTCCAACTTTGAGAGTCAACAGATAATAGAGGAAACTGATGAAGCAAAAAATAAATGTTTAAGGATATTATTTAAAATTACAAAGATAACCAAAGTAAGAACTAAAAAATTATATAAATGTACATTTATTTAGAAGATAGGTGATCTAAATGAGTCAGGTGCTCATCTTTCATATATGAGAGCTAAAAAAAAATTCTGTTAAAAGCTTATAAATCGCAAAACAGAAGCACAAATCCATAATTTGTCTTTTGTAAGTAATTACCAAAAGAAAAGATAAACGGTTAAAAACAACTGACTTGAGATAAGGATTTAGGGAAAGAAGAGCATTGATGGGAGACTGGCATACTAGTACAATTTATTGCCACATGTATATATTTGATGCAAATGATAAAAAAATGTTTAAATAAAGGCAACTGTTAAGTTCCAGAGAAGAAGTAAATGTCTTTGGGGACAGCAGTCTAACTCTCTTGCAGGTAGGCCGTCTCTGTTTCCTCCTTTTCCTCAGCTACTGTGCACGCGGTCTGCATTCTCTTGCCATCTAGCACCTCAGCTCCTTAGTGTCTGCACTCAGTTCTCTTTCTGCTTTGACTCAGAGGATCACTTCTAACTGAGAAACTTTTAATACCCCTGTGACTCCCCTGCCTTTTCCTAACAACTTACACCTCTTCCCTTCACATTCAATAGAACATGACTATGAATGTGAAATGACTACACAGAATTTCCGAATAGGCAAAATGTCTTGGTGCTTTAAGTGATGAAGGGAAAGTATTCTCTCCTGAACATATATGAATCTGAACTCTTTTGATTGCAAGTAACAGAAATCAAATTCAAAATAGTTAATAAGATAAAGGAGATATGATTGGCTCTGGGACTCCAAGGAAGAGTTTTGATCAAATTGCAGGAAGGGGTACAGGTAGACCTCAAAAAAATAATGGTACCAGGACTTGAAGCACTGCACTGCTATGACTCCCTTTCTCCATAATCACTTGACTTTTCTCTGCATACCAACTTTATCTCCCTTACTGAAGACCAGAGTCCTCTAAACGGTGGCAAACAGAGGATATGTGGCAGCTCTCAATCCTCACAGCAGCCAGCATTTCCATCCTCTGGTCTAGTTTACAAAATCCCAGAGAACGACATTAATGGGCTCACTTTGGGTCAGGTGCTCAACTTAAGACCAATTAACGATGATCAATGAATACTACAATTGAACATGTTGGGTCATGCACCACATTCCCTCACCTCCACTGACCAATCAGCTGTTGTCAGGGACACAGGGTTATGCAAGAACAAGACACATCCTGCTGGAAATATATGGCTAGGCTAGAGAAAAAAATTATTAAAAGAAGAGAGATGCTATTCCAGGAAGTGGTATTGGGAGAAAGAGGTACTAAACAGATAAAACAATACGTGTTCACATATAGGAAATAAAACTGCTTCAAAGACATTATCTGATGTGTGGTAACAGTGAAAAAAACTTGTCAACTTTCTTAGCATTAAAACTATTTCAAAAAAATTATCTGGTGCACAATAATGGAAAAAGCATCAACAGCATGGAGGCTTCATTATTGAGAAACAAGAGTTAAAGCATTAATTCAACATTATCTATCAAAAAAGCTAACAAATGGAAGAAAGGATAATTATTTATATTATTTATAGTTTCAACGATTATGTAACTTTTGCCCACCACCTCACTAAAATAATTGCATTTGAATATCCTCAAATCTGAACAAAACTTTGTCCTTTGGGCATACATGTAGTTTCCAAACAGTTACCACTTAATTAGTTATACGTGTGATAATAAATAAGAAAGGTAATAAAGCTAAATCCTTTAATTTAAAAACAATGATTAGGGATTTGAAAAATAAAATACATGATTGTAAATAATAAAATGAGTTTTCCTCTGTGACTCTAAAATTAATTCCAAAGAAGGGAATACAAAAAATCATTTTTGGGACAAGAGAAGTATTTTTTGTTTTTTTATATTTATTTGTTTATGTATTTCTTTTATTTCAATCGTTTTGGGGGTGGGGTGGTTTTTTGTTTTACAGATAAGTTCTTTAGTGGCGAATTTTGAGATTTTGGAGCACCCATTACGCACGCAGTATACACTGTACCCAATATGTAGCCTTTTCTCCCTCACCCACCTCCCATGCTTACCCCCAAGTCCCTAAAGTCCATTATATCATTCTTATGCCTTTGCATCCTCATAGCTCAGCTGTCACTTATAAGTGAGGACATACAATATTTGGTTTTCCATTCCTGAGTTACTTCTTTTAGAATAATGGCCTCCAGCTCCACCAAGTTGTTGCAAAGGCCATTATTTCATTCTATTTTATGGCTGAGTAGTATTCTATGGCATATATATATATATACCACATTTTCTTTATCCACTTGTTGGTTGATGAGCATTTAGGTTGGTTTCATATCTTTGCAATTTTGCAGCAATAAACGTGTGTTCAAGTATCGTTTTGACATAATGACTTCTTTACCTTCGGGTAGATACCCAGTAGTGGGATTGCTGGACCATATGGTAGATCTACTTTTAGTTGCTTTAGGAATCTCCACACTGTTTTCCATAGTGGTACTAGTTTACACTCCCACCAGCAGTGTAAAAGTATTCCCTTTTCACCACATTCAGGCCAACATGCATTATTTTATTATTTTTAAATTATGGTCATTCTTGCAGGAGTAAGGTGGTATCTCATTATAGTTTTAATTTGCATTTCTCTGATAATTAGTACTGTTGGGTATTTTTTAAATGTTTATTGACTGTTTGTATATCTTCTCTTTTTTTAATTATATTTTAAGTTCTGGGGTACATGTGAGGATCATGCAGAACTGTTACATCAGTATACATGTACCATGGTGGTTTGCTGCACCCATCCCCCTGCACCTACATTAGGTATTTCTCCGAATGTTATCCCTCTGCAATCCCCCTACCCCATGCTGTCCCTACCCTAGCCCTCCCACCCCCCAACAGGCCCCACTATGTGTGTTCCCCTCCCTGTGTCCATGTGTTCTCATTGTTCAACACCTACTTATAAGTGAGAATATGCAGTGTTTGGTTTTCTGTTCTTGTGTTAGTTTGCTGATAATTATGGTTTCCAGCTTCATCCATGTCCCCGTGAAGGACATGAATCATCCTTTTTTATGGCTGCATAGTACTCCATGGTGTATATGTGCCACATTTTCTTCATCCAGTCTATCATTGATGGGCATTTGGTTTGGTTCCAAATCTCTGCTGTTATAAATAGTGCCACAATGAACATACGTGTGCATGTGTCTTTATAATAGAATGATTTATAATTCTTTGGGTATATACCCAGTAATGGGATTGCTGGGTCAAATGGTATTTCTATTTCTAGGTCCTTGAGGAATCGCCACACTGTCTTCCACAATAGTTGAACTGATTTACATTCCCACCAACAGTGTAAAAGTGTTCCTATTTCTCTACATCCTCTCCTGCATCTGTTGTCTCCAGATTTTTTAATGATCACCATTCTAACTGAGGTGAGATGGTATCTCAATGTGATATGGTTTTCATTTGCATGTCTCTGATGACCAGTGATTATGAACTTTTTTCATGTGTTTCTTGGCTGCATAAATGTCTTCTTTTGAAAAGTGTCTGTTTATATCCTTCACCCACTTTTTGATGGGCTGGTTTGGGTTTTTTTCCTGTAAATTTAAGTTCTTTGTAGATTCTGGATATTAGCCCTTTGTCAGATGGGTAGGTTGCAAAAATTTTTTCCCATTCTGTTGGTTGCTGTTCACTCTAATGATAGTTTATTTTGCTGTGCAGAAGCTCTTAAGTTTAATTAGATCCCATTTGTCTATTTTGGCTTTTGTTGCCATTGCTTTTGGTGTTTTAGTCATGAAGTCCTTGCCTATGCCTATGTCCTGAATGGTTTTGCCTAGGTTTTCTTCTAGGGTTTTTATGGTATTAGGTCTTATGTTTAAATCTTTAATCCATCTTAATTTTTGTATAAGGTGTAAGGAATGGGCCCAGTTTCAGCTTTCTGCATATGGCTAGTCAGTTTTCCCAGCACCAATTATTAAACAGGGAATCCTTTCCCTACTGTTTGTTTTTGTCAGGTTTGTCAAAGATCAGATGGTTGTAGATGTGTGGCATTACTTCCAAGGCCTCTGTTTTGTTCCATTGGTCTATATTTTTGTTTTGCAACCAGTATCATGTTGTTTTGATGACTGCAGCTTTGTAGTATAGTTTGAAGTCAGGTAGGGTGATGCCCCAGCTGTTTGTATATCTTCTTTTGATAATTGTCTATTCATGTCATTTACCTGCTTTTTAATGGGATTGTTTTTCTTTCTTGCTGATTTGTTTGAGTTCCTTGTAGGTTCTGGCTATCAGTCATTTGTCAAATGCATAGTTTGGGAATATTTTCTCCCAATGTGTGGGTTGTCCATTTTCTCTGCTGATTATTTATTTTTCTGTGCAGAATCTTTTTAGTTTAATTAGGTCCCTTTTATTTATGTTTGGTTTTGTTGCATTGATTTTGGGTTTCTTAGTCATCAATTCTTTGCGTAACCAAATATCTAGAAGAGTTTTTCTGATGTTATCTTCCAGAATCTTTATGGTTTCATGTCTTAGATTTAAGTCTTTGACCCATTTTGACTTGATTTTTGTATAGGTGAGACTGAACATCCAGTTTCATTCTCCTACATGTGGCTTGCCCATTTTCCTAGCAGTATTTATTGAATAGGGTTTCATTTCCCCACTTTATGTTTTAATATGCTTTGTAAAAGATCAGTTGGCTGAAAGGATTTGGCTTTATTTCTGGGTTCTCTATTCTATTGATCTATGTACCTATTTTTATACCAGTACCATGCTGTTTTGGTAACTATAGCCTCTCAGTATAATTTGAAGTCAGGTAATGTGATGCCTCCAGCTTTGTTCTTTTTTCATTGGATTTAGAAAAGGAGAGCACTGATAGGAGACTGACATATTTGCATTATTTACTGTAGTCTTTTCTCTCTCACTCATCTCCCATGCTTACCTCTGCGTCTTCAAAGTCCATTATTTCATTCTTATGTATGTAGCCACCTATAATGAGTTCTTTGAAATAAACAGATCACTTAAAGACGTGTGTTTATTAGTCTCACCCTGTCAGCATTTGAGAAGCTTTTCCTATACTATTTTCTATACAGATAAGTAGTTTAGGTATCGCAGGCTGTACTGTCCCTGTCAGGGCTATTCAACTTTGCCATTGTTACTTAAAAACAGCATGCACAATTAGTAAATGAATGGGTATGGCTGTGTTCCAATAATACCTTATTTATAAAACCAGCATATTCCTCAGGGATCTCTAGAGAAAGCAACCAATGGGATAGATAAATATTAGGTTGGTATAAAAGTAATTGTGGCTTTTGCCATTACTTTTAACAATAAAAAACACAATTACTTTTGTATTAACCAGATAGATAGATATAAGAATAAATGTATTATCTTAATTGTATTAGATAAATGTATTAGATTAATATACTAATCTAACCAGATAGATAGATATAAGAATAAATGTATTACATTAATTGGCTCATGTGGTTATGAAGGCTGAAAAGTTCCATGATATGCCATCTGCAAGAAGAAGGCCCAGGAAAGCCAGTGGTACAATTCGAGTCCAAAGGCCTAAGAACCAGGAAAGTTGGTGTTGTAACTCTCAGTCTGAGACCAAAGACCTGAATACCAGAGGGGCCATTGGTAGGAGTCCCCAGAGTCCAAAGGCTTGAGAACTACATTTCCACAATCTGCCATCTACAAACTGGGGAAGCAAAATAGTTGATATGTAATTCAGTCTAAATCTGAAGGCCTGAGAGGATGCTGATGGTATAAGTCCTGTGTCTGATAGCCTGAGAACCAGGAGCACCAGTGTTTGAGGGCAGAAGATAGATGTCCCAGCTCAACCAAAGAGAGAAGGTTCCCCTTTTTTCTGTCTTTCTGTCCTATTCAGGCCCTTAGTGTGTTGAATGATACTGCAAACACTGGTGAGGGCTGATATTCTTTACTCAGTCTATTTATTCAATGCTAATCTCTTTTGGAAACACCCTCACAGAAACACCCAGAAATAATGCTTCACCAGTTCTCTGGGCATCCCTTAGCCCCATGAAATGCACACAAAAAGTTAACCACCAGGCTGTTGGATTTGGCCTGTTACTGCTCTGTGCTCAATAAACAGACATTCATCACCTCCATTCTTTCACTCTCTTCCTTCATATACCTTACCTACTAAATTTATTATCTTTTAAGGCGTAAATGAGATCATGTCACAGTCTCATTTATAAACTTTCACTGATAAATTCTAGTTATGATCATCACAGAATGGATTGTATCAGATCATCTCTTCTGCAAGAATATCTATAACACTAGATATACTATAGAACACAGCTGTTTGAAGTTAATAGACAGGAACCAAAGTAGCCAGGACTGGAAGGGTCTGTATTGTAGAAAAAAGGGAAGCACATGGAGGGAAGCTGCACCTGCTCCTTCAATTTCTCACTTCAGTGAATTTTTCCCTTCACAGCATAGCACATAGAGGTCAATCTGAAGAAAGCAGCATAGAGCTTTGAGATTTTTACAGAGGCAAATCTAAGGTTCCTGAGTCAGTCAAGGCTTAAGGACCAAAATCCCAGAGAAAAGGGAACTTTCTGCAAAACAGTAGGCACAGTTTTTTGCTCTTGAATTGTTTGCTGAATCCCATGTGGAAAAGGACTGAAAGGCTCAGAACTAATTTCTTGGCTTGAAAACAGCACAAAGCAAATATTTAGCCAAGAACTAAAAGACAACGGCCTTTAACTTCAACATACTTACCATCTCGTTGGAAAGTACCTAGCGTCAGCACATGAAATGGCATTAAAACAAGCCAAAAAAAATTAATAATACAGAAATGAAACACAGACAAAAATGAAATAACATCTTCAGGGCTCTTCAGCCTGAGATTCAACAGCATCTTCCTTAAGCCTCTGTGACTTCTGTTCCATCAAATTTCCTTGTCATTTCCTATCTGGGTCCAGTTAATTTAAATAAATCCTTGTCCTACAGAAAGTTAAACTTCCTCGCCTATTTCCGCCCCCCCCCAAAAAAAATGCTTTAAGGTTAGTCTCATCTTGAAACACATCATAAGTATGACAGTTATTGATACTGAAGTAACACATACTAATACACTATTCATATTTGCGTTTGCAATCTCACACATGAAAGCATCAAGATGCTTTTTTGGCCTTATAGATATCATAGTCCTTTTAAAACTTTCCATTATTCCCATTTGTTAACTTTATTTAAGCATCTTCTCATACATTATGTAGAAAGAAAACAAACTCATTATATAATATTTTAAACAATATGGAAAATGTTCTAAATTTTTTTAACTCAGTATTCACAATTCAGTAGTAATTATCCTTAATATCCCTGAAAAATATTAAGACAGATGGATTGATGGATAGTGTGATAGGCAAAATAAGGACTCCCCAAAGATGTCCACACCCCAATCACTGTTGCTATCTTACCTCAAATGTCAAAAGAAACTTTGGAGAGATGATTAAGATTATGAACACTGAGATGGCAAGATTATTCTGAATAAATCATCTGATTCCTAAAAAGCAGAGAATTGCTCCAGATTTTTTATCAAAGAGATGCAATGTTGGAAGAAGAATTAGAGAAATATTGTGTGAGGACTTGTCTTGCCTTCTCCAGCTCTGAAGATGAAGAAAGGTGGCCATAAGCTTCTAGAAGCTGGGAATGGCCTTCAGTTTATAAACAGCAAAAAAACAAGGCCTTCAGTCCTACAATCAAAGAAACTGAATTCTATCAACAATTCCAAAGAGAAGAAAACTATTCTCCCCTAAAGCCTCCAGAAAAGAACACATTTCTGCTAATACCTTGATTTTATCCCAGTGAGATCCATATTAGGCTTCTGACCTATAGAACTGTAGTTTTGGTAATTTGTTATAGCAGCAGAAGTAAACTGATACATATAAATAAGTATATAGATGCAGGGCTTTTCAAGAAAAACTCACTGTAAATATATAATATCATGTATATATTATATCACATTTTAGAATAAAAAGTAGTTTATTAAATGAATTTACTAGAAACTAAAAAATAAAATTGAACTATTCCTTTAAAAGAGATTTATTTCTTTAAAAATCACTTATTTTTAAAGACTATGAAAAAATTTGAAGTGCTGGATTCAGTTTTTAAAAAAAGTTTCTGATTGAGACGGTGTCTATTGTCCTTAATATATGAGGAAATTAGCATACGCTCACTTCCTCCCATTTTCCTCCCTCATCTCTAAATTGTATTTACCGTATTATTTAATTTACTACATCAGAGTTTATAACACATTTTTTTCTCCAAGTGTTTTTGAGTTATTATTTCTATGATTCAATGCCCAACACCAATCCTTTTCACCATGGCTTCTTTATTCATGGGTTTTTAAATCTTGATTCATTTTTGATTGACTGGAGAAAATAGCTATCTAACATTTTTTCATCGTAGGTTCTTGAGTGGCATGTTCCCTGAGTTCTTGCATATGACGAATGCTTTAAACTTTGAGCTTGAAGGATAAGATGGTCTGGTATAAAATTCCTTGATTATATTTTATTTCCTTCAGAAGATTGGCAGACATTGCACTGCTTCCCTATGGCATAGGATGTTGCTGTGAAGAGACTGCAGCTAACCAAATTTATATTTGTCTCTATTTTTATTGTTAAATGTTTCCTGATAGAAAACATTTCCTTTACCTCTGAAATTCTCTGGAATATATCTTTGTGCAGCTAGTTTTACATGAAGCATTTTGTAAGATAGGGCGAACCTTTTTATCTGTATATCTGGTCTTATTTCTTTTTTTTTTGAGAGGGAGTTTCTCTCTTGTGACCCAGGCTGGAGTGCAATGGCGCGATCTCGGCTCACCGCAACCTCCGTCTCCTGGGTTCAGGCAATTCTCCTGCCTCAGCTTCCTGAGTAGCTGGGATTACAGGCACACACCACCATGTCCAGCTAATTTTTTCTGTTTTTAGTAGAGACAGAGTTTCATCATGTTGACCAGGATGGTCTCAATCTCTTAACCTCGTGATCCATCCGCCTCGGCCTCCCAAAGTGCTGGGATTACAGGAGTGAGCCACCGCGCCCGGACCATCTGGTCTTATTTCAAAAGATTTATCTGCTATTGTATTTTTTTTTTATTTTTTTCTGCGCCCCTTTTCTAGTTTTTTCTTTATTAACTTGCGTTGCATTTTCAGTCATGTTGACTAATTTTTTCTTTTTTAAATGGCTTTCATTTCTACAATATTTTTATTTTCTCTTCTATGTTTGCTGTTTTACATTGTTTTTTCCCCTTCGAAAACTAGCTTTTTTTAAAGACTTTCTTTGAATAGAGATCAAGTAGCCTATGTTTTCTTAAAATCGAAAATTTTGCCTTTCACTATTTAATTATTGCTGTCCTATATTTTATCATTTGCCCTCTTATTATGTTTTTTTTCCCTATTTTATCTTATAGTTTATGTTTGTAGGCCTCATGCTAGTTTTTCTGTGATTATTACCCATCTTAAAATGTAGCTAGCTATTTGTGGAAGAATGCTGTGAAGGGATAAAAAGCGTTAAGTCAAGGCAGTCAGTATCTTCTATGGGATGTGTGTCTTAAACACTCTCCTAACAAGTCTGTAATTGCCTCTAAAAAATAGTTAGCAAAGAGATAAACAAAAGTAGTGGCTGCCATTGAGCATATTTTTCAATTAAAAAAAATAGTAGCTTTTAATGACATTTTAAAAAACAGGTTGAAATGAAGCCTAAAATGGAAAGACTTTAGGGTTGGTCCTCTCACTGACAATTGCAATGTCAGTGTTCACACTGTGCTGGCTTTTCAATCTGTACCACATCCCCCTTTACCACACCCCTCCTTCACCTGATAGCATCACCTCTTGACTAGAGAGGGTTAAAAAATGGAGGTTAAGAGGGTTTGTTGACGTGTGTCTCCCTCAGTACCATCTCCTCACTTCTTTCTCGGCCCATCCATACTCCTAAATCCCATCTGTAATGCAAAGATCCTTACAAAAGATCATTTCAGTAAAAAGACACTTACTATCAGGGAAATAATAGGTTCTGCTCTTGGTTCACAGTGGCATTCATGGGCTCTCAGCCTCTTCCTCAATTCTCTTTCAGACTACACATTAGAGCAGTATGCTTACGTATGTAAGTTTCAGATATAGCTGACACTTTGCTTTTTTTTATATGGAGTGTCTTTTTCTAGTTTACATTCTTATAGTTTTTATTGGTGGGTTTTGAGGGAAAGGAGTAGAAAAAATGCTTTTACTTAGTCATTTCTAACCATCACTCTCAGATAATGTTTCTTAAACCAAAAATAAATGAAACCCTTGGTTATAAAACTGGGGTAGAATCTGGACATAGGTAAACAGCCTAGATATTAGAATGATAATTATTAAATGACAAAATGGAAAGAGGTCAATGCCCATGGAAATTGTCAGAACAAAGAAGTTTTTAAAATGCAGCATATTCAGGTTATAGCATTTTTTTCATCTCAGGAATGATGTAGTGGAAGAAAAAAATCTTCAAAAATAATAAATGTAATTTATAATCTTGATTTAGCTTTTTAAACAGCAGATAGATCTTCAGTAATATTCTGAAGCGGTCCTGGACTTTCAACACAAAAAGCATGAGAGGTTTCAGCTGCAGTTTCAGATCATTTCCAACAAATAGGAGTGTGAGTTGGCCCATCAGAGCTTTAAACCTTGTTGATATCATATTTTCAGGCATCTTATTCTAAAATAGATCAATTTAATCTATGTTGAAGATCCACTGAAGCAAATAACCCTTTTTGAGATCATCACAGCAAGGATAATAGGGAACTTCTCGGCAGTAACATTTCCACCTTCAGCATGCTGACCGCTCACTTTGATGTTGTGCAGATTGGAGTAAGTTCTATCCTGGGCTTGATGAAAGTTTCATCAGTGTTCCACTATGCTTAGCTTTTAGGTTCTCAAATTCTTAACCTTCCATTGAATTTACATTTAGATAATGTGCACTTGGAATTTACTTTGATCCTCTAGTCACACACGTAAAAGATTTTCCATCAATCACATTTTTTCATCTCTTGTTAATTATAGTTGAATATATATGTGCTGTACATTTTTGTATTATGACTGATGCACTCTGTATTTCAGAATTTTCTCACTGTCAAATGATTAATTCACAATGCATTACAATTCTTGTTATTGCCTCGCCCCTTTCCACTTTTTAATTATCTCACTCTGTTTGCATCACAACCTATACTTCCCTTACTAGAATTTTCAGCATTGCTATTATTGTCATGTTGTGATTAATAATATTCTCAAAACTTCTCAAAACTAATCAAGATCACTGTAAACATGTAGGCCTACACTAATGACAATGACAGAGGATAAGATGCTTTTTGTTGTCAAATCATACCTGCTGGTTTAGGATAGTGTGCACTAGTACACAGCTGTCTTGGTCAAGGGTTTATGAAAATATACCTTTTTGCTGCTTGAAAGACACATTTGGTAATTCTGCTAAGTTACTAGCTGATTTAATAATGCTGTTTTCTGGGTCAGTGATCTCAACTAGAAATATGAGCAACTGGCTGGGTGTAGTGACTTACGCCTGTAATCCCAGCACTTTGGGAGGCCCAGGCAGGTGGACTCACTTGAGGTCAGGAGTTCAAGACCCGCCTGGCCAACATGATGAAACCCCATCTCTACTAAAAATACAAAAATTAGCCAGTCATGATGGCACACGCCTGTAATCCTAGCTACTGGGGAGGCTGAAGCAGGAGAATCTCTTAAACCCAGGAGGCAGAGGCTGTAGTGAGCTGAAATTATGCCATTGCACCCCAGCCTAGGCAACAAACAAGAGTCCATCTCAAAAAAAAAAAAAAGAAAAGAAATTATGAGCAACTATTGCTATGTTCCTGAAAGAATTAGAATATTTGGATAAAAATTGAGTCTACTGGCATTACAATAGTTTTAATTGTACCTCAGATTTTACATAAGGAAAATCTTGACCTTCTACTCTAAGAAGATAGATCTGATTTTAATGACTACCTAACTCTTTCACATGGTAGCATCCTCTCCTTTAAGGGTTTAGAGATGTGTTCCTTAGTACTCTTCAATATAGGCAGTAGATTGCTACATTTTTATTCCCATCTGCATAAATGTGAAGGTTACCTATGGAGAAGCCCTGGGTATTACTGACATTTAGAGAGAAAGCCTACACTATTCATTCACTTCCCATTCACTAAATGATTAAGCTAGAGGATTTAAAATACATACTTCCCCATTTCCCCTCTCTTACACCAGCATCTTACACAAGGCAAAAAAGACAAAGTCAAATATTTTTATGGTAAAAAAGAGGGCATTATTTGGTATTTGTAGCTATCATGCAATATGATGCTATTAAAATCTTCTAATTCTCTGCTTGGGCTCCAAAATGTTGGCCTCAGAATTAAAAAGAATCTATTTATTACTAGCATTTATCCACAAGGTCCTTAGAAATCCCACAGTACTAGCTTCTGATAGGTCCATCACAGCTGTGAAAAATGAAAATGCATGTATCATGACTTCATTTATTCCTTCTCAAATACACACTTTTCCAAATGGAATTCTATGGTTTGGTTTTCTTAGAAGGAAAAGAAATGTGACCTATAGTATGATTGCTGTTATTCAGAATATCATTGAAATGCATTTAACTAGGCATCTACTGTTTGGGGAATTTGCAGTGATTGAGTTTCAGTTCATTACTTCCAGGGCTACAGTGCTATTGTCAGGGCCTCAGAATCAGTGAGATGGCCTCAACCCAGGTCAGAGAGGCTAAGATAGCACAAAGGCAATTATGCTGCAAGAAAAATGTTGTCCACTAATCAGCTGGCAATCAATTACTAAGACGAGAAGATAACCCTCTCCCCACTCCAGCTCTTCAGTATTAATAGTGCCATCGTGTAATGACTTTAGGCTTGCGCAGGTGCATGAAAGGACAGACTCTATAGCACACTGCATCGAAGATTAATGAGTTCTGTCAATTTGCCCAGCAGACATCTGATTCTCCAGCTTTCTGTAGTCACTAGTTTTACACTTGCCTCAGGGTTTTTACCCCTGAAAAAATTAGCTAGTAATTTAAATACATTCAATAAGCGTACATCTTTATAGCAGGAAAAAAATCACCCTAATTTTGCGATGAAGTACGAACCAAAAAGACTCTTCATCTGAATATTAACACAGCAAGTGGTTTATAATGGCAGTATTCTTTTAGTCATACTTTATTTTTAGTTGTCGCAATTAGTGATGTACAGGATTCAGAGGCTATATAAACCCCTCAAAGTGGAATCACGTAAATCCAACATCCCTGATATTCTCCATTCCCCTGCTGAAAAGGAAACAACTGTGAGAGCTTCAGTAAATTATGGATCTGTTTTAAAGCCTCCTGCATTACAAGTGGTGTGACGAAGGAGGAGACTTTTAGCCCACTGATTTTCTGGGGAAAAGCCATTGAGACCTTCCCACACCCCCACTTCGAAGGAAAATGCAGCATTGGCCCAGAGAATTTGGTCACCCAGGCCTATACATTTATGTCAAAACAGGAATTGCCTATAAACTGAAATGAATATCAGGAAATTTGCTGTTGCTCTAAATTGATATTTTATAACCCAACTACTGTAAAATCTCATAATCTTTAAATACACGAGGTCAATGTTCTAAATGGCTATTTTATGATGCTCCCTAAAGCCTGCAATTTGTTTCTCATGAGGATCTAAGTCTTCCTAGTTCATGGCTCTCCCTGTATTGCTCTTTCAGTGAGTGTATGAATAAAAGGAGAAAAGCATCTGACTCAGAAACATTGTTTGTTCCTTTACCTTCCTACCTCCATTCAATGTCACAATCACCCATCCATGAAATCTTTTTCCAGACTACATTGATTGGATATTAGATTTTGCTAATTAATTCTTTGTATTAATGTCTTCTAGTGCAATGTTATCAACCATTTCCAGTAAAAAAAAAAAATTAATAAAGACTTCTTTTAAAAAAGGGAAAAACCCAGCCCAGCCATAACTTGATTTTCATATAAATGGATTTAAGCCTACCCAAATGTTATAGTTGTGTTTATCATTGATCCATGTTCAATGGCTGATGCTGTTTAAATGATTACTTTTTAGAATATGAAACAATAGTGTAGGAAATATTTTTGATCTAGAGAAACTATTCCTAAGAAGATACCAGTACCTGTGCTTCCTTGAAAAAATAAAATGTCTCATGTTCTCAGGCCACTAATCTTCAAAGTTGGAAACATTTTGAAACCCACATCAGTCACAGATTCTTTATTCAAGAGAAATGAAAGACACATAATTGAAGCCATGACCCCATATGAGTCAACAAGGACTAATGTAACCTCACCTCCACTATAAAAAGATCTTAGCTGCTTGAATTTTGCTCTGCATAGTTTTACTTACGTCAATATCTGTTTATTCATCCAGGATATGAAAACAAGATTATTTTCCCCAAATATCTATTACCTTTGAGTGAAGCCCTTGGCAGGCCTTTCATACAGCTCAATTTTAAAAGTGTCCGGCCCCAAGCTGAGAGCTATTCTGCCTGGAGACGTAATTCTGGGAGCCTAACTCTGATGCATGAGAACCCAGGCTACTATCCAGGAGGCTACTGCAGGTATCAAAGACAGAGCTAATGTCAATCACATTTAATCACACACTGAAGTATATGCATATACATGTGTATGTAACCAATTTCTCAAATACCATCTGACTACTAATTTTGGGTCAGAATTAATGGGGTACTTTAGAAACCAGTATCTAAGATCTATTTGGATGTTCCAGCTAAAAGAAAGAACTGTGTAAACTGAATGGATATGCAAGGAAATTAGACAATACTAAGCACAATATCAGCACTCTGGTCCAAAATAAATCTAGGTTCATTAGTCTCTTAATATAACTGCTTCAGGATTGGACATTATTGTCCGATCTTAAGGTGTATATTAATTATCATTATTAGATAAAAGAAGACAACTCTTATAGAGAATTAAAAAAAAAAAACTCTGGACCCCTGTAAACTCAGACTATGGAAGGCAGAAGAAAAACTGAATTTAATTTTAAAATATCTTTAAGGAGCAGGGGGCAAAAACTTAAATAAATGAAATCAAAAGAAAAGGTCATAGAACAGGGTGATTTCCTATCTCTGCCCCACTCCAGGCCCGGAGTGTGTTTTATCCAGATGGTTTTCAGTCATCAGGCAGAGCTCTTCTCAGGTAGGGGCTGCCTTTAACTGGAAAGGGGCTACTATGACAGCCAATGCCAGCCTGTCCCTTTGATGCACATCCTGCAGGTGGCTGCATGATTACGTATAGCGGTAAGCCTGGGGTCCACTTAAACATAAGGATATTTCCTGTAGACACCAATTCCAGTTTATTCCATCCAAGAAAGAAATTTAGCTGCCATGAAATAAAATGGTTGCTAGAAATAAACACCTTGTCCCTGTTTCCCACTCTGTGAAACCAATAACTTACCTAGTGTACGTGATAGGATAAATCCCCAAAGCAGGGCACACTTAAAATGTAGGCCTCAGAATGAATTTCCAGTCCATCATCAGAGACTCAGAAACATCAGAAATATCAGAAATGCCCTTAATAAGTACTCCAAATATGAAACCATTTACAACTTTATATTTAAATTCAAAAAAAGCCTAAAAGCTTTTTCAACTTTTGAAATAATGATAGCTAACAATGCTCATTAACGTCAGGCACTGTTCCAAGTGCTTTACATGTGCTAACGCTTTTGGTCCTCCCGACAGCTTTATACAATAGATACTATTATTGTCCCCTTTTTACAGATGAGGAAACTAAAGTGGAGGGAGATTTAATAATCTGCACAAGGTCGAATAGATGATACATAGCAAACCCAGGGAGTTTCTCTTCAGTCTGTGCTTTTTTACCAGCACATTATGTGTAGAAGTTTTGTATGATCATTCTACAATAAAAATCAAAAACCATATAAATAATTTTTAAATTGTATGGAATAATAGACAATAATGAGCATAGCATATAATTTGGCAATATTGTGATAGAGCTATTTAATCAACCTAACATATCAAAACTCTCCATTTGTAAGTCCAGGGCTGAGTCAATTAAATTTCCTGAATTCACTAGAATTTCTTTTCAGCGTTCATCTTGGATGGTCACTTTTTTATGCAATGAATTTTTGTGTTGGACTGGTGCTGTGCATGCTGGTATTTCAGCCACATGGCATATAGATATTGGACTTTTTCTGGTAAGGGCATATATGAGAACCTGCTTGGACTGAAGATCATCTCTTTCTCAGAGAACCTACTAGGGACTACAAAAGTCCTAAACACCCCCCAGTACTCCAACACTGTCTACATGTTCTCCCTCTAATGCCCCAGGCTTGGCAGGCTTTGGGTGGACTCTCAAGATACACTAACAACAGTTTAAGCAACTGCCTTGATATATCCTTTTGGTAATAGGCTCAGCTACACAAAACAGAAAATTGAATTTATGATGGGTAAACCAAATAAAAATAGTTCTTTTTTTTCATACAATAAGAGATTACAAAGTTGACAGTCCAGGGCTGGAGTGGCAGTAGCACGATGTCATTGGTACGATAGCTTTCTTCTATCTTCACTACATGTTAGGGATGTGGACACACTCTGAGTAGTCTTAGACACTATAATTTGGACACAGACAAGATGAAGGGAGAAGAGGAAGGTGAAAGAAATATGCCAGCTGAGCCTGGCTGTTTTCTAAGGAACTTCCCTGAGAGTCCTTCTCTAAGATTTCTGTTTATATCTTATTGTCCAAAACTGCATCACATTGTCATCCTCAATTGACAAAGAAGTCTGGGAAATGTGTTTTTTAGCTGGGCATTTTGCCACCAGGAAAAATAATTTCGATTATGATAGCAATAAAGAAGAAAAGAATAGAATTAGGTAGTCAACTCTCAGTCTGCCACATTCACATTAGTCATGGATGGAAGAATCCTCACATTGCTGTGTCTCGCCCCTACTTAACCAATTCCGCAATTTAGAATCTGTCATCTGCAGCTCTGATATGTAATAATACTTTTGATTATAAGTAAAAAAAATTAATTCAAAGTAGCTTGGATGTAAAAGGAAACTTAATAAGTTTATATAACTTAAAAGGATAGGTTATATTGGCATCAGCTACAGCTAAATCCAGGGGCTTAAACAGTGTCACAGAGACCTTCTCCTCTACCTCCTCTTTCTCCTCTTCTTCCTCTTAGATAAGCTTTCTCTATGTAGTACAGAAAATGGCTTCTGGTCATCTTATCCTATAAACTTAGCTTTCCCAATAGAAAGATGAATGTGTATAGCACTGAGGTTCCAAAGATGAATAAAATAGTATCCTACATTTAAGAAGCTCACAAGTGCAGTGGAAAAGCTTTAATTTCCTTGAATGAATCAAGCTATGTGAACTAAAAAGTATTATACCCCTACTTATTGGAAGTATGTTTTAAAATTTATCTTTCATCCCTAGTCTGTACTAGTTATACATCATTGTTAGATAACTATTTCTTTAACTCTAAGGTCATAAGACTAGGTATCCTGTCCCAACATGTATTTCAAAATTAGAAGTTCTAGCATGCTACATAGAAAAATATACCAGGCCTAACAAGTGTCAGAAATCATGCATGCTACATCTTATTTTTATTGACTGTAATTTTTCATTAGCATATTAAAGATTCCAGAAGGTCCTAAAGTAAGAATGTCTATATAATTTATATAATCCAGCATTTCTAAATTGTAACACACAATAGTTTGGGGTTTTTTGGTTTTTGTTGTTGTTGTTTGTTTTGTTTTGTTTTTTTGAGACGGAGTCTCACTCTTGTTACCCAGGCTGGAGTGCAATGGCGAGATCTCGGCTCACCACAACCTCCGCCTCCTGGGTTCAAGCAATTCTCCTGCCTCAGCCTCCTGAGTAGCTGGAATAACAGGCATGTGCCACCATGCCCAGCTAATTTTTTGTATTTTTAGTAGAGACAAGGTTTCACCATGTTGACCAGGATGGTCTTGATCTCCTGACCTCGTGATCCACCCGCTTCGGGTGCTGGGATTACTCCCAAAGTGCTGGGATTACAGGCTTGAGCCACCGCACCTGGCCTGATTTTTTTGTTTTTTGTTTTTTCTTGAGTGGAAGAAACTCAGCCCTATGAAACTAGTCCTTGGATTTGAAAGAAATTTTAAAAGGCAGAAAATAAATGAGAATTATAATTTACATTTTATAATAAGTCACACAATCTGCCACATTCCATGTTCATGTCATAATACACATTATAACTACAGCAAAGGTAAACAGCAACCAAAGCAATGAAAATCGGATAGAATAGTTCACTTTTGTACGTACTGGAAGATTGAGTTATTTCTTTTGGAAGTAGCTCTGTCTTCCAACAGGAATCTAAGTGCATTTTGACAGGAGAATGCTGAATGGTTCATGTTGTTTACTCTACTTAATTACACACTAAGTACCTGGAAATGAAATATGTCTTTTTATGTGCAACATACCTAATGCAGTGGTGTCTAGGTTGAAACTACATGGTGCTCTTCGTGTCTGGCATGTTGCTCAGTGGCTTGTACATTAATAGGCTCCCTGTGTACTTCAAGCTGACAATAACCATAAGCTTCAGTAACATCTAAACTGGTCTAGTTTCCCTCCATTGGTACACTTTCTGCTTCCCTACATTCACACCGCTGTGTAAGCTGTTTCTGCTATGCAAATGCCCTATTCTGAGGCTGATGCAATGCCCCCCAACTCAAATCCCACTTCCTCTGTAAAGTCATCCCCGATCTTAATATTGGTTAATATTTACTGGGCACTTACCATGTGCCATGCTATAAGTGCTTTGTATACATAATTCATTTCATCCTCACATATCTTGAAGCCCAATGGGGTCAAGCTGATAATTTCTTTCCATTTTATGTGAGTCCTAGCCATCACATCTTGGTCACTTCCCTTTCTAATTAAAAATTAAAGTACTATTTTAGAAAATTTCCATTGACATGTGTGTCTATAGATAGGACAGGAACTGTTCCCATCCCTTGACCATTTGACATGGCACTAGTTGCAGGTGTTTTGTGGCAGATTGTAAATATAAAAGTTTATATAGAGCGGATTGAACTAAGGCTTCCTCTGCCTCTGTTGAAGGATATGTTAGGTTGTTAAAATCAAGTAAATAGAAGCTTACTGGGACACATGGACATTGAACATCATCATAATCTAAACACACTCTAAGCTGTCCAAAGTCTGAATCAGATGTTTTATATATATAAAGTCTGTTATATAAAAAGAAAGAGGCAGGAATCCATTCACTGAGACTGATATTGTGCCTTTAAAAAGTATTTGATTTGAGCATTTAAAATGCTGTGCTCCACTGCTGGTTTAATTTTTATAAATGTTCTCTCCCTTATAGATCTTCTCAATAGCCACATCAGAGGAGTGTGGAGCAAGAATAAGCTCCTCATTCAGGCACTCAGTACACTCCTGCTTGATTGGAATGGATATTGTACATAATATGTCCCTACAGATGTTTCCTCCAGTGGGGCACATTGAATTTCATTTAAATGCCAAGGCACAAAATCTAAAACAATGTGACTTTAACAAAAAATTTGATGAGGAATTTGATGAGAAAATGGCAAGAATTCCTGTGGCGTTTGGGTAACAATTTCAAGCCTTCATTTTAATAGAATAAACAGGATCATATTTCATTCAAATCTGGCAATGAGATGAGCTTTGGGTATTACACTGATATAAACCAATAAAGAATTTGCAAATTTGAAGCACTAATTAACAGACACAATATTAAATGAAAAAAGTTTGCTCCAGGGGCAAATATATTTTGAAGACTTTAAACTTTTATTAAAAGGCATTTTTGAATCATTTCTTTTGTAGTTTATGCTTTTGCTGGTTTTTACAAAATATAGGAGTACTGTGACATTTTCAAACTGATGCCTTTAATATGACATCTGATATTCCTTTTCTTTTTTACCATTTTGAGGCAATACATCAATGTCACAATGTTTTGAAATGTAGAAAAAAAGAAGCCAAAAATGAACCCAATATCACAGAATAATCAGAATAAGCTTCATTTAAGATATTCTGTCAGTGTTTAGAGTTCAATAAACTATAGATGTTCAAGTTGACCATAGTAGGTGTATCCTATAATAATAATCAAAGCTATTCCCAGGGCATGACAAATTAGACCCACTACCTCAAGAGTAGAGTGAGTACTCAGAAAGATGGTGAGAAGGTCAGAAGCGCATGGTTCTACTACCTTGTACTGGAAGAGACCCCAAGATTTTACTCATGTAGTCAGGTGATAATTTCACCACCATCACTAGCATGCCAATGGCATCTACCCATGCACACATCCCCCATGAATGTCTTTGTGCCTTATTGTATCCTGTATGTCTCTGGAGTGCTAATATGAACCTAATTTCACCTGGAAAATTGTGTGAAGGGATGTAAAGCAATAGGTGTAAGGAAATATAGTGGATTTAACTTGGGTCTTGCAGCAGAAAATACTTCTTAATCTATTAATTTTTAACTCCATCTGGATAAAGTTATTTCATGATAGTTCTAGAGGAAGAACTCCCTGAAGCCTTTGCTTACTGGTCACAAGTGCACTACAGAAAGAGAATTTTCTCTACCTAATTGCAATGCTGCACAGTTGCTTTCTTGAGACTACAATATCTAAGACATATGTATCTAAAGACTCATACTTTAGAAAATGGGAATGTCAGCCAGAATGTTAAAGAATCAAATACATGAGACCAACCTTCACATAAGATGATGTGATCTGGCTTTGTGGGTGCGTACGAGCGCGTGTGTGTGTGTGTGTATGTGTCTTTTGACTGGTATATTTTTAAGTAGTTTTTTTTTCTTAAACATGTATTCAGCAGAAGTCAGCTGGTGCTAATATTACCTGTACCAACAATTCTGCAATCTGTGCCCCACTTACAGGTTTTCACAGAGAATTAATTTGTTTGCATTATGACTAAATACATTTTCCTTCTAAGGAAGGGAAAGGAAGGGGGAGTGAGATAGTACAAGGAGCTTTATATACACTTTATTGTCGCAACCACTCCATGAGCAAAATATTACCGCATCTATATCACAAATAAGGAAAGTAAGACCCAGAAAGGTTAACTAATGCAGTTAACCAGATCGCACAATTGACAAAGAAAAGAGTCAGTATTTCAAATCAACCCAAGCTTTTTCCCACTATACCAGAGCACTAGTAAAACTGGTTGAAAACTGAAAGATTTAATCCAATAAGTTAAACCATCAAAAAACTAATTTAACTTAACTCATTTTCACTCAGAAGAAATTTAAGAATGTCTGTGTCTCACAGAAATTGTGAGCCAGCTTTTTAGCAAGAAAGCTTAGGAACAAATTTGTACTCGCCCGCCACCCTTTTTGATGCATGCATCATGTTATCAATTAGAACCTTATTCCTAGCTCCATTTCACCTGACCTTTTTTTTTACTATTTTGCCAGTTTGTCATATTTTACATACTGTTAGCCATAAGAAATGCTCTCTGGAATAAAACATACTGTAAATAAATAAGCAACTAAATACCTTTTCTTCTAATGCATTAATTAGTCATTGGGTGGAACTTAAATGGTTGTCCAGTGTTTTGAGTACCGTGTTCCCTCTTCCCCCTCTGTTTTTAATTTAAGGGATATTTCATTGGTATGCCTACATTGTCCTTAAGATAAACAAATAAGACTACCCTTTTAAAGGCCAGAATGGAATTCTGCCAGTTGCTGAGTATGTCTATTCCATTATGAATTCTAGAATTGGGGAAATAATCATAGGATGGGTTCATGAACACACTGGACCCACTTGAGACAGACCTGAGCTAAAATTCCATTTATCACCTGACCTACATAAGCTTCTACTCTAATTGGTAAACTGCAGTGACATTTGGGGTCTCCTGAAATTAGTGTTGGTTCACAGCCAAAATCCGGCAGTCACCCAAAACCATGATTATTTTCTTTTTGTCAATTTGCAGTAACCCTGCAAATTGTAGGGTTACTACAATTGTAGGGTAAAAGGACACAGAGCCCCTTGGGGAGGGTTAAAAGAAAGGCCAACAATCTAAATTTGGGGAAGTGTATCCTTCCTCACAGGAATGTGGCCTCCCCCTTATTCAAAGGGTTCTATTTCTGAAAACTGGCTCAAGTCTAGGAACTAATTGAGGGATTGTGACTCTCTGTTTTGATTATTCTGGTTTGATTTCTGTTCACTTGATCTTGAACTCTCCCACTTGTATAAGTCAACTAAGAATTCAGTAGACTGCCACCTATGTCATTGCTAGGGACACCATGATCAACTGGCCAGTGCCACACACAGTTCTCTGCAAGTCAGACTCTTCTAATTTCTGCTTTGATTCCAGTGTCCATGATGGTAACCACACCCATTTTGCCTTTGGTGATTAAGTGCCACCACATGGCTCCTGCCACTCTAGAATCCAATGATCCCCATTGCATTTATGTTTCCAATTCAGTGGCAGTAGCTCCCACTATAATTTCTGATTTAAAGATAAGAGTGACAACAGATTTTTCAAGGATGCTGGGGCTCTTTCACAAATTTATTTCTCACAGTGGCGATGAAAGATATGTCTTCTGGATACTCCCAGGATGGGTAAGCAGAACCGATGTGATAAATCCCCCTCTAAAATGCCAGAGTGGTACAAGGAAATGTGTGAGTACACAGCCTAGAGAGCATGGGACAGAGGATGGCATTTTAAAATTAAAACAAACAGAACTCACAGGTGAAGTTTTTAACAATAAAGTGCTTTAATCCTCACTGTACTAATTCTATCAAACCATAGTTACAAACCACAAAACATAAGAACTCAGCTTCTCCTTTTGATTGAATATAGTCTTTCCAAGTTTGGGACATCTCAGTGCCTTTCACAATAATTCTCCCTATCTTTAACAGAGTGACATAAGTCTCCCCTCCACCACCATTTTTTTAGCAAGAGTTAAGCACCAACAAATATAAATGAGCCACAGCTCACAGATGAAGGGCTTGATTGTCTTTTTAGACACTGGCATGAATCAAAGCCAAAAAGAGGAAAGTGTCAAAGTCCAGCATTGACACTATCAACAAATCTAGAAGAAAATGGAATTCTATATTTAAAATGTCATTAACTATGATATTAATTGAACCAGAATATAAAAATACAAAAAATTATAAAATTTTTACCCAAATACCCTTTCTAATAGTTTTGCCTTGCCGCTTCAGTATACAGAGTAATACAGAGCTGGTTTTCTTTAAAACATTAAACTTGTAAACCTTCAAATAAATAAAAATCATCTGGGAAAATGATTTGCATATTATACAGTTTAAGTGCTAAGACTGCAATGGCTTTGCCTCCTAGGCTAGCGCATTTGAAATATAAACATATTTCAATTTATCTTAGTGAATACTGTTTACATCTGCATTCTGATAACATATAAGGCTATTTTCCTTGGAATTTTTTGGAAACATTTGGGGTGTTTTACATAATAAAAAGGCAAACCAAAGAGGTTTTTTTCCCCCTTCACTTACAGGCAGACTTTAGGTTCATGAATATTGGTATCTATGAGTCACTATATATCATTCAAGAACTAATAAACAAAGGTCAAATTTTGAATATTAAACATTAGTTTTTAAATTCCAATTGACACCTACCAATGCATATACCACATTTATTTTAATTATGTATTTAAGTTATATAATTATATATGATGATCCACTAGACCAGTGGCCCCCAAACTTTTTGGCACCAGGGACTGGTTTTGTGAAAGACAATTTTTTTCATGGACTTGGGTTGGGAGTGGGCAGGCATTAGATTCTCATATGGAACACACAACTTACATCCCTCACATACACAGTTCACATGCCTCATTTCACGGGATCCTTCCAGATTTCCTTCAAGATGGCTGCACTAGTTTATACCTCCATCAGCAGTTCATAGAAGTTCTCATTTCTCCACATTCTTGCCAACACTTGATATTATGAACTTTTTAATCCTTGCCAATTTGATAGCTATAAAATGATATCTCACAGTTATAGGCTGAGCAGCATTTCTTATAATTGGCTTGTTAAAAATTTCTCCGTCTTGGAATTGTTTATTATATCCTTTATCTATTTTTTCCTTTTGGATCTTGTGTTTGTGATAGTCATTTGCAGGAGTTTATTACATAATCTAGATTTCTTTTTTAATTTTAGATATTATAAGAACTTTTCTCAATCTACAGTATGTCTTTAATTTAGCTATGGTATTCTTAATTTACAAAAGCATCTTTAATTTTGATTTTGTCAAATCCACAAGATTTTCCCCTTTGATTTATTTTTGTGGACCCTTTTTGAAATGCTCTCTACTCCAAAATTACAAAGAAAATATTCAATATTTTCTTCTACTAGTATATAGTTTTGTCTTTCATGTAGAGAGCTTTCATCCATTTGGTATATATTTTTTTATACAAAGTAGAAAATTCCACTTTAATTTTTCACATTAAAATAATCCATTCTTTCTCCATTGATTTGTGATATCACCTCTGTTATAACCATAATCTAATATATATAGTGTGTATATAAAAACGTATACATACATACATACGTAAGTACATACACAAGCTTACCACAAAACCATAGAAAAAAATGGAACCAAGAGATCAATGGAAGATATGTACTTACCTCTCTCTGCACTGGTTCCATTTTTGGCATACGGTTCCACAGTTGTTTGGTATGCTTTACAATCTGATAGGGTATACTCTCTGAATTAGTAAGAGTTCTATAGAGAAACAGAACGAATAAGATGTGTAGGGATACACATAAAAGGAGATTTCTTCGTGAATTTGCCCATGCATTTATAAAGGCCAAGGAGTTCTATGACATGCCAACTGCAAGATGGAGACACAGGAAAGCTGCTGGTTTAATTAAGTTTGAGCCCAGAGGCCTAAGAACCAGGAAAGCTGATGATGTAACTCTCATCTGAAAACGAAGGGCCTGAGAATCAAAGAGGGCACTGGTGTGCATCCCCAGAGTCTCAAGGGCAAGAGATTCTTTGTGCAAGTGCAGGAGAAGATGGATGTTCCAGCTCAAGGATAGGAACAGTTTGCCCATCTTCTACTCTTTTGTTCTATTCAGGCCTTCAATGGATTGGGTAATGCCCGTCTACATTGGTGAGGGCGGGACTTCTTTACTCAGTCTACTTATTCAAATGGTAATGTCTTCCAGAAACACCCTCATAGATACACCCCAAAATAATGGTTTACCAGCTATCTAGATATACCTTAGCTTAATAAAGTTGACACAAAAAATTAACCATCATGCTCTCACCAACTTTTCTCTTAGTTTTTAAAATTGTTTAGTTAACTTATTTTTTCCCACATAAATTGCATTGGTGTCTTATTTTCTAGTTAGAGGTTGCTGCTGAAGGGATGCTACTGATTTTTGTTGCAAAGATTGCTAACATTCTAGTCTTGCTCCCATTTTCAAAAGGAAAATGTTTAATATTTTTCCAAGGAACATGACACTTGCTGTATTTTTTCAGTGGATAGACTTTATTAATTTAACAAATTTTCTTCTATTCTTATTTTTTGATAGATTTATTTAATAAGTATTGAGAACTTACTGTGTAATAGTCACTGTTCTAGAACCTGCAGACACACAGTGAAAAAAACAAACATTAAATCCTTGCACTCAAAGATATTATGGTAAGAGAAACAAACAAACAAACAAATAAAAAAATCAAAATAATTAAGTCACATAGTAAAATATATTAGATGCTGAAGTAGCACAGTTTCTGGGCCCTTCCCCCAAGTCCAATCCCACTTAGAAAAGTACAAGATATTGAAAAAACCACTAGGGCATTGCTGGGAAAGGGAATATTATGTTGAACTTGTTCGTGTGGAACAGCAGCATTAGCCTGAAGCAGGCAGCTGCTGGGTAGGACTACAGAATAAGAAGGTAAAAGAGAGAAGACTTTTTGGGGGTTCTGTTCTTGATTTCCCTTTCATTTTGCTTCTGCTTAGCCTCATTGCTCCCATATCTTCATGACTCAGACTTCTGGTCCAGGTATTCTCAGAGGTTAAGTCAGAGCAATACAAAAGTTTCATGCTTGTGAGCCACTGTAAGAAACAGGCAAGAACTTCAAACAAGTGACTTTTCACTCTTTCCCCTCTAAACCCTCAGGGCTGGCAAATTACAATCTATGCATGTCTCTTCCTGAAGTTGCTTCTCCCTGGTGTGCAAGGTATGAAGATCTGATCTAAGGAATTGCTTAGGTTTCTTCACCCTACACCAAACACACACACACACACACACACACACACACACACACACACACCTGTACAAACTGACATCTTTGGGGCTGACTTTAACAAGGACCTGGCCTTTCCCTATTGGCATTATCTAACAGCATAGCTGGTACTTCCAGGTGAAAAGAACTGGCAAGCCCAAATAAGACAGTTAAGGAGCACCGTTATTTCAATATGTTGCAATACATATACAATTAGAAGGAGAAATATTAGAACAGACAGACCAAGATTTTGAAATTGAAAAGCATGTTAAAATACATAAAAAGATATTAGTAGTACAGAGCAAAAACACTAAGAAAGTGGCAGGAAGAGAAGAGTTGATAATTTCAAATAGGGTGTCCAGGAATGGATTCACTAGAAAGGTAACATTTCTCCTCTAAAAGACTCCTAGATTTAGGACTCCTAGTTTCAAGTTGCAAGCACTGCTATACACCAACAATGACCAACCTGAGAATCAAATTAAGAACTCAATCCCTTCTACAATAGCTGCAAATAAAATTAAGTACTAGAAATATATTTAACCAAGGAAGTGAAAAATCTTTACACAGAGAACTCCAAAACACTGCTTAAAGAAATCATAGATGACAAAAATGGAAATATATCCCATGCTCTTGGACTGGTAGAATCAATATTGTGAAAATGACCATATTGCCCAAAGAAATCTGTAATTCAATACAATTCCTATCAAAATACCAATATCATTTTTCAAAGAATTAGAAAATACAAACCTAAAATTCACATAGACCCAAAAAAGCCCGAATAACCAAAGCAATCCTAAACAAAAAGATCAAATCTGGAGGCATCACTTAACCTGACTTCAAAATTATACCACAAGGCTGTAGTAACCAAAACAGCATGGTACTGGTATTAAAGTAGATACATAGACCAATGGGACAGAATAGAAATCCTAGAAATAAAGCCAAATACAACCAACTGATCTTCAATAAATCATATGAAAACTTAAAATTGGAGAAAGAACACTTCATTCAATAAATGGTTCTGGGAAAACTGGTTAGCCATATGTAGAAGAAAGAAACTGGATCCCTGTTTCTCATCATATACAAAAATCAACTCAAGATAGATTAAAGACTTAAATCTAAAACCTGAATCATAAAAATTCCAGAAGAAAATATAGGAAAACCTTTCCTGGACATTGGCCTAGGCAAAGAGTTTATAACAGAGACCCTAAATGCAAATGCAACAACAACAGCAACAACAAAAATGGGACCTATTTAAACTAAAAAGCTCTGTACAGCAAAAGAAATAATGATCAGAGTAAACAGACAACCCAAAGAATGGGAGAAAATATTTACAAACTATGCAACTGACAAAGGATTAAAATCCAGGATCTACAAGTAACTCAAACAAATCGGCAATAAATAAAACACATAATACCATTAAAAAGTGGACAAATTGGCTTGCAGCCTCCCCACCCCTCCCACAGCTCTCAACCCCAGGATTCCCCCAGCTCGCCTGCTTGCCATGGCCAGCAAGGAAGCTTTCAACGATGCAGTGGAAGAACAAGTGATCAATGAGAAGTGCAAAATGTGGAAAAAGAACACTTCTTTTCTTTATGATTTGGTGATGAACCACACTCTGGAGTGGCCCAGCCTAACTGCCCAGTGGCTTCCAGATGTAACCAGACCAGAAGGGAAAGATTTCAGCATTCATTGACTTGTCCTGGGGACACATACATTGGATGAACAAAACCATCCCGTTATAGCCAGCGTGCAAGTCCCTAATGATGATGCTCAGTTTGATGTGTCACACTATGACAGTAAGGAAGGAGAATTTGGAGGTTTTGGTTCAGTTAGTGGAAAAATTGAATAGAATTCAAGATCAACCATGAAGGAGAATTAACAGGGCTCGTTACATGCCCCAGAACCCTTGTACCATTGCAACAAAGACTTACCAGTGATGTTCTTGTCTTTGACTATACAAAACATCCTTCTAAACCAGATCCTTCTGGAGAATGCAACCCAAACTTACGTCTCCTTGGACATCAGAAGGAAGGCTATGGGCTTTCTTGGAACCCAAATCTCAGTGGGCACTTGCTTAGTGCTTCAGATGACCATACCATCTGCCTGTGAGATATCAGTGCCATTCCAAAGGAGGGAAAAGTGGTGGATGCGAAGACCATCTTTACAGGGCATACAGCAGTAGTAGAAGATGTTTCCTAGCATCTGCTCCATGAGTCTCTGTTTGGGTCAGTTGCTGATGATCAGATACTTATGACATGGGATACTCGTTCAAACAATACTTCCAAACCAAGCCACTCAGTTGACACTCACACTGCTGAGGTGAACTGCTTCTCTTTCTATCCTTATAGTGAGTTCATTCTTCCCACAGGATCAGCTGGCAAGACTGTTGCCTTGTGGGATCTGAGATAACTGAAACTTAAGTTGCATTCCTTTGAATCACATAAGGATGAACTATTCCAGCTTCAGTGGTCACCTCACAATGAGACTATTTTGGCTTCCAGTGGTACTGATCACAGACTGAATGTCTGGGATTTAAGTAAAATTGGAGAGAAACAATCCCCAGAAGATGGAGAAGACGGGCCACCAGAGTTGTTGTTTATTCATGGCGGTCATACTGCCAAGATATCTGATTTCTCCTGGAATCCCAGTGAGCCTTGGGTGATTTGTTCTGTATCAGAAGACAATATTGTCCAAGTGTGGCAAGTGGCAGAGAACATTTATAATGATGAAGACCCTGAAGGAAGTGGATCAGGAAGAACAAGGGTCCTAGATATATATGTCTTTACTTGTGATTTTAGACTCCCCTTTTTTCTTCTCAACCCTGAGAGTGATTTAACACTGGTTTTGAGACACAGACTTTGTTCAGCTATCCCTCTATATTATAGGTACCACTAATAATGCTATTAGCCCAAACAGTAGGTATTTCCTAAATGTTAATGGCAGAGGGGCTTGATTCAGCAAAGTCACAGACTTACATTGAAATTTTCTTCAGGAATTTTCTAGTAACAAACCCAGGTCTAAAGTAGCTGCAGAAAGGGGAATTTTTCTTATGCTATATCCCCAAGTTTTTCAGACTCCTTTAAGTAAAGGCTAGAGTGAGTGAAGAATGAAGTAGGTGTCTGAGCCATGAAGTATAAACACTGAAAGATGTCACTTTGATTCAGGAAATAGGGGAGATTCAAGTCATATAGATTCCTACTCAAATCTTGACACCTGACTTTGCAGGATGCACATTTTCATATATAGACCAGTTACTTCTTGGTTTCTTCAGCTAAGTCAAAACTACATGTTCCTCTTTCCCCATATATTTTTGCTCATCAGTGCATTTCTTGAGCTGTTTCCATGTTGTTTCTTTTCTTTCTGTGAAATGGTGATTTGTTTGTTTGTTTGTTTAACTTGGGACCACCAAGTTGTAAAGATATATGTTTTTACCTGACAGTTATAGCACAAGTAGACTGTCAGGTTGAGAAGAGTGAATCAATTCTCTTGAGTGAATCAAGTGAATACAAAAACAACTTGTATTTGTTTTAAAAATTAAATTAAATTAAATTTTTAGTTGGGAAGGGATAACATGGGGAGAAATGCCAGATATAGGGGATGGGAGGAAAGAAGCAAACCACATTGCCATGTATGTACCTATGCAACAATCTTGCATGTTCTTCACATGTGCCCCAAAACCTAAAATGCAATATGTATTTTTTTTAAAAATTAAATTAATTCTTGATAAAAGTTGCTTTTTTTTTAGGAATTAGTCCTTGACCACTAGTTTGATACCATCTCCATTTTGGGTGGCCTGTTTCACCAGCAGGCCTATTACTCTCCAGGACTAACTGTGTATGTGCTTAAAATGGAATAAATTGCTTTTCCACATTAAAAAAAAGTGGGCAAATCACATGAATAGACATTTCTCAAAAAAAGATATATAAATGGCCAACGAACATGAAGAAATGTTCAGTATCACCAGGGAATCATCAGGGAAATACAAATTAAAACTGCAATGAGATATCACTTTACCCCAACCAGAATTACCATTATTAAAAAGTCAAAAAACAACAGATTTTGGTGTGGATGTGTTGACAAATAAACACTTATACACTACTGATGGGAACCTAAATTAGTACAACCTCTATGGAAAACAGTTTGGAGATTTTTTAAAGAACTAAAAGTAGAGCTACCATTTGATCCAACAATACCACTAATAGATATCTACCCAAAGGAAAAGAAGTAATTACATCAAAAAGACACCTGCACATGTTTACTGCAGCAAAATTCACAATGGCAAAGCTATTGAACCAACCTAAATGCCCATCAACCAATGACTGCATAAAGAAAATGTGGTATACATATACCATAGGACACTATTCAGCCATAAAAAAGGAACAATATAATGTTTTGCAGCAACTTGGATACAACTGGAAGCCAATAATCTAAGTGAAGTAACTCAGGAAAGGAAAACCAAATACCATATGTTCTCACTTATAAGTGGTAGCTAAGTAGGAACAGCAAGGTATATAGAGCAGTATAATGGACATTGGAGATTCAGAAGGGGGCAGGGTGGAAGCAGGGTGAGAGATTAAAAACTACGTATTGGGTGCAATGTATATGCCTTGGGTGATGGGTGAACTAAAATCTCAGACTTCACCACTATACAATTTATTTAAGTAACAAAGAACCCACTTGTACCTGTAAAGTTATTGAAATAAAAATTTTTTAAAGACCAAAATAAATGGAGGAAGTTTGCTCTGTGTATAACTGGTTGGAGAGCAAAGCAATCCATGCTGGGGAAAGTCAAGTGCTGAGTGGGAGGAAGACAGGGGAGGAAGTGGTAGAACATGAGGCCCATAAAGTAAGAAGGCAGACCAAAGGGGTCTTAGAGGCCACCATCAGAACTTGGCGTTCTTTTTTTCTAATTTTTTAATTCTCATTTTTATGAATACATAGTAGGTATATATATTTATGGGGTACATAAGATATCTTAATGCTGGCAAACAGTGTATAATAATTCCATCAGCTAAACTGGGTATCCATCTCTGCAGCAAGCATTCATCATTTTTGTGTTACAAACATTCCAATTGTACTTGCTTTGATTCTGAGGGAGTGAAGAAAGCCATTGGAGGGTTTGAGCTGAGGAGTAGCATTATCCAACTTATGCTTTAACAGGATGATTCTGTTAAAAATATAATGTAGGCTGGACACAGTGGCTCATGCCTGTAATCCTAGCACTTCAGGAGGCCAAGGCAGGTGGATCATGAGGTCAGGAGATCGACCCAGTACTTCAGGAGGCCAACACAGGCAGATTACAAGGTCAGGAGATAGAGACCATCCTGGCCAACATGGTGAAACCCCATCTCTACTAAAAAGAAAATACAAAAATTAGCCAGGTATGGTGGTGGGTGCCTGTAATCCCAGCTACCGGGAGGCTGAGGCAGGAGAATCGCTTGAACCTGGGAGGCGGAGGTTGTACTGAGCCAAGATCACGCAATTGTGCTCCAGCCTGGCAACAGAGTGAGACTCCGTCTCAAACAAAAAACAGAATGTAGAGGAGAGGAGGTTGATAACAGAAAGACCGTCGAACAGACTACTCCAGGTGAAATGATGGCAACTTGGGCTGCAGTGGTCACAGTAGAAGTGTCCAGAAATAGATTCTGGATGGAATGGAGGAAAAGAGTGGCCATTTACTGATTTAGGGAACAATAAGAGAGAATCAGGTTTTGGACAAAGTACCAGGAACTCATTTCTGGATATGTTAATTCTGAGAATGTTTATAAAACTTCCAAATGTAGATGTCAATTATGCAGATGGATGTAGAAATTTTGTAGTTCAGATCAAACATCTGAATCAGTTATAAAAGTGTTGGAAGTGATATGATATTAAAGAACTTAAATGTTCTTTAATGTGATGAATTAAATGAATAGATTATCTGAGTTTGAACAATCATTTTATTCCTGGGATTAAAAAGTACTTGCTCATGACATATACGTTTTAATATAATGTAATATTTAGTTAGCTAATATTTTATATGGGATATTTGTATTTATGTCCATGAATGATATTGGCCTATTAGCCTCTTTTCTTGATCTCTCTTTATCAAGTGTTGGTAATGATATTTTAGTTATGGCATAAAATGAATCTGGTAGCTTTTCCTCTTTTGCTATATTCTAGAACAACTTGTATAAGATAGAGTCTAGGCTGTATGGGCCAAGAAAAGAACTTGGGTTTTATTCTAAATATCATGGGAAGGCATCAAAGAGTTTTGACCAAAATAATGACAAAATTCAATTAATATTTTAAAGAGATTAATTTGACTATGAGATGGAGAATAAATTAGAGGGAGCTATTGCAATAATCCAGGTGAGACATGATGATGCCTTAGATTAGAATCATTGTAGATATGATGGAAGAAAGTAGATTGATTCATAATATTTGGAGAATAAGATTGGTGACTGTATATGTATACTTGAATTTTTAAAAAAAGAAGTGGCAACTATTGTGACTCCTTAAAATCCAAGATAATCATCTGAGAGCACAATAGCTGCAGCAGACACAAGCCATCTTTAGCTATCCCTACTCCAACTATAAATTAAATGTATCCATGATATTAAAATTGGCATTAACCTAAGTAGGACTGATCACAAATCTCCCAATAATATAGTTCATGCTTGTGAGAAGATACGTATCAGTGCATTTTACATTATCACCAAGTATACATAATAATTTCAAAAAACTCTTGACCGGAATTTTTTAATTTAAAAAAATCCTGTTTATTTTTGTCAAGCAGGAAGATCCAGCTATCAGTCCCAGGTTGATAGCAGAGAAAGATGGCAACCTTTTGAGGATGGCAAAGATAACAATGTCAACACTAGAAGTAGAAGCCCACAGACTTCATCCCACTGCATCACCTATGGGCACAGAGTCACCAAGAAGAACACACGAGGTACTGGTTAAAACAAAACTTTGCTCATGCAAGGAAGAAAACACAGCAAGATCAGCATCTGTGGAATTCACTGGTCTTCCATGACTAGCAAACCCTTCCCGAGAGGGATGTACTGCATGTCACCCATCTCATGATGCTTGTGAAAACCTCTTTTTGTTCATTTTTCCTGGGGAAGAAAGAGGGGTAAGGCAAATATAGGTACCATATCACACACACACATATGCACTACAAAACAGTTTGCTGTGTAAACAGAACATGGACAGATTTTCTCCTAATAAGGAAGAAGAGTCTGGAAATAAGCAGCAGCACCACCCCAGCCTTGACATAAGAGGGTATGTAGAGGCCTGGGGTCCGGGTCCAGGATACAGACTGGGCAATCCTAGGGTGGGGCAGCAGACGGCACAATGGCTGATTCCTCAACAATTTTTATAGCAAGCCCCTATTTATTCTAACTTTTCCATTCTTAAGTGCTTTTAACATGTACATCACAAGAACTACTAATAGGAAATCACAAAACACCATTGAGAAAATGCTATTCTAGTGTGTTGTGTGCTGAATTCAAATTTTCTAATCCATCCTTCTTTGCCAACACATGTCATATTAAGAAAAATTACTGATTTTGAAAATAGTAAAAAATAATTGCTATACTACTTTGTAAAGCATCACAAATAAGCCTATAACAGATAGTCAAAGGTAGAAAATGCTGATAAAACCACACTGAAACAAATATATCTATAAAAAGTGTTTTTCAACCTTTCAAAAGCAGTAGGTGGGTTATGGAATTCCACCATCTCAAGTAATTTCAGACTCTGTTTGGAGATGATATTGCTTAAATTTTTACCACTATTGCACTTACCTGTAACACACATTTGAACCAGAGCAGACTTTACATCTGCTAAAATGTTCTCTCAAACTTAAGTGCTTTTGGTCACTCTTTCTTAGAGCACTATTCACGTTTATGAGTTTACATATACCTATGATATTTAATAGGCTCTATCAATTTAAGATAATTAATAAAACTTGTAACAAAATGCAGAGAGACCCAGAAAATCTTATATGCTACCAGAGACATCATGCATAAAAATGGATTGAAAAGGTCAAAAGGAATTTATTGTAGGCTTTCTTTAAACCCTTTACTTGTTGAAAAAAGCAGTCTATGTATTCATAAGAAAGAATCAGAGGTCCAATTTCCAAGTATACAAAACTAACATAATTCAACTATATGGTTTCTGAAAATATACTGAGAAAAACAGGACAATTCAAAATAGCAAAAACTTGGAACCAACCCAAATGCCCATCAATGATAGAATGAATAAAGAAAATGTGGCACATATACACCATGGAATACTATGCAGTGATAAAAAGGATGAGTTCATGTCCTTTGCATAGATATGCATGAAGCTGGAAACCATCCTTCTCAGCAAACTAACAAAGGAACAGACAGAAAACCAAACACTGCATGTTCTCACTCATAAGTGGGAGTTGAACAATGAGAACACATGGACACAGGGAGGGGAACATCACACACCGGGGCCTGTCACGGGGTGGGTGGCTAGGGGAGGGACAGTATTAGGAGAAATACCTAATGTAGATGACGGGTTGATGGGTGCAACAAACTACCATGGCATGTGTATACCTATGTAACAAACCTGCACCTTCTGCACATGTATCCCAGAGCTTAAAGTATAATAATAATGTTTTTAAAAAGAAAGAAAAACAGGACATAGACTTCTAAAAGGCAAGATATACTGCTCCTAAAATATAAAAGTCATGCTATCCGAATATGTAATTCAATTTGGCCTGTAATCTCCTGTTTACTGGTATAATTTGGTGGGGGGAAACAATGTTACTAAGATGGCATTTATTTTTCAATTACACTCTTCCCACATTTGAGACTATGTATGTTTCTCTAACTTGAATGTTTTTGTTTAAGGCAGAGAATCTGATATT
This sequence comes from Callithrix jacchus, assembly GCF_049354715.1. Classification (NCBI taxonomy): domain Eukaryota; kingdom Metazoa; phylum Chordata; class Mammalia; order Primates; family Cebidae; genus Callithrix; species Callithrix jacchus. Next base: position 125,591,175 of record NC_133508.1, read on the forward strand.
CTAGAAATAAGATGGATCCCAAAGTTGGAAGAATTGAGTTTGATTCTCAAATCTGGCACTTGTTATATTCCAAAATTCAGGCAAGTCACTGAGTTTGTTTTATTCTCTGTTAATGGGTAGCCATTATACCTGCTTTCCAAGATTTTAAACAAGAAGAGGTGTGAGAAATGAATGTGTAAACTTTAGAGTCCTCTACAAATATTATTATTATTGCATATTCTTGAATCCCCAGCGTGAAGCACAACACTTGTTAACTGAGTGCAACATACTCAATTGAAATGGTGAATTAATCTTATATGATCAGAATTTCTTCATGAGACATATTTCAGAAGCAGAGAAAACTGAAATTGTGAAGCAAGCCTAGTTTTCCTTAAGATATACAACATGTTTAATGACCTCAAACTGTCCCTCTGACATCCGAAAGCTTATTACCTCCCTGATTTAACCCAAACCTCTTTTATCCTCATTACCTACTTCTCCATAATCTTTTTCTCTAAAACTTGAACTGTCGGCTAGCCAACTGGGTATACTAAGCTTTGCAAATAAGGAAGAGAGAAGTCATGGATCAATGACACCTCCCTTCCTGCAATTTTCTCAACATTTCTCTTTCGGTGTTCATCAATTAATTTCTCCTAAATCCTGAGGCCCACCTTGATTAATATCAAAAGCCTGCTCTATAAACAACATTTAAAATATATAGATATTTAGTTATTATACCTGATGAATATTGCTGTAGCCTTCTAGGTTTCCATAATTGCTATGAAAATTCAAGGTTCTACCTGGCCAAGTTTGGCCAATATACTAGTTGTATAATGACAACCAGTTGACTACCAAACTTTTATGCTCTGGGTTTATTTTTAATTATAAATTCTGCTTTTAAGGCATTCCTTTACTGTTGTAGCTGAGCATAAACTGTTAAGTAGCCATGCCAGTTCTTGAGTGCTTTGCCGCTTAGAAACTCCTTCTGCCAGATATTCTTAAGTCATAACTCTATGTTTGGCCTTCCATAAAGCCCCAGGGTATGAACACAGTTCTGCCAAGCTCTTTGCTACTTTATAGCAAGGGTGAACTTTGCTCCAGTATACAAATAAATACTCCTCATTTCCATCTGAGGCCTCACTCAGAATGGCCTTTATTTTCCATACTTATATCTGCATTTTGGTCACGACAACATAACCATTATCTAAGAAGTTTCAAACTTTCCCTCATCTTTTTGTCTTCCAAGCCCTCCCCAGAATTGCCCTTAATGCTTTATTCACTGTTGCTGCCATAGTCTCTTTCTAGCCTGTCCTTCTAAACTCTTCCAACCTCTGTCCAGTTTCCAGTTTCCTCTTCCACGTTTTCAGGTGTCTGTATAGCAAGAGCCCCATTCCTCAGAACCAATTTTTTGTCTTAGTCAATTTAGTGTTGCTATTAATATAACAGAATACCTAAGGCTGGGTAATTTATAAAGAAAAGAGGATTAATTAGCTCATAGTTCTTCAGGCTGAGAAATTCAAGGGCATGGCTTAGCTTCCAGCCAGGACTTTCATGCTGCATCATAAGACAGTGGAGAAGGTCAAAGGGCAAGCAGACATATGCAAAGAGGCATAAGGGACATCCTGGCTTTGTAATAACTCACTCTCCTAAGATCTAATCCATACCCTTGAGAACGAATTCAGTCTTACCAGAGTGACAACTCACTGACTACCATGAGAACAGCACCAAGCCATTCATGAGGGATTCCATTAGGTCTCTCCTCCCAGCAGCACCACATTGGGGATAAAATTTCAACATAAGTTTTGGTGGAGACAAACTCAAAGCATAGATACAAACACACACACAACCACATTTATAATCACCAGTGTGAATAATACTACCTAAAATTTATGCAGTGCACAACCTGCAAAGCCACAAATGGTAATCACCTCTTCCTCATAAGTAAATAAGATTTACCTTGCCATTTGAGGCATTTAAGATAATTTCAATAAATATCTATGATAATTATTATTAGTACTATATATATAGCAATGCCCAGCCTATATGTCCTTGACACCAAAAGCCTATAACTGATATTGCCATTCCCAGACAATAATATAACATCATTATAATAAAGTTCTACTGTATCACTATTTTGAACTTTGTAAATGAGAAAAATAAACAATAGGTGCATAAATGGTTTTCTAAGTTCTTTTCAGTATTTTGGAGTCCGGTAAAATTTCTAGTCAGTCCAAATTTTGCACTGGTCTATATATATTTCCCAATGTCATCTGAAATTTTTTTGTTATCTTTTTACATCTCCTCATATTTCTTTTCTTCTTTCTTTTTCTTTCTTTTTTTGTTTTTTGTTGTTGTTGTTGTTGTTGTTGTTGTTTGTTTGTTTGTTTGTTTTTGAGACAGTTTCCCTCTGTCTCCCAGGCTGGAGTGCAGTGGCACGATCTTGGCTCACTGCAACCTCTGCCTCCAGGGTTCAAGTGATTCTCTTTCCTCAGTCTCTTGAGTAGCTAGACAGGTACCTGCCAACGACACCCAGCTAAGTTTTGTATTTTTAATAGAAACAGGGTTTCATCATGTTTTGGCCAGGCTCTTCTTGAACTCCTGATCTCAAGTTATCCTCCCGCCTCAGCCACCCAAAATGCTGGGATTACAATGTGAGCCACTGTACTCGTCCTCATATTTCTTACATGTATGGAAAACCAGCATACACCTACAGCAAAGTATACTTGTGGTTCAATTCTGGACTTAGATTTCCAGGAAAAGCAAGCACAAAAGAAATATTGAGGGGTAATAAAATATGTTTAAACTACATTAGGTTATCCTGTTTAACTGACATTAAAACTTCCTAAAACACTGCTGAAAAAAAATCATAGATGACACAAACAAATGGAAACACATCCCAAGTTCAAGGATGGGTAGAATAAATATTGTGAAAATTACCATACTGCCAAAAGCAATCTACAAATTAAACACAATCCCCATCAAAATACCACCATCATTCTTCACAGAATTAGAAAAAACAATTCTAAAATTCTTATGAAACCAGTAAAGAGTCCACATAGTCAATGCAAGCAAAAAGAACAAATGTAAAAGTCAATGTAAGCAAAAAGAACAAATCTAGAGGCATCACACTACCTGATTTCCAACTATACTATAAGGCCATAGTCACTGAAACAGTGTGGTATTAGCATAGAAATAGGCACCTAGACCAATGGAACAGAATACAGAACCCAGAAGGAAATCCAAAAACAGCCAACTGATCTTCAACAAAGCAAACAAAAACATAAAGTGGGGAAATGGTGCTGTGATACTTGGCTAACCACATGTAGGAGAATGAAACTGGATCCTCATATCTCACCTTATAAAAAATCAACTCAAGGTGGATTAAGAATTTAAACAAAACACCTGAAACTATAAAAATTCTAGAACATAACTTCAGAAAAACCCTTCTAGACATTGGCTTATGCAAAGATTTCATGACCAGGAACACAAAAGTAAATGCAATAAAAACAAAGACAAATAGCTGGGACCTAACTAAACTAAAGAGCTTTTGCATGGCAAAAGGAACAGTCAGCAGAGTAAACAGACAACCCACAGAGTGGGAGAAAATCTTTACAATCTATACATCTAACAAAGGACTAATATCCAGAATCTACAACAAACTCAAACAAATCAGTAAGAAAAAATAATCCCATCATAAAGTGGGCTAAAGACATGAATAGACAATTCTCAAAAGAAGATGTACAAATGGCCAATAAACATATGAAAAAATGCTCAGCATCACTAATGATCACGTAAATGGAAATCCAAACCACAATGAGATACCACTTTACTCCTGCAAGAATGGCCATAATAAAAAACTCAAAAAACAGTAGGTGTTGGCGTGGATGCAGAGAACAGGGAACACTTCTATACTGTTGGTGGGAATGTAAACTAGTACTGCCACTATGGAAAACAGTGTGGAGGTTCCTTAAAGAATTAAAAGTAGAACCACCATTTGATACAGCAATCCCACTACTAGGTATCTACCCAGAAGAAAAGAAGCCATTATTTTAAAAAAGACAACTGCACATGCATGTTTATAGCAGCACAATTCTCAATTGCAAAATTGTGGAACCAACCCAAATGCCTATCAATCAACCAGTGGATTAAGAAACTGTGGTATATATATACAATGGAATACTACACAGCCATAAAAAGGAGTGCATTAGCAGCATTTGCAGTGACCTGCATGAGATTGGAGACTATTATTCTAATTGAAGTAACACAGGAATGGAAAACTAAACATCGCATGTTCTCACTGATATGTGGAAGCTAAGCTTTGAGGACACAAAGGCAGAAGAATGATACAGTGGACTTTAGAGACTTGCTGGGAAGAGTGGGAGTAGTGGGGAGGAATAGAAGACTGCAAAATACGATGTAGTATACACTGCTCGGGCAATCACCACTAAAAAAACTTATTCATGTAACCAAATACCACCCAATAACTTATGGAAAAATTTTTTTAAATTTAATAAAACTTCCTTAGAAAGTTAAAATTTGCCTATTTGGTTTGGTTTTATTGATTTGATTTGCTTGTGAGGCAGAGGGGGGTTGTTATGTATTTGGAACAGGTGACAAAAACCTTTAGTTTTTAAACAGAATGAGTTTATAAATCATTATTAATTTGTATGTAGAAGGCTAAAGAAAGCTTAGCTTAGCTGTTGAGCTCCATTCACATGGTCATACACTAGTCTAAAAGTACCTTAATTCACATTAAATGTAGGGGAAAATAACATATTTATAAATGGAAAGAGAAATAGTTCATGATTAAGCAGAACTGAATGTTTTGACAGACAATATGCAAGGAATAAAAATGAAAAACATCTCAGTCTTTGTTTTGCTCTCTTGGTCTAACACATTTCTCCTTGATGAGCTGGTCTGACCATAGCTGGGCTTTACATTTCTGTAACTAGCACAGCAGAAGCCCAACTAGGGCACAGCTTTTCTTCTTCTATTGTTTGCACATTGGGGGGCAGAATTTTAAATGTCAGGATTCTAAATGTTTCTTCCTATTACCAAGCGGCCCACTAGCTCCTCAAAACCAGTTTGAAAACCCTTCAGGAATCATTGCATTAGGCCTCATATCACACATTAGACAGGTATTCTACCAGCAGGGACCTCCAAAAGGCTTGGCAGTTTTCTTAGGCTGGAAAAATATAAGAATGAAAATAAATGAGCTTTTAGATTGCCTTGTGGAAAACTGATGTAAATTTAGGTGTACTGGCCCCAGCCCTTTGATTTCCTTTTCATGTCATTTCATTGAAGGAGAGACGCTTTCTTTTAAATCAGCAGAGAAAGCTGGTGTGTGGGGAAGGGGGAAGGCAGTCGGGGTGGGAGTGGGGGAGTGATTGTGACCTTTTTTTGAAAGTTTCATAATGCCTTGACACCAATTTTCATACCTACTTACTGACAACTAGATCTCCTAAGTCAGTAAATAAGCTAAGATGAAAGATTTTGGGCTCTTGTTTTCCTGACAGTTATATAATATGCAGAACCAGTAAAACACCAGGCACTGGTTTTATATCATTAGAAAATTACTGGCTATCCTGACACCTAAAAGTTTTATATAGTCCTAATTACTGGAGTGTAGTGTGGCAGGAGACTAAATCAGCCCTTCCATTTTTCTCTCCCTGTGAGGTTCCAACACCTGGACATAAAACTGAGGATTAACTTAAAGGGAAAGAAACCCAATGTTGCTTAGATTATTTGAAAGTCCATGTAACTTAGACACCACATGCTTTCATCTAATTCCTTATTTTTTTAAGTTAGATTAAACTATAGAAACCATGGTGAAAACAGAAGAATTATTATTGCTCTGGGAGATGGGCAGACCAGCCTTGTCCAAGACTTTGTGACTCATTAGCATGTAACATGGTATAAAATTTGACTGAGCAAAAGCTCAGTACAAGGCAAACAATAAGACCACAGGTTCATAACATAAAGAGCAAGACTTGGAGTGATGGGGAGAAGGAGGATGGAGAATGTCAGTATCATGTAGGACACAATTTTTCATCCCTAATAGGTAATGCTCTCGTCACATAATTAAGAGCCATCACACTAGATAAAATTTCCCAGGCCCTCCTCTACTTTTCTTCTACCTAGAAAAGGAGGAATTCAGTGTCACCACCACTATGACAGCCTTGATAGAAAGGAATAATCATATCTAGTAGGAACCATTCTACTGATGAATAGTAATTTCATCTTCACATATCAATTGTCTAATTAAGTAACCAAGGGCTTACCGCGTGGTTATCACCTGTGCCCTCTGGAGAGGCAACAACCAAGGCCAGTGCTGCACCTAAGCCCCGCAGCAGTCTTTCATTTTTAGAGAACGAAATAGGGTAGACAGTTTAAGAAGGGAGAAGAGTAACTAAAGAATAGTACTTTGTACTCGCTTGGTGCTGCTCCATTCTTAACCATAATGCCCATCACCCACTTCATGAATTCCAATAATTTTGCTTCAAATCAACATAGTATTTGGTCTACAATACAATTTACGTTTTTGGATTTATTACATTTTCCTTCCTGGCTGTAAAATGTGTATATGCTTACCTAGTAATCTATGTATGTTTGTGCATGTGTGTACGCAAAGTGATCAAAGTGTATATGTGTACCCATGTAAGCATAGTACTCCCAGCACTATAGCTCAGTGCTGTCCATTCGAATTTTCTATGATTGTGAAAATGTTCTATGTCTGTGCTGTCCAATATGGTAACCACTATCCAGGTGCAGCCACTGAACATTTGAAATTGGGCTAGTATGTCTGAAAAATTACATTTTTACTTAATTTAAGTCACATATGACTAGTGGTTACCATATTGGACAGAGCAGATAAAGATAATCATCATCTTTACTAGATATGATATTAGCATGTATATACGTGTGTGTGTGTGTGCGTGTGTGTATGTTCTGATTGTTCACACATCAGTCTCAAATATATAGAACAGTAGTCCTAGCATATACTTGTCTTAATCTGTTGGGGCTACTATAGTAAAATACCGTAAGCTGGGTGGTTTATGTTTTGGAAGCTGGGAAATTCATCCAACAGATTCAATGCCTGATGTGGGCCCTTTACTTTATTTATAGAGAAAGACTTCGCACTTTGTCTTCTCATAGTAGAAGAAGCAGAAGAGTTTCCTTAGGCCTGTTTTATGAAGACGTTAATACCATTCATGAGGACTCTGCCCTCATAACCCAACTACTTCTCAAAAGGCCCCACCTCCTAATACCATCACCTTAGGGGTTAGGATTTCCACATGAATTTTGACAAGACACAAGAATTCAGATCATTGCATTCCACCCCTGGACTCTAAAATTCATGTCTTCTCACACACAAGGTAAACTTACTTCATCCCAATAGCCCCCCAAAGTCTTAACTCATTTCAATACCAAAACAAAAGTTTAATGTCCAGAGTCTCATATAAATGTCATCAAAATCAGATATGGGTGGGACTCAAATTCCTAATCATTCTGAAGCAAGTTGCTCTCTAGTCGTGAACTTGTGAAATCAAATATGTTATGTGCCTCCAAAATATAATGGTGGAGAAAGCATAGGATAGACACTCTCATTCCAAAAGGGAGAAATAGGGAAGAAGAAAGTGTTAACAGTTCCCTGGTAAGATCAAGACCTTAGCACTTAGGAGTAATCTTCTCTGACTTGAAGCTTTGCCTTCCAAGCCCACTGGGGTGGAAGTTCTACTTCTGCAGTATTACTGGGCAGAGGATGGCCCTTAAGACTCAAGGAAGCCCTGCCTCCATGGCCTTGGGCAGACCTGTCCTCTCTACAGCTCTCACAGGTTGAAGTTTCCTGCCTGTAGCACTCCTGAACTGGAATTGCATGCCAGTGGTTCTACCAGTCTAGGGTTACAGGAGTAGCCTAGCTCCCAAAGTTCCACTGAGTATTACCCTAGTGGAAACTCTCTGTTGTGGCCTCACCCCTTTAGCAACCCTCTGCCTATGTCTCATACCTGAGGCTCCAATTGACTCAAGTCTTGGAAATCTAAGTGGTGGTAGCCACACACACACACTCTGAGAGCAGCAGAGGTGGACTCAGAGGCTTCCACACTCTGAGAGCAGCAGAGGTGGACCTGAACTGACACTGCTATGGCTTATCGCCTGTGCCCTCTGGAGAGGCAGCAACCAAGGCCAGTGCTGCACCTAAGCCTACTGGAGCCAAACCTGGAGGAGATGAAGAGCTTCTGCATGGCACAAGAATTTGGAAAGTAGAGCCATGTAGCAGCCTGAGGCAGCTGGCACTGCAGTCCCCCAAAATGCCATCAGTTTTTCCTGTTAAATCATTCTGCCCCCAAGGCCTTGGTGCTATAGGCCCGTTATGGTGTGAATGTTTGTCCCCTCCCAAACTCATGTTAAAATTTAATTGCCATTGTAAGGGCATTAAGAAGTGAGATCTTTAAGAGGTGATTAGGCCTTGAGGGCTCTGTGTTAGTGAATGGATTAATGCCATTATTATGAGAGCAGGTTCATTATCACTGTAGTGAGTTCCTTACAAAGAAATAAATGCAGCCCCCTTTCCCTCTTTCTTGTTCTCTTCCCTTTCATCTCCCACAATGGGATGACTCAATAAGAAGACTCATTAGATGCTGACACCTTGATCTGGGACTTCCCAGCCTCTAGAACTGTGAGAAAATAAGTTTCTATTCTTTATAAATTACTCAGTATGAGATATTCTGTTATAGCAGCATGAAGTGAAATAAGACAGGGCCTGTCATGGGAACAGCAGCACCAGTGATCCCTGAAATGTCTTTAGGGCATTCTTCCATTGTCTTGATGAATACTACCTGACCCATCAATATTAATCTCCCTATCAAATGGTCTCTTGGCCAAACCCTTATGTTCTTTCTCAAACATGTTTTCTCATATTTTACAATATGGACAGGCTGAGAATTGTCAATATCTTGTAGTTCTCCTCCCCTTTTGATTAAAATTCCATCTTTAAATCATTTCTCTTCTCATATTTTACTATAAGCATTCAAGAGAAGCTATTCTACATCTTCAAAACATTGCTTAGAAATTTCTTCAGACAAGCATCCTATTTCATGACTCACAAGTTCTACCTTCCACAAAACACTAATGCATGAATACAATTTAGGCAAAGTTCTTGCCACTTCTTAACAAAGGTCTTTCCCCTAGTTTCCAACGATACATTCCTCACTTCTGTCTGAGACTTTGTCACAATGGCCTTTACCATCCATATTTCTATCAATATTCTGTTCATGACCACTTAGATAGACTTTAAGAAAACTGAGGGTTTTTTCCTAGAGCTCTTCACTTCTTCCAAGCCCTTTTAAGAATTACCCCTTCTGGTCCATTCGTGACAATGCAGGCTTTTTCTAGCATGCACCTAAAAACTTTTCCAGACTCTGCCCATTATCCAGTTCCACAGCCACTTCCACATTATAGGTACTTGTCACAGCAGCACCTCACTCTCAGTACTGCTTTCTGTTTTAGTCAGTTCGAGCTACTGTGAAAAAAAAAAATACCATAAACTAGATGGCTTATTAATAAAGGAATTTATTTCTCACAGTTCTGGATGCTGAGAACTCCAAATCAAGTCACAAGCAGATCTGGTATCTGGTCATGGCCTGCTTGCTTTCTCATAGATGGTGTCTTTTCACTGTGTCCTCACCTGGTAGAAGGGGCAAGGCAACTCTCTGGGGCTTTTTTTACAAGGATACAAATCTCATTCATGAGGACTCTACTCTCATGATCAAATCACCTCCCATAGGCCTTACCTTATAATACCATGACTTTGGGAGTTAGAATTTCAATATGTGAATTCACAGAAAACACTAACATTCATATGAAAGCAGTAATATATGACATTACAAAATATCCTATCATATGAATGGATGAGACTTAACTAACTCATTGTCAGCAACAATATATGAATTCACTTAGGAAGCCAGGATTCCAGTGACCTCCAAGGTTATCCTAGGGATTGCTATTCCATTTAACTATAATTAAAGAGCATGTCATGAGATATTGTAACCAGGGATTTTATAGGTCAGGCCTGGAAATAGGACACTTCCACTTACATTCTATGACTAGAACTCAGTCACATGTGCATCTATCATCAAAGAAGGCCAGAAGCATAACAGTGCATTCAATAAAAGGGAAAAGGGGGGGGGCTGAGGTGGGTGGATCATGAGGTCAGGAGTTGGAGACCAGCCTGGCCAATATGGTGAAACCCCATCCCTACTAAAATTTTAAAAAATTAGCTGGGTATGGTGGCAGACACCTATAATCCCAGCTACTCAGGAGGTTGAGGCAGAATTACTTGAACCCAGGAGGCAGAGGTTGAAGTGAGCCAAGACCACACCACAGCATTCCAGCCTGGGCAACAGAGCAAGACTCCATCTCAAAAATAAAATAAAAAATAAAAAAAAGAAAAGAAAGAGAAAAATAGATGCTGGTTAACAGCTAATAGTATATTCTATCACAAGTGATTGTATTTTTCTTTCTACATGTCTTTTTTTGCAAAACTTCAATAAGAACATGTATCTCTCCAAAACCAGAGAAAAACAAAGTAAGTTTTATTTTTGAAAGGAATACTGAATATCTTTCCATAAGAAGATCACATTAATCATTATTTAAAATTGAAATACACCTTTTAGTTCCCTCAAAATGATTACTCTGGGAAGATAAACTTTACTTACAGAAGATATAGGAAATTAGGACTGAAAAAAAACATTAGACATCATCTCCTCTTTGTCAGATAATGCAGTTTCTTGACATTTTTTGCATTGTCCCCCAAAGAAAGAACATTTTTAACCCCTTTATTCCTAATCATACTCCTATAGAATTCTGGTGACACAGATATGCTGTATATCTGTGTTATTTTCAGTTATGCTATATATCTATTTTCCATCCCTTTAGGACCAATATCTCAAGATAAGGAATATGAGTCCAGAAGAAAATTAATTCTCAAAAGTCACAAAACTAATTAATCCATCATTCAGAAATAATAGCTGTCCTGAGTACCAATCCAGTTATATTTTACTATACCCATATCATCTATATTTTACTATATGCATATTAGTATCCCAATTATCCACAATGTATAAAGGAAAAGGAAAAAAAAACAGTATCTTATAATGATATAGATGCTGGTTGGCGGTATTTTGTTTCCTAGCTTTTTGGCTTGTTTATTTTATTTTTCTTTTAGATTTGTTTTTTCCTGTGTCATAAATAACACAGGCAGAGTTATATCTAGATTTTCAATAACCATCATTTGTAAAAATGCTATGAAAGACAAAGTGAAAATCAAGTCAAAGTGAAACTCAACACCCAGTTATCTATCTAATGATCTGATGACTTATTCAGTTCACAAAATGTTCCTTCTCTCTCCACTTCCACACTTCCTTCAGTGACAAAGAATGGTGAGGACCAGAAAGGGTGGCCTAGTTATGCCTTCTCAATACAAATTCAAGACTTGGGTTTTTATTTTTATTTTTTAAGTGTCTCAGTGTTGCCAGTACAATGGGATCATGACGGCTTACTCTTCTAAGGAAATAGCATTGTCACTGTTTCCAACCAAGCACTAGCCAATGGAAAAAATAAAATACAACCTCACCTCACAAGCACCTACCTGAAACATGCTCTGTGTTCAGACAAAAGATAAGAAGCAGATGTGTGACTCATTCTAAATGGCTTTCCAATTCTATGAAAGTAATTTTTACAGTGACTTTAAAATGTTGTATACAGGAAAGATGATGTTACCGCTATGTACATTAGAATAATTTAACTAGAACAAAGTTAATGGTTCTAATGTTTCATCTGGTTGATAATAATGACATTTGAACCAGATTTTATTATAGAATATTATAACTGTATTTGAGAGTAAGAAGAAACTGCAAAACATCAGAATTATTTAACGTCTTTAAAGTGCCTCCAGAAATAAGCATCATTCAAAGTTTTCTTTTTGTAACTGCTCATTCTTACATGGTAAAAAAAAGTTATGTTCTTTCCTTTTAGTAGGACAGGTAAAATTGTCACTTAGAACATCAAGTCATTCCATTTGTTTTTTAAAAGGATCATCTCTTAGATTCTATAACTAGTATTCTAGATAATTTTTTACTACCTTTTCAATAAAAAAAAAACTCTGGCTGAAATTACACTATCCGACTTTTGCATTAATATTCCTGCCTAATAAAGAGTTTGGGGAATCGTAAGGACTCATCTGGAAATGATAGAATTTCTGTTTTTGTCTTTCTTCCCTGGATACTAATGGCTTTTTGTCCGTCCTCTTCACTCAGTGTATGACACGTGAAGCCATTCCATTTTAGTTGTCCATTAACTTCAAGCATAGTGACAAGAACAAAGCAACCCCCTAAAGAAACTGAGCTCAAACACTCATATTAAATTTCCCCAATTCCTTAGCTTATAAGGTGCTGTTTTCAATTGTCAATAATGTTCATAAGAGTAAGCGATATCCATTACTAATTAAAACAAGCTGTTTAAACAAACACAAAAGGTCACCAAGCCTGTAGATCAACATATCCATGCTATTGTTTGGTTTCTTGATGCATTACCATCTGACGATTTATTTCTATCTTCTATTCACCTATTTTTCTAAGTAACAAATATAGAGAATAAACACGCAGAAAGCAACCTTCCACAATAGGTGCCATGAGGCCCAGGGCTCCAATGTGGCAGTGGATATTGTTTCCTTAAGATCAGTAATGTGTATCATATCATTGCAAATGAAAGCGAAGAAATTTTCATTTATTTTTTTCTGAGTTTGTAGGGATCAAAGGCATAAACTACAGGGAAAATGCAATTTTTATTAGGAAAAGTGGCACCTGCAGTTTTCTGCAAGATTTTTAAACAACCTTTTATCTATATGGATGTGCTATTAAGGCACAAATACAATGTAATACCTTGTCTGTCATGCTGAACAATGGCTTATTTTTAAAGTTTTCTTTATTTTTATGCCACTAAGTCCCCTATAAAATATTTTGAAACTATTTGCTCAATCTTTGCTTGAGCTCTGACATTTGAAACTGACTTTTCTCTTAAAATTGTATTCCCTGACAGTATATTAATTACAGAGAGGATATAATCTCTGAATTAATATCAAACCAATTGAGTAAGCCAGTATAAAAGTCAGATAGAATTTTTAAGCTACTTAATATTAAGTTGTGTAATTCAGTTATTATAATCATTTCCAAATTATCAACAGAAGTAGAAGGTAAGAATAATTTAAATTAACAAAACCCAGCAGTAATTCCCAAACCTCACTTTAGTCAACATTATCAACATTGTCCTCCAAAGCTTTTATCCAAAATGCTAATACACAATTGTGTTGTTAATTTACAGATTTTTAACTCATCTTATTTAATTTTTTTCAGGACCAAATTATAGCAGATAAATTAATTTTTAAGACAAGAAGAGTGAAAAATAATTTTTGTTGCTCATCTACTACATCTCTGAATGATTAACTCTTTACATTCATCATCTCATTTAACTCTTATGCCAGTTCTATGAGTCTGGTAATACTGTCCACAATTTACAAATAAGGTTACTAAAGCTCAAAGAGTTTATAACTTATCCAAGGCCATCCAGCCAGAAAGGAATAGAGTCCATGCCAAGACTACAACTATATAATCAAGCCCAACAGCCCTAGGGGGGCTAAATTCAATGTGATACTTTTATTTTAGCGAAATATAATACATATTGAGTTTGAAAGTTTTAAATAGTGTTTAGTTGCAGTACATAAGGGAGTTGCCCTATTCCATTCTGACTCTATGATTACACATATTGTGACTTTGCTTCCAACTTTGCAACATGGTAGTTCTTTGGTGCATGGAAGCACTTTCATTAGTTACCATATGGTAAAAACAATACAGCTGTATAGTAATGTTGACTTTACTGTTCAATGCAATTTTTTTCAGATGTTTGTATCTTGAGTGTTCAAACATTTAGACCTTTGAAAAATGTTATTCTTTGCCATATTCTGAGACTCTGTAAACTTATAACCATCACTTAAACTGCATTCAACCATATTCTCACTTTCACAGCCTGCACAATTAAAAAGCAGGCACATTTTTTGGTACATACAACACCGTGAAAAATAAGCAGCCTCAAAGGCAGAATCTGCAGGATGGTGGACTGAAAATTAAATTTGATGCTTTTCCTGCTCATCTATGTACTTGCCAGTTAAAAAGCTATTGATCGTATCAAGTATAAACTAGACCAAAATGAACAAATTTTCTCAACCTCTGAAGCTGCTTATAAATCACCATTGTTTTGACAAATTAAGTTTAAAATATTTTAAATGAGTCAAAGAAATGAGAAACTACTAAATATTTCTGTACTCTCAAAATATTTAAACTTCATAGATATTCAAAATAACATAAAAATAGAATGTGTGATTTAAGTATAAAGAAATCAAATTACTGAATTAAATGCCCTTCAATACCTTAGTTTCTGAAGTATAATGTGAAAGATATTTTCAATTGTTTTAGATTTTCTGAAACACAAAACATTATGAAAGGAACTTAAAGTACTTTTAATAACAACAAAACAGTGTATCTAGGTTACTAGCATCATGCAATTTCTCCATTGCCATTCATTTTTCTTCTTCCTTCCCACTTAACTAGATATTAACGCCTTCACCAAAGCCTTGTTAAGAAAATTCAAAGGAAGTGAAATTCAAATCCATTGATTCACGCTATATGTTTGCTGTTCTTGTAAAAGGTTTGATGGGGAAAAAGGTTTAAACGGCAGAGTAGAGAGCCATTTGATGACTTTTCTTGATGACTTGTAAGACTGAATTTCTTCAGGTAATTGAGAGGTAGCTATAGAACACTTTACCCCTGATAGGAAGAAAGTAACTCCAGTGTGACGTGTTTTGTGAACATTTTTGAGAACATGTTTTGTGGCATGCAGAATTGTTCAAACCCTTAGGAAAATAAAAGGACTTCATTACACAACGACCTCTGAATGCCAGTCTTCCCAAAGAACTTCCCAAAGAACACAGGATTTAAAAGAGGCCTAGTTTAAAATCCCAGCACTCCTACTTGTTATATGACCTTAGACCATAGAATAATCATTTAACACTTCCAGTACTCAATTTCTTCACACATAAAGTTGAGATAATAATACAGTAATGTATTTTAAAAATTAAGTAAGATAACACACTTAAAGTAAAGCACAGTACCTTGCAATCAAAAGGTATTTAAAAAATGCCAAGGATAATTCTAATAATGCAATTATTATAAAATGTGTGAGTCAGTGAACATGATCCAAAGACTTCATTCTTATCTAACTTAAGTCCTATAAAAATGACCTACATAAGAAATTCTACCAGATTATACTGATATTAGGACAACCCAGAGGAAAAACATAGGATTCAGATATACTACACTGACAAATTTTCATCTTTACCACAAGCTTATATGTACACATTCATGGATTCATAGTCAAGTCAAGGAGAGAATAGGGTAAGAATATTTTGACTGACCCCATTTTTAATGAAAATTCAAATGGCCATTTTATTTTGCAGAATATCGTCAGTGACAAGGTTTACAAACTTGGTGGTCAATTATTAATTTAACAGTACAAAATGGATACGTAAGTGTTTCTGTGAGAGACCACCAAGTCATAAAAAATGTTACAAGCAGCACAGAGCATGAGGAAAGCGATGAAAGTGAGTGATTTCCGTGATTTGCAGAATGGATTGAAAACTATAGGATGAACTAGATATTAAATATAGATAATTCTAGTGGGGTTAATGAGAAAAAGTTCAACTATATCATATAATAATATAATAACAGAAATTTCATTTCATAGCAGGGAAGGGTGAAGTGAGAAAAAGAAAGAAAATAAAATGAAAAATTTTATGACGTGATTTCAAGAGAATAAAAATGTATGTGTGTTCTGCAATGCCATTTTCTGTAACAATATGTAATGTCAGACTTTAATATTGTATTTGATTTCAACAAAATGTGTAGCTAGTTACTATATACTAAAAATAAGCAGGTAAAATTAATGTGGAATTTCAGAGTACAAGTGTTATAAACATAATATGCCATATATACTTACAAAGGGCCCTCAATGATCCTTTCAATCAAATTTCCTCGCCCTGCTTCTTATTCACAGTAGTTAGACTCCAAAGGCCATTTTATTTTGAACTTTCTCTGTCCCTTTTAGTTCAAGTTGTCAATGGTTCTATAAATACAATTCTCTGGCTGGGCATGGTGGCTCACACCTGTAATCCTAGCACTTTGGAAAGTCGAGGTGTGTGGATAACTTGAGGCCAGGAGTTCAAGACCAGCCTGGCCAACATGGTGAAACCCCATCTCTATTAAAACAAACAAAAAACACACATGTACAAAAATTAGCAGGCTGTTGTCACACATGCCTGTAATCCCAGGTATTCAGGAGGCTAAGGCAGGAGAATCGCTTGAATCCAAGAGACGGAGGTTGCAATGAGCTGAGATCTCACCACTGCATTCCAGCCTGAGCAAGAAAGTGATACTCTGTCTCAAAATTTTAAAAATAATAAATATAGTTATCTTAAAAACTTTGTAGGTGTTCTATGAATCTTATTAAGGTTCACTCTATTAGGCAAAAGCCATACCCACAAATCTTGTTGAAGTGAGTCCTTCTGTGCCTTAAGTTTACTGTAATGCTGCTACAGAAAAGAACCCTAAGGATCCTTAGGGCCTCAGTTGTATAATAAAGCAGTTTTACAAATAATGCCCTTGAAGTCTTTATGGGAACTTTTTTCTGTTAAAGGCACCACCTTAAATCTTTTGGCAGCTTTTACAAATGGTTTTATAGTCACCTAGTTGGATTCATCTTTAGACTATGGTTTTCCTGACAATACCTGGATATAATATTTTCTCAGAAGCCTTTTCTATTTTTAGCATTAGTTGCCATTTGGAGAGCATAAGAATAAGAAATAATGTTATTTTTTAAACCCAGCCCCTTACTATTTAACTAAACTTGTTTGAGTTTATATTGCTTTCTTGTACTTCACTATAAGTGCAAGAAATGATTAGGTGGCACTTCAACACTCTGCCTCTAAATCTCCTTGGTTAGATCATCCAATTTATTAAGTACATTTCCATTTCCAATATTGCTACAAGTGACACTATTGATGACCTTTCTATCACTGTGCAGCAAAAATTCCCTTTTCTCCAGCTTACAACATTTTTCTTACTTGCTTTAAGCCCTCACCAAAGCTTCCTCAAAGGCTTCCCCTAACAATCCCTTCAAGACTCTTCAACTTCCACTCACCATTGCTCAGTTCCAAGCAATTGACACAGTTTCAGTTTTTCCATTTGCCAATACCCTACTTCTGGTGCCAAAATTTGTATCAGTTACTACAGTTGTGCAACAAGTTTCCCTAAAACATACCACAATAATCATTTATTCTCTCGTGATTTCTGTAGATTATGAATTCAGAAAGGTCTCAGGTAGAAAGTAATCATTTGCAATCTCTCATGTGATTTCAGTCAGCTGTTCCCTGGGGATTCAGTCATCAATTTTTTATTGAAAAGGAATAACAACTCAGGAGGTGGAACCAAGAGTCTTGAGGCCAAAGTGAATTATTCCCAGGCAGTAGAACTGAGAATTAATCAAGGGGCTGGCAACACATGCCTAACTAGGCTTCAGAATGCTTTGGAACAGTGACTTTTATGTGCCTCTCTTTTTCCTGATTTGTACAGGAGACTCTATAATGGTTACCCTTGCAATGAACACCATTGTAAGGCAGTTAGATGGGGGGAATCAGATAACATATTGCTTTTAGTTCACATCTTCAAAAATGTACTACATTTGAGGAACATTAGTTGTGGAGCCTTATTCACATCTGGATCTAATTTAGATGACAAGATCCTGGATTGAGCTGATGTTTAAGACAGTGGTCCCCAAACTATTTGGCACCAGGGACCAGTTTCATGGAAGAAAATCTTTACACAGACCAGGGAGGGGATGGTTTCAGGATAGTTCAAGTGCATTACATATATTATGCATTTTATTTCTATTAATATTCCACTCTAATATATAACGTAGTAATTATACAACTCACCATAATGTATAATCAGTGTGAGTCCTGAGCTTGTTTTCCTACAACTAGAGAGTCCCATCTGGAGGTGATGGGAGACAGTGACAGATCATCAGGCATTAGATTCTCATAAGGAGCATGCAGTCTATATGCCTCACAATTGCAGTTCACAAAAGGGTTCACACTGCTATGAGAATCTAACGCCACGCTAATCTGAAAGGAGGTGAAGCTTAAGGAGTAATTCAAGTGATGAGGAGTGGCTGTAAATACAGATGAAGCTTCACTTGGTCACTTGCCACTCACCTCCTACTATGTGGCCCTGTTCCTAACAGGTCACCAACCATTACCAGTGCATAGCCCTGGGGATGGAGACCCCTGCTGTAAGAGATTAGATATTTTTGGAGCATTGAAAGAGAGAGCTGTATTTTGCATCTGGGTGATATGTGAATTATCAGGGGCCTGAGAGGGAAGACTATGATTGCTAACCTACAAAATCCTTTCCTTCTAGTGTATATATCCTCATGTACTTGCCTCCCATGATGAATTAGGGCTGGCCTATAGACCAACAGAAAGGACAGAATTGATGATATGTGACTTCCGAAGGTAGATTATAAAATATAGCTTAGCTTCTGCTTTATCCTCTTGGATCTCTCACTCTACAGCAGTGCTATCCAATCTTTTGGCTTCCCTGGATCATACTGGAAGAAAAAGAATTATCTTGGGCCACACATAAAATAAGTGAACACTAACCATAGCTGATGAGCTAAAAAAAATTACAGAAAAAAAACTCATAATGTTTTAAGAACGTTTAGGCATTTGTGTTGGGCTGCATTCAAAGCTATCCTGGGCTGCATGTGTCCCACAGGTCATGGATTGGACAAGCTTGTTCTAGAGGAAGCCAGTCACCATATCATGAGGGCATCCAAGCTGTCCTGTGGGGAGGTCCACATGCAGAGAAACTAAAGCTCATGGCCAATGTCAGCACCCGTGAATAAGCCACCTTGAAATTGGACCCCCTGGCTCAGTCAAGCCCTCAGAGCACTGCAACCCTAGCTAACATCTGACTGCAGCTGCTTGAGAGATCCCAAATGACAACTACCAAATGAGCGCTTCCCAAATTTCCATTTCAGAGACAACACAATAGAAAATAAATGACTGTTGTTGTTTTGAGTAACTAAGTTTTAAGAGACTATGCAGAAATATAAGATAAATCAAATATTGAAAATAGATAATTACTCAAAAGTAAAAATACAATAAAGAAAACAAATTATATTTAATAGCAGATAAGCTACACTGAGCAAAAGGGAAAATATGAGATGAGGAAAGATATTGTGACTGAAAAGAGGAAAATTTATGCGCACTTTGCAATGTATTTTGAGTAATAAGATATAATACAGGACATTAATAAAACTGTATATGAGTTCACTCAAAAAATACATATAATAATTGCATACTAGATGTTAGCAAGTATACTTAACCTAGAATTTCACAGTACAAACATTGAAAATATATTACAGTCATACATACTAACAAAGTGAACAGAATTTGTTTTTTTAGAATGCATTTAAAAACACATAATGCACAAATGGAGAGCTTGTATAATTTCTGAATATAAGCTGTTAATCTCGTTTATCATTTGATTTGGGGGATAGGAAGTTATCTTTTATTATTATTAAGGAATCCATTTCTACAACTGTCATAAGGCCAGACTGAGTTAACAGTGACGAGCTCTAGAGGCAACTACTCCCACCCTGAACTTTCCAGTTACAATCCCTGTCTTCTCTCATGACCTCACTTGAAAACCCAGACTCAGGAGACCTCAGTCTCTGCCCTTCTATTTTTGGCAAATGGCAAAGCCCAATATGTAGGAGGCTTTTTTTCAGAGAAGACAACTTTGTCTTCTCAGAAGACAAACCCTACACTTTGCTTTATGAGGCAGATAGCAGCCCTCAAATCACAGACAGGTGGGGACTGTACAGGCTCAAATTAACCTTACTTATTACTTTAATAGAATTTAAAATACAACAGAATTTCTTTTAAATGAACTGGTATTTACACAACATCAAAAGTTTGTTTACTATTTTGCCTGCAACAGGCAATATGTATTAACCTATCCAACTTTACATATAAACTAATTGTAATTATTACAATCCATATAATTTAGTAGAATTTTTTAAAAAGTTACACCCAAGCAACACCTTTCCATATGGCCAATTAGTACCGTCATAAAATGCAGCAAATATATGATGTTGTATTGAACATCTGTGTTGGTTATCCTATGGGAATTTTTAATAAAGGACCAAGCAGCATATTGATGTTAATTCTACATTACCGGGACTTTAAATAAAAAACTAAAATAAATAGCATCCATTAAACTGATCATACTGTTGTAACTCAAATTGTGTTTATTATGCTAATGGAACATGAAATTAAGAAAAAGACCTTTATGCCAGTGGAATTAATTAATGAGCTTTATGAAGGCATTGGGATGTAATTTATTTCTAGATAAGTAAGTCTAATTTGCAGTTCCATGGGTCTCTGCAATGCTGATTGTAATAGTTATTCCTGCAGATGTGCTGCTCACAGCATGTCTTTCCATTAGAACTGAACACCTCATTATATAAACTGTACCTAATTAAACATAATACAGTGGTGACTTGTTAAACTGGCCTTTTTAAGTCAGCAGCTGCCTAAGCTAATAATACTGTACACAAGATTTATATCATCTTCCCTAGAATACTGATATTAAAATATACTGCCCAAGGGATTGATAACTAATTTACCAGTATATAGCAGGTACATTTCTGACTCTGTGATAAGAGATTAAAGACCAGTAGTCCATAAAAATAAAATGAATTCAAGTCCATTTGGAACTTAAGAGTACCTGGGAAACTTTATTAAAACTACATATTTTAAAGAAATCAATAAAATAGTCATGAAAAGAAAGTGAACAATAAAAGTAAAAATATAAATAAATAAATAAATGTGAAAGATCTGGAAGTCCTTTAGGTATTTTTCCAAGGGCATACAATATTTTTTCAGAATTGACATGCTGAAGTTACATTTGTCACTTATTGTCACATCTGGATTGGAAATAAGCATTCCCTATCTTTATGGCATTTGCTACTAGGGATGAGGTAAATACTTATACTACCAGACTTGCTCTGCTTAGATTAGGTTTTGAACTAATATTCTTAACAAATACTATACTACTCTTTCTTTTGCTAATTTTTGGCTGGTAAGATGAAAATACGGTATTATAAAGAAAGCCTTATACAGCAATATCCATGCTAATTCATATTCTTCTCCAATTCCACATTCACCTGAACTGGTGATACCTATTCGTCCTTCAACACTCAATTCAGGCCTCAAATGCTCTGAAAAGTTGTCCCTGACTCATCTAGTCTGTTTTAGGTGTCTCTTGTTATATCTCTTAACTACCCAGTGCTTTTCCCTGATTATTGCAGGGATAATGTTAGCGTAGATATCCAGAATATATGTCCGTCTCCTCACGCCTACCTACCAACAGCTTATGAGACAAAGGTTATCTACAGTTTATCACTGCAACCCAAGTCCAACTGGAAAACTGTGGTACTTAATAAATATTACTTGATTGAATAATTCAAACAATCCTCAACTTGTGACTTTGCTGTTAATCCCTTCTACATCCAACTCCAACAACCTTCTAGGAATATAGTAGGTCACTTGGTAAATAGTTGTCAATTTAATCCATTGATGGACATTATTAAAACCAAAGTCTACTTAACTTGTGAGCTAAATATTAATTCAACATCAAACTTAGAGATTCCATACTTCATTCAACTTGGTAATTCTAGATTCTCTCTTTCTGGTCCCCAACAAACATCTCCATTTAAAATTCTTATTATTTGGGTCTTGAGATAATTTCATTTTAGCAGTTTCAAATATCATCTACTAGAAATTTTGAAAAGTGCCCATATGGCCACTTTGAAACATTTAAACATAGGCATAGTAAGTTTGGATAATTATAAACTGATATTTAGTTGCAGTATATAGTAGAAGCCACCATAATCCCTGCTGTTAGCTCCTCCTGAAATATTTGTGAGCTCTGCCACTCTCTTTTTAGATTATCAAAGGGCATTAAAGCAAGGTAAATACACACACACACACACACACACACACACACACACACACACATAGGCTAGCTGAAAACCTATGGCACACATGAACTGACTAAAAAAAATAAACTAGGCAAATCACATTTCATTTTGGAGGACATTGAAAACACAAACATGGTTAGTCACTTAGAAATGAAGCTGAATGTGAAAATATTCACAACATTGTGTAAGTTCCATGGCAGGCCGAAGTTATTTAGAAGCTAAACATACGAAAGAAGAGAAAAGGCAAAGAGGAAAAGAACAGAAAAGGTGAGAAAAACTTGAACAATTGCTCAATTGAAAGTAGATATACCACAGGAACTACTGAGCTTTCCTGCCATTATTTCAATTTACACAGGAAAAAGTCTCCTTTTCTTGAGACAACCTAAGTGGACCTCTGTTTTCCTACAGCCAAAAAAAAAACAAATTCAAGTGCATTTTAAAGGTAGGCATATAAATTCAATAATGCATGTAAATTAAGATAATGCTAGCTACTATAGCAAGCTAAGCTCAAACTTCAACAGCTGTTCTATTAAGCATCCGTTCTATAAAAAGTAGTCTCACAGAAACCATTGCTTCCAAACCATTTGCAATGATTGGACTAGAAGTGTTTGTTTCAATATGAAATGAAGATATTGACTATACAAAGAAAAAGTGATAATTCTGACAAATACACAGGGGATGGGGAGGTTGGTGGGAAGAAGAGAGATTGATTTTTAAGTTCTATTTTTTTTTAAATAAAATTCCTATCTTACAATGACTTGGGAGGGTAAGTTGTGAAATCTGATGAATGTGAAAACTTAATTGAATGCAACTGACACCAGCAGAAAGTACATTTCATATTTCAGACACTGAAGGAATGCTGTTTAATTGTAGATACTCTTGCTACCAGTTCTTTTCTTCACTGTTCTGTTGATCTGCCTTAGAGAAGAGGTAACCAGGCCTAATAAATGAAGTCAGAGACATAATTTAATCCTGTCTTAATAATATGTAACCTTTAGCAAGCTTTTTGAATATTTCTGGGCCTCAGTTTCTACAGCTGAAAATGAGATAACTGTTCGGAAGTGCAGTCCAGGATGCCTTCCAAACAGCTCCGCAGCAGCGGCCAAGGTCCCATTTACAGACCCGGGCCCCGCCTAACAGCAGGACCAAATCCCCCGGCTTACGGTACTAAAACATCTATCTCAAATCAGCCTTTCGGTATATAAGCTCCCGTTAATTAAGTAACTGTACTTCCAGTTTCTCTTCTTAATCCCGAGCAAGTGAGTGAGTGAGTGAGTTTATGTGTAGTCCCATGGCCTAACGGGCTTGTGTGGGCCTCAACCTGCGGTTCCATGGGGACGTCATAAGGCATAACAGTGATTCACCTCAGGACTGAAAGTTCTGAGGTGACCAGGCCCGGGGGTTATACGAGTACACCTTAGCCAAGACACCCTGAAGCATCCCTTCGGGGACATGGCCGGGAAGGCATCAGACTGGTCTCCTATCTGGGGGGCACCCACCCTTTGTCCATCAATCCTATATGTGGCTTTGTCTCAGATAGCCCTAGCCCTGTCTCTTTTCATTTTCTTTCTTTTTATAATTGTTGCAGCCAGTAGGTTCTCTCAGCCACCACCCCCCCCCCACCCTGGGAAAGGAGTACTTCTGCCCGTGTTGGGTATAATACCTTTCCATATTCCTTTCTTACCCCTGACTACCCTACAAGAAAGTGAACCATGGGCAATCAGAAGTCCCGCCCAGACCCTAAATCACTATTAGGATGCCTAGTCCAAAATCTACCCAAACTAGGGTCTTTCCATTAAAAAGAAAAGACTACTTTTCCTCTCTACCATGGCCTGGCCACAGTATCCCCTAGACAACCAGTCTAAGTGGCCTACAGAGGGCACACTTGACTTCAATGTCCTGAGAGATTTAGACAACTTTTGCCAAAAGAACGGCAAATGGTCAAAAGTCCCCTATGTGCAGGCCTTTTGGAACCTTCGCTCCTGACCCACCCTATGCTCCTCTTGTTCCTCCGCCCAGGTTCTGTTAGCCAAAACCTGCCTTTGCCCTCAGCCCTGCCGGGCCCCACACTCTCCAAAGATCCGGAAGACCCGGCTTGCCCTGCCCACTTTACCAACCCCCCTCCTTATGCGAGGCCTCAACTCCCTCCTCCCTCTTCTCCTTCTCCTCCCCAAAGCCCTAATATGACTTCCTCTGTCGGTGCTCACACCTGTTCATGGTGTACTCCCAACAACAAAACCCCGCTCCTCTGCCCTTTGCGTGAGGTAGCCAGAGCAGAAGGCGTTGTCCAAGTACACATTCCCTTCTCTCTCTCTGATCTATCAGCCATTGAAAAACGCCTAGGGTCATTCTCTACCAATCCTACTGCTTATACCAAAGAATTTCATTACCTCACCCAGGCATACGACCTAACCTGGCATGACACCTATGTGATTCTGTCTTCCACTCTTACTCCTGATGAGCATCACCGCATTGTTACAGCAGCCCGAGCTCACACTGATCAGGTACATCTCACAGACAATCAAATGCCAGTAGGCACAGCAGCAGTCCCAGAGGCCAACCCTAACTGGGACTATCAAACCAGTCAAGATGGCCACCGCCGCCGAGACCAAATGCTGCAGTGCCTCCTAGTGGGCATGCAAAGCACAGCTCAAAAGGTAGGTAATTATGACAAGTTAAGGGAAATAACTCAGGGTCCTGATGAAAACCCAGCTACTTTCCTAGACCGATTAACTTATGCTATGATCCTCTATACCCAGCTAGATCCAGCCTCCTTAGCAGGGGCTACAGGCCTAGCCACCCACTTCATCTCCCAGTCAGCAGCTGATATAAGGAGGAAACTTAAAAAAGCTGAGGAGGGCCCCCAAACTCCCATACGGGACCTGGTGAGCATGGCATTTAAAGTTTTCAATGGCCAAGAGGAAAAGGCTGAGGCTACCCGCCAGGCCCGTTTACAGCAAAAGGCAGACCTCCAAACCCGAGCTCTTGTAGCAGCCCTAAGGCCGGCAGCCCTCTGAACATCCGGTGGAGGGGGTCCATCAAAACCCTCAACGGCCCCGCCTGGGCCCTGTTTCAAATGTGGCCAGGAGGGACACTGGGCACAGCAGTGCCCCTGTCCTCGTCCACCTCCTGGACCCTGCCCAAGCTGCAAACAGACCGGACACTGAAAGGTTGACTGCTCATCCCGGGCTGCAGGCTCAGCCCCCACACCTCTATGTGGAGGGCAGGCCGGTCCACAGGAAGCAGTCCCTTCGCTTGAACTTCTCGGCCTTCTGGACAACTGACACAGCCCGGACTTGAGGACCCCCATCACACTTGCCGAGCCCAGGATAACGCTGCAGGTAATGGGTAAGTCCATTTCCTTTTTAATGGGGGCTACCAATTCTGTACTGCCTTCCTACTCAGGGCCTAGTATACCTTCCCAGGTTTCAGTCATGGGAATTGATGGGAAGCCTTCCTGTCCTAATCAAACCCATCCCCTAGCCTGTGTCCTCGATGGACACCCCTTCTCCCACACCTTTTTAATCATACCCTCATGCCCAGTTCCCCTTTTAGGATGAGATATTCTCTAGACTGTAGGGGCCACCTTCCAACTCACTGGCCCCCCACATTCAAGCCCATCCTCTGCCCACCTCCTATTGCTACTCCTAACTGGTACCAAGCCCTGTCTTGACCACTTGCCTCAACCCCCTGTCCCTCCTGATGTAGTTAATCCCTCTGTATGGGATACCTCCAAGCCTGTGGTGGCCAGACATCATACACCAGTTAAAATACTTCTTAAAAACACTACCCACTTTCCCTCACATCCTCAGTTTCCTATCTCCAAAACCCATCTCCAGGGCCTAAAGCCTATCATTACCCAACTTCTGGCCCAGGGACTCCTAATCCCCACAAGTTCCTCTTGTAATACTCCTATCTTACCAGTCCAAAAGCCGACCAGCAACTACCACCTAGTTCAGGACCTGTGCCTCATCAACAAGGCAGTGGTACTCCTCCACCCGGTGGTCCCCAATGCATACACCCTATCATCCAACATTCCCTCCACTACCTCTCATTTTACAGTTCTTGACCTCAAGAACGCCTTCTTTACTATTCCCCTTCACCCAGAGTCTTACTTCCTTTTTGCCTTCACCTGGACCAATCCTGACACCAACCTGTCACAGCAGCTCACCTGGACAGTCCTGCCCCAGGGATTTAAAGACAGCCCCCATATTTTCGGACAGGCCTTAGCAGCTGACTTCAGCTCCTGCTCCTTCCAACCCAGTCTCCTTCTCCAGTATGTGGATGACCTATTACTTTGTAGCCCCTCCCTCTCCCTGTCTCAGCAGCATACTGCCACTCTCCTTAACTTTCTTGGATCCCAGGGGTACTGGGTATCTCCCACTAAAGCACAGTTGTCAGTCACCTCAGTAATCTACTTAGGCATTCGTCTTACCCCAAAACTAAAAGCCTAACAACCGACCGCCAGTAGGCACTTCTTGTGCTGCAGCCCCTGGAGACTGCAGACCAGATTCTCTCCTTCTTAGGATTTGTAGGATTCTTCCATCACTGGGTACCGAACTTTGCTGCTCTAGCTAAACCTCTGTATGTGGAGGCTAAGGACACACCCATGGGACCCCTCGCTCATCCTGGAGTTGTAAACAAACTTTTAGAACCATACAAACTGCTCTGTCCATGGCACCTCCACTTCAACTGCCAGACCTTAGCCATCCTTTCCACCTATTTACTGATTAAAAATAAGGTATTGCAGTTGGAGTCCTAACCCAACCCCTAGGCCCTGTCTATCGTCCTGTAGCCTATTTATCAAAACAACTTGATCCCACAGTCAGGGAATGCTTGCGGGCCCTGGGAGCGGCAACAGAACTTACCAAGGAATCCCTAAAACTTACCTTGGACCAGCCTATCTCAGTGTTCTCTCCTCATCCACTGACCGACCTTCTCTCTCACAAATCTCTCGCTCACCTACAACCCTCTCGCCTACAGGAGTTTCATCTACTCTATATTGAAAATCCTTCAGTTAGCCTTCATCTCACTTCTCCACTCAACCCAGCCACTTTGTTTCCCCTTCCATCACATTCTCCCTCCCCAGTCCATTCCTACCCTGATCTAATGGATACATTTGCTAAACCTCGGGAGGGCCTGTCTGACCTTCCCCTATCTAACCTAGACCTTACCTTTTATGTAGCTGGGAGTTCAATAGTGACAGCCGAGGGGCAGCAAAAAGCCGCCTATGCAGTAGTCACTGATTCAGCCACCCTTGAGGCACGCCTCCCCAATGGAACCATATCACAAAAAGCAGAGCTCATTGCCTTAACTCGAACTCTCAGGCTAGCACAGGGAAAACAAGCAAATATCTATACTGATTCAAAGTATGCTTTCCTTATTACCCACTGTCATTCTGCCCTCTGGAAAGAGCAGGGATTCCTTACTAAGAAAGGGTCCCCCATAATCAACGCTACCCAATCTCTAACCTCCTATAGGCCCTATCACTGCCCAAAGAAGTCACTGTCATTCACTGCCGAGGGTACCAAGCCCAGCAGGATGCTGTTTCCCGGGGCAATGCAAGGACAGATGCGGCAGCAAAATGCTTAACTAGTACCAGGCTAGCCCCCATTCCAGTCCTGTTTCTCACCATGGCCACACCACTGATTTACTCGCCATCAGAGAAACAGGCCCTCATATTAAAAGGGGGAACCGAGTCTGATCAGGGTTAGATCTTTCTAAACAACAGAATCGCCCTTCCCAGGAACAGGCCCCAAAAATCATTGCTGAAATCCACCAATCCTTATATATAGGGCCCAAAGCATTGCACCGTTTCGTGCAGCCACTCTTTTTCTTGCCAGATCTGCAACAGATGATTGAGTAAGTACATGAGGCATGCATTACCTGCTCTAAGGTCTCATCTCAGCGAGGCTTAAGACCAAAGTTTCCTACCCATAAAATGCGTGGCCAGCCCAAGACTGGCAGATTGATTTTACCCATATGCCCACTCATAAAAAACTCCACTACCTTCTAATCTTTGTAGATACCTTTTCAGGTTGGATTGAAGCCTTTCCCACCTCCAGGGAAACCACAGACACAGCGGCCTCCCTCTTAATTCAGGAAATTATCCCTCATTTCGGCTTACCTGGAAACATCCAGTCAGATAACAGTCCAGCATTTACAGCTCAGGTGGTCCAGCTGGTTGCCAAGTCTCTCAACATCTCCTGGAAACTACACATCCCCTACCACCCTCAGTCATCGGGTAAAGTTGAACAGGCTCACAGCATCTTCAAAGACCATTTGGCCAAACTTACCATCGAGGTAAAACTCTCTTGGCCCACACTCCTGCCTCTTGCTCTAGCCCGGGTTCGAGCCACCCCACGGGAGCCAATGGGTCTCAGCCCTTTTGAGTTGCTGTACAGCAGGCCTTTTCTGGTTTCTCACAATCTCCCGGTACAACCACCTCCTCTGGCTTCCTACCTTCCCTACCTCTCTCTCCGCCACTTAGTCAGGGAACACACGTACCATACTCTCCCAAGGTTCCGGGACCAGAGGACTCCCACCCAACTATAGCTCTTCAGCCAGACTCCTGTCATTCGAGGAATGATACCTATGGTGGATGCCCATACGCTTCTTGCGTTATACACAGAACCTTCAGAACAAACACCTCCCCAGCAAGTAAAATGCTTTTCCTCAACAACCAAGGTAAAGTGTCCCTTATCATCCATGATCCCTGGGATGCCCGCTGGAAAGAGGGTACTGCAGGCAAAATATACAGGTTTACAGACAGCTGCCCCAGCGGTACCTGGCTAATATTCTGGTCCTATACACGGATCGTACCCATGGAAGTAGAACAACTCAATTCATTACAGAATTCCATCTTACAAAATGAGGCTACTTTAACTAACCAACTTAAGCCCTCAATCCAACCCAGGCCCTCAAACAATGCCCCCCAGCCTTTCTCCTGGCTAGCTCTAGTACAGCAGGGGGCTAACATGTTAAATTTAACTGGGGCCATGGATTTAACCAACTGCTTTTTATGTGCCTTCCTTAACAAACCCCCCTTAGCCGCAGTTCCCCTCCAGACCAGGTTCTACCTGTCAGAATCTTCCATGGGACCTGACACTACCTTAACGGGTATCCCCTTGTTCAATGTACATTCTCAAATTCTCTCTCTCTGCTATGGGACAGCCAGCAGCCCCAGCCTCAGATGCAACACCACAGTAGAAGTAAAATCCTCCCTTTACATGCCTCCAGGAGGATACTTTTGGTGTAATGGAACCCTAACCAAAGGTATTGATGCATCCCTCCCCTTCCCCTGTGTGCCCGTCACACAAGTCCCGCAGTTAGAAGTGTACAAACAAGCCAAGTTCCTATCCCTCATCACACCGTCCCCTAATAGCTGGAGCAAACAGGCAGTCAGTCTTCCTCCCGATAGTAGTTGGTCTCTCTTTAGCTTCCTCCCTAGTAGCAGCTGGAATAGGGAGCAGCGCCATGGGCTACAGCGTCACTTCAGCCGCTCAACTGGAAGACAAGCTCCGTGTGGCTATTGAAGTGTCAGCCGCCTCTTTAGCCTCCCTCCAGCGACAAATCACGTTGCTGGCTCAGGTGACTCTCCAGAACCGACGGGCCCTAGACTTGCTAATGGCAGAAAAAGGAGGTACCTGTCTGTTTCTCCAGGAGCAATGCTGTTATTACATCAATGAAACAGGCCTTGTGGAAAAAAATGTCAACACTCTCTATTGCCTCCAAGAGAACCTCCACAGGAAGCAGAGCGCACCAGCCTCGTCTCTCAACTGGTGGCAATCCCCCATGCTTACTGGCTAGCTCCCATTATCACCCCTGTTATCATTGTGTGTCTTCTACTAATACTACCCCTTTTTTCTCAAGTTTTTACAGGGCTGCATGAGAGAAATTTCCAGGGTGGCCGTAAACCAGATGATACTTCACCTGTATGTCTGACTCCCAATTGAGGCACCAGCTGACTGACCCTTTCCCCTCACTCCTTCCCTATTCAGCAGGAAGTAGCCAGAAAGAAGCGGTGTTCTATATATCATCAAAGGGTCAGAACGTAAGGTCAGTTGCCTCGCTGGGAGTTAGGACACACCCATTCCTCTCCCCGCCTGAAAATTACATCACCAGAATACGCCCATCATCTAGCTCCGCCTTGGAAATCCCCTCTGCACTCAGCACTCAACTCTGATCCCCTCTGCACTCGGCACTCAACCCCACCCTTGGAAATCCCCTCTGCACTCGGCACCTAGCCACCCTTGGAAAACCCTGTCAAAATTTAAAAGAAGCCCCGCCAAAACCTACCCAATAGCACATTGCCCCATCCAGAAATCCTGCCTACCTACCTATAGCAGCTTGCCATGTCCATGTCCTATTTCTCCACAGCCAATCGGAATGCCTTCCCTCCCTATAAAACCCCATGCCTGAGAGGAGTCAGGTGTGACTTCTCTGGCCTCTCCCCAGGACCACAGAACCTTGCCCAGGAGCAGAATAAATTGGTGTCTAATTGTTCTCATGCAGGCCTCAGTTTCCTCATTTTAAACTCGGCAATGAATCTCGCAAGACAACAACTCTTACAAGTGGTGCCAAGTGCAGAGGGGATTTCCAAGGGCAGGGTTGAGTGCCGAGTGCAGAGGGGATTTCCAAGGCGGAGCTAGATGATGGGCATATTCTGGTGACGTAATTTTCAGGTGGGGAGAGGGATGGCTGTGTCCGAGCTCCCGGGGAGGCAACGGGCCTTACAATAACATCTACCTTTCAACTGTTGTGTAAATTAAGGGGACAATACATGTGAAGCTCCTATCACCAGGCAGACTATAGATCTTTATTTTAAGGGACATGACTAGTTCAGTTTTGAAATGCAACCTGAGTATGGTACTATTATTTTTATAATGTGTTACATCTAGATTCCTTGAAGGATCAAAATTGTTCTCCTGCTTTCCAAAATAACTGAGGCCTCAAATTGTAGAAATGTCAACTGCTCTTAGATTAAAAACACAACTCTTCAAATTGTGATCTCAGCCCTGAGTTACACAGGCACCAAACTAACAGCTTAAGTTATTGAATCTGTCTCTATCCATGATCCATTCAGAAGACTATTAAACCCCTATTCTAAATAAAAAGAGACAATCATATAGTAATTATAATCCAAACTTTCCCAAGCCTCTCCAAATTCCAGACAACAATGAGGTTATCTGAAGAGCAGCCACCCAAATTTCATGATCACCCTTGCATAATGCTGGAACTCAGGAGCCAGTGAGTCTCAAGACATTTCTAGGAGTACTGGGGCATTGTCTTAAATGTTCTCACAAAAGTCTGCTTTCTCCATGCCCTTTTCCCCCAAAAACACTTCTAAATTTTTACAGCTCAGAAACTCACTTGAGAACAATTTTGCCTACATTGCTTCTACTTTCCTCCTTAAAAACAAATATTCTCTGCCTAGACTTCTGTCTCCAGTGTACTCGAAACTTCAAATTCAAAGTGTTCAAGTAAGACTATGTTTTCTTCAACCCTTACTACACTGAAGACTTGTCAGCTTTCAGAGAAATGGAGAGAATACTCTCTCCCCCAGATTTCCATCATCTATATCCCACAACAGCACATCTCCCGCTTCACAGCTTAGAGTCTAAGAGGAAACTGTGCTTAATCCTCCTAAGTTTCTCCATTCTTCTTCTCCCATTGTACTTCCAACAGAAGCACCATGTATATCTCTTTCATTCATACAAATCAATTCATACAAATAAATACCAATGTAGAGATATTGTAGGTTCGGTTCCCGACCACTACAATAAAATGAGTATTAAAATAATGTGAGTCACAAAATTTGGGGGTTTTGGGCATATAAATAATATTTACACTATACTATAGTCTCTTAAGTGTATGATAGCATTATGTCTAAAAATATGTGCATACTTTAATTAAAAATACTTTATCATTAATAAATGTTAACAATCATCTCAGCCTTCAGTGGGTCATAATCTTTTTGCTGATGAAAAATCTTGCCTCAGTGTTAATGGCTGCTGTCTGATCAGGGTGGTGGCTGCTAAAGGTTAGGGTGGCTGTCGCAATTTCTTAAAATAAAACAACAATGAAGTTTGCTGTGGCAATTGAATCTTCTTTTCATAAAAGACTTATCTGTAGCATGCAATGTTGTTTGATATAATTTTACCCACAGAAGAACTTTTATCATTTGAGGTCAGGAGTTTGAGACCAGCCTGACCAACATGGTGAAACCCTGTCTCACTGAAAAAACACAAAATTTGTTGGGCATGGTGGTGCACACCTGTAATCCAGCTACTTGGGAGGCTGAGGAAAGAGAATCACTTGAACCCAGGAGGTAGAGGTTGCAGTGAGCCATGATCACACCATTGCACCCCAGCCTGGACAAGAGTGAAACTCTGTCTCAAAAAAAAAAAAAGAATCAACTCTCTCAAACCCTGTCACTGCTTTATCAACTAAGTTTATGTAGTGTTCTAAATCCTTTGTTGTCATCTCAATGATGTTCACAGAATCTTCACCAGGAGTAGATACCACCTCAAGAACCCAATTTCTTTGCTTATCCATAATATGCAGTTCCTCATCAAAGTTTGATCATGAGATTGCAGCAATTCAGTCACATATTCAGGCTCCACTTCTAATTCTAATTATCTTTCTATTTCTACCACATCTGGAGTTGCTTCCTTCACTGAACTTTTAAACTCCTCAAAGTCATCTATGAAGACTGAAATCAACTTTTTCAAAATTCCCGTTAATGTTGATATTTTGACCACCTCCCTTGAATCATAAAGTTCTTAATGGCATCTATAATGGTGAATACTTTCCAAAAGGTTTTCAATTTACTTTGCCCAGATTCATCAAAGTAATTAGTGTCTATGGTACCTATAGTCTTACAAAATGCATTTCCTAAATAATAAGAATTGAAAGTCAGAATTACTCTATGATCCATTGGCTTCAGAATAGATATTGTGTTAGCAGTCATGAAAACAACATTAATCTCCTTGTATTATACATCTTCATCAGAGCTCTTGAATGACCAGGTACATTGTCAATGGGCAGTATATTTTTGAAAAATCTTTTTTTCTGAGCAGTAGGTCTCAACAGTGGGCTTAAAATATTCAGTAAACCATGCTATAAACAGAGATGCTGCCATCTATACTTTGTTATTCCATTTGCAGAGCACAGGCAAAGTAGATTCAGCATAATTCTTAAGGGCTTTTTGAAAGATATGTTAGCATTGGCTTCAAGTTAAAGTCACCAGCAGCATTAGTTCCTAACAAGAATTTCAGCCTGTTCTTTGAAGGTTTGAAGCCAGACACTGATTTCTCCTTTTTAGCTATGAGAGTTGTAGATGGCATCTTCTTCTAATATAAGGTTGTTTCATCTCCATTAAACCAGTTGTTTAGTATATCCACCTTCATCAGTTTTCTTAGGTAGATCTTCTGAATAACTTGTTGCAGCTTGTACATTAGCACTTGCTGTTTCACCTTGCACTTTATGTTCTAGAGATGCTTCTTTCCTTAAACCTTATAAACTAGCCTCTGCTAGCATCAAACTTTTCTTCTGCAGCTTCCTCACTTCTCCCAGCTGTTATAAAATTAAAGAGAGTTGGGGCTTTGCTTTGAATTAGGCCTTCCCTTAAAGAAATGTTGTGGCTAGTTTGATCTTCTATCCAGACCAATATAACTTTCTTCATATCAGTAATAAGCTTGTTGCACTTTCTTATCATTTTTGTGTTCACTGCAGTAGCACTTTTAATTTCCTCCAAAAACTTGACTCTTGCAATCACAACTTGACTCTTTGGCACAAGAAGTCTAGCTTTCAGCCTATTTTAGCTTTTGGTATGCCTTCCTCACTAAACTTATTTCTAGCTTTTGATTTAAAGCAAGAGATATGCAACTCTTCCTTTCACTTGAACACTGGCAGGCCATTGTAGGCTTATTAATTGGTCTAATTTCAATATTGTTGTATCTCCAAAAATATAGAGGCCTGACAAGAGGGAGATACATGGGAAAACAGCTTGTCAATGGAGCAGTTAGAATACATGCAACATTTATAAATCAATTTACCATTTTATATAAGTACAGTTCATGGTGCTCCCAAACAATTACAATAGTAACAACAAAGACCATTGATCACAGATAATAATCACAGGTATACCAATAATGAAAAAATTTTGGATATAATGAAATTAATGCAAAGAGAGAAATTTGCAGCTATAAACACTAACATTAAAAAATAAGAAAGTTTAGGAGATGGGTACACGAAAAATCCAGACTCCACAACTCTGCAAAAGAGTTGCAGAGTTGAAATGCATGTAAGAAATCTGTACTTGTACCAACTAAATCCATAAAAATAAAAAAATAAAAATCAAGAACAATCTAAAACCTACAGGCTAACTTTACAACTTAAAGAACTATATAAAGAAGAAAAAGCTAAACTCAAAGGTAGTAGAATGAAGGAAAACAGAGATTAGAGCAGAGATAAATGAAATCAAAAAAGAGTAAAGAAAATCAATGAAACCACAAGTCAATTCTTTGAAAAGAACAACAAAATTGACAAATGTTTAACTAGAAGCACTAAGAAAAAAAGAGAAAAGACCATTTACTGTTATCAGAAATGAAAGTGGAGACATTACTGCTGATTCTACAGAAGTTAAAATAATTATGAGAGTGCTATGAAAATTGTACACCAATAAATTGGATAATCTATATAAAATGAAAATTTTCTAGAAAGACAAAACCTATGAAGCAAAATAAA
This sequence comes from Callithrix jacchus, assembly GCF_049354715.1. Lineage (NCBI taxonomy): Eukaryota > Metazoa > Chordata > Mammalia > Primates > Cebidae > Callithrix > Callithrix jacchus. The sequence goes on from NC_133508.1 coordinate 125,626,116, forward strand.
AAAGAAATCGAAAATCTGAAAAGTCCTATAACTACTAAGAAGTTTGAATTAGAATCAAAAATATTTCAACTCAAACAAACAGAAAAAGCAACAACAAAAAAGCCCTGGACATGATGGCTTCACTGGTGAAGTCTACCAAAAGTTTAAAGAAGAACACTAGGGCCAGGCGCGGTGGCTCACACCTGTAATCCCAGCACTTTGGGAGGCCACGGCGGGTGGATCACGAGGTCAAGAGATCGAGACCATCCTGGCCAACATGATGAAACCCCGTCTCTACTAACTACAAAAAAACTTAGCTGGGCATGGTGGCACATGCCTGTAATCCCAGCTACTTGGGAGGCTGAGACAGGAGAATCATTTGAACCCAGGAGGCAGAGGTTGCGGTGAGCCGAGAATGCGCCATTGCACTCCAGCCTGGATAACAAGAGCGAAACTCCGTCTCAAAAAAAAAAAAAAAAAAATAGAAGAACACTAATACTTCTTAAACTTTTCCCCCAATAAATTGGAGAAGAAAAAACATTATCTAGTTCATTCTATAAGATCAAAATTCTATGAGATCACTTTATGGGATTCCTGATGCCAATGCCAAAGACACAACAAAAAAAAAAAACTACAGATCAATATCCCATATGAAGATTAAGGCAAAATTTTTCAACAAAATACTAACAAACTGAATTCAGCAACATGTTTGAAGGACTACAAACTGTAAACAAGTAGTATTTATTCCTGGAATGCAAGAATGATTCAAGTTACTTACAACAATCAGTGTCATACACCATGATAACAGAATGAAGGGAAAAAAACATATGATCATCTCAATTGACACAGAAAAAGCATCTGGCAATATTCAGCAATATTTCATGATAAAAACCCTCAATCAACTAGGAAAAGAAACCACCTCAACATAATAGAAGTTATATATTTAAGAGCCCAGAGTAAACATTAGACTCAACAGTGAGACTGAAAGCTTATAATAGTGAAGGACCCAAAGCTTTTCTTCTAACATCAGGAACAAGACAAAGATACCCATTTTCACCACTTCCAAGATGGCTTTGGCTATTCTATCTTTTTTTTCTTGCCTTATTTTCCAAATGAATGAAGAAAATGTGATACATATGCACAATGGAGTACTGTTCAGCCATGAGCAAGAATGACAGTCATTTGCAACAACATGGATGGAAATGAAGATCATTATGTTCAGTGAACTATGCCAGACATAGAAAAACCAGTATCACATGTTCTCACTTATTTGTGAAATCTAAAAATCAAAACAATTAAACTCATAGACATGGAACGTTGAAAGATGGTTACCAGAGGCTGGGAAGGGTAGTGGGGATCTGATGGGGGAGGTGGTTAATGTGTACAAAAATATAGTTAGAAAGAATAAGACCTACTATTTGATAGTACAACAGGGTGACTATAGTAAACAATAACTTAGTTATACATTATAAAATAACTTGAAGAGTGTAGCTGGATTATAACTCAAAGGACAAATGCTTGAGAAGATGAATATACCATTGTCTATGATGTGTTTATTTCACATTGCATGCCTGTATCAAAACAGCTCATGTACCCCATAATTATATATACCTACCATGTAGCCACAAAAATTAAAATTTTTAAAATAAAAAACATAAAAGGGTCTACATTGAATAGAAAGAAGTAAAATTATCTCTGTTTGCACATGAAATGATCTTTTTTTTTTTTTTTTTTTTGAGACGGAGTTTCACTCTTGTTATCCAGGCTGGAGTGCAACGGAGCCATCTCGGCTCACCGCAACCTCCGCCTCCTGGGTTCAGGCAATTCTCCTGCCTCAGCCTCCTGAGTAGCTGGGATTACAGGCACGTGCCACCATGCCCAGCTAATTTTTTGTATTTTTAGTAGAGACGGGGTTTCATCATGTTGACCAGGATGGTCTCTATCTCTTGACCTTGTGATCCACCCGGCTTGGCCTCCCAAAGTGCTGGGATTTACAGGCATGAGCCACCGCGCCTGGCCGACATGATCTTATATGTAGAAAACTCTAAAGATTCACACCAAGAAACTATTAAAACTAATAATTTATCGAATTAGCAAGATGCAAAGTCAATGCTTAATAATCAGTAGCATGCCTATACATTAATAATGAATAATCTAAAATAATTAAGAAAAGTTCATTTATGATAGCATCAAAAATAATAAAATACTTAGAAATTAACTTAACCAAGAAGGAGAAATACTTGTATAATAAAAATATAAAACATTGCAAAAAGAAATTGTAACATACATACATAAAAATACATCCCATATTCCAGGATTGGAAGACTTAATATTGCTAAGATGTCAATACTACTGACAGATGCAGGAAGCAGATAAGGGAGGGTCTCCAGAAAGTCTTTAACCTGCCCCAACATCAGGAGCCCATACCCTGGATCAGTGTGTCCTCGATGTGAGACATGGAGTCAAAGGTTATTATTTTGGAACTTAGAGATTTAGTGAGTGCCCTGCTGGGTTTTGGACTTGCATGGGTCCTGTAGCTCCTTTATTTTGGCCAATTTCTCCCATTTGGAACAGGAATATCTACCAAATGCTTGTACCCCATGGTATCTTGGAGGCAACTAATCTGTTTTTTATTTTACAGGCTGATAGATGAAGGGACTTGCCTTGTAGAAGATGAGATTTTGGACTCTGGACTTTGGAGTTAACACTGAAATGGGTTAAGATTTTGTGGCATTATTGGGAAGGTATGATTGTATTTTGAAATGTGAAAAGGACATAAGATTTCTAAGAGGCCAGGGACAAAATGATATAGTTTGGATGTATATCCCTGCCCAAATCTCATGTTGAAATACAATCCCCAGTGTTAGAATTGAAGCTTTGTATTAGTCCATTTTCACACCATTATAAAGATACTCTCTTAGTTCTTGCTTGTTCATAAAAGATTTTATTTTTCCTTCAGTTGTGAAGCTTAGTTTGGCTGGATATGAAATTCTGGGCTGAAGGTTCTGTTCTTTGAGGATGTTGAGTATTGGCCCCCACTCTCTTCTGGCCTGTAGAGTTTCTGCCGAGAGATCTGCTGTAAGTCTGATAGGCTTGCCTTTGTGGGTTATCTGACCTTTCTCTCTGGCTGCCCTTAGTATCTTCTCCTTCGTTTCAACCCTGGTGAATCTAACGATTATGTGCCTTGGGGTTGCTCTTCTTGAGGAATATCTTTGTGGTGTTCTCTGTATTACCTGGGGTTGAATGTTGACCTGCTTTGCTAGTTTAGGAAAATTTTCCTGAATAATATCCTGAAGGGTATTTTCCAGCTTGGATTCATTCTCTCCGTCGCATTCAGGTACACCTATCAAACATAAATTTGGTCTTTTCACATAGTCCCACATTTCTTGGAGACTTTGCTCATTCCTTTTTATCCTTTTTTCTCTAATCTTTTCTTCACGTTTTATTTCATTAAGTTGGACTTTGACCTCTGATATCCCTTCTTCTGCTTGAACAATTCGAGTGTTTAAACCTGTGCATACTTCTCAGAGTTCCTGTATTGTATTCTTCAGTTCCATTAATTCACTGATACTCCTCTCTAAGTTGTCTATTCTCAATAGGATTTCAGCAAACCTTTTTTCAAAGTTCCTAGTTTCTTTACGTTGGGCTACAACATGTTCTTTTAACTCACCGAAGTTTGTTATTATCCATTCCTTGAAGAGTGATTCTGTCATCAGGAGGCGCTCGTTCTCCATCAAGCCTTGTTCCATTGTTGATGTGGAACTGTGATCATCTTTAGAGGGAGAGGCGTTCTGACTTTGCGTATTCTCAGCTTTTTTACGCTGGTTTCTTCCCGTCATTGTAAATTTATCCTCCTGTCGTCTTTGCAAGAACTCAGAGATTTTATTACCACCAGGCCTGCTTTACAAGAGCTTCTGAAAGAAGCATTACACACAGAAAGAAACAACCAGTATTAGCCTTTCTAAAAATACACCAAAAAGTAAAGAGCACCAACATAAAGAAGAATTTACACCAACAAATGGATAAAACAGCCAGTCAACATCAAATGGCAGTAACCCTAAATTTAAATTGACTAAATCCCCCAATCAAAAGACACAGCCAAAACCCAACAGCATGTTACATCCAGACCTGTTTCACATGCAAGGATACACAAAGACTCAAAACAAAGGGATGGAGAAAGATTTACCAACCAAATGGAGAGCAAAAATAAATAATAAATAAATAAAAAGCAGGAGTTGCAATTCTTGTATCGGATAAAATAGATTTTAAAGCAACAAAGATATAGTGGTAAAAGGATCAATGCAACAACAAGAGCTAACGATCCTAACACCCAGATAGGAGACTTAGATTCAATGAGACAGAAAATTAATAAGGATATCAAGGACTCGAACTCAGATCCAGAACAAGTAAACTTAATAAATATTTATAGAGCTCTCCACTTCAAATACACAAAATATACATTCTTGTCAATACCACATCACACCTACCCATAAGTTTAAATGAAACATTGATTGGCCATTATTAATACCCAATTTTTTTCAAAATAAAGCAATATTTCCATTTACTCTCCCTCTTTCTCTTCCTCTTTCTTCCTCTCCTTTACTTATTTTTTTTTTCTTTCCTTCTCTCAAAAAAAAAGAAATCAACTTGTAAACCTCTAGATCAAGGTCGGCAATGTCTCTTTCATTGCTTGATTTCCTTTCTTCCCTTCCCACCCTCCCTCCCTCCCCGCTTCCTCCCTTCCTTCCTTTCTTCATCCCTTCCTTCCTCCCTACCGTCCTTATTCCCTTCCTTCCTGCCTTCCTCCCCCCCCAAAAAAAAAAAAAAATTATAAAAAAAAAAAAAGATACTCTCTTAGACTGGGTGATTTATAAACAAAAGAGGATTAATTGACTCACAATTCTTTATGGGGAGAGGCCTCAGGAAACTTACAATCGTGGCAGAAAGCAAAGGGGAAGCCAGACACATCTTACATGACGGCAGGAAGAGCAAGAGCAAGGAAGTGCCACACTTTAAAACCATCAGCTCTTATGAGAATTCACTCATTATCATGAGAACAACATGGGGAAAACTGCCCCATGATCCAATCACCTCCCACCAGAATCCTCCCTATACATGTGGGGATGACAATTCCAATGCAATTTGGGTGGTGGCACAGAGCCAAACTCTATCAGGCTTGGTGGGAGGTGGGGGGATCATACGGGTGGTTTTCTCATAAATGGTTAGCACCATCTCCTTGGTGTTGACCTCCTGATGTGAGTGAATTCTCATTAAATCCAGTCCTTTAAAAGTGTGTGGCACCTTTCCCTATTCTCTTTTGCTTTTGCTCTGTTGATATGATATCCTGCTCCCCCTTCATCTTCCAGCATGATTGCAAGCTTCCTGAGGCCTTCCCAGAATCTGAGCAGATGCCAGCATCATGCTTTCTGCACAGCCTATAGAACTTTGAGCCAATTAAATGTATTTCTTTACAAATTACCCACACTCAGTAATTTTTTAAAGAAAGGCAAGAACAACCTAAAATACTACCCAAATTAATCTACAGAGTCAATGCAATGCCCATCAAAATCTCAATGATGTTTTGTACAAATAGAAAAAAATTCTAAAATTCATTTGGAATCTTAAGGGATGCAGATAAGCCAAAACAATCTTGAAAAAGAAAAATAAAGCTGGAGAACTCACACTTCAAGATTTAAAACTTATTACAAAACAACAGTAATCAAAGAATGTAATACCTTCATAAAGAAAGATTTATAGACCAATGGAATACAAGGCAGAACAAAAAAATAAAATCTTTTTTTTTTTTTTTTTTTGAGACAGTCTCGCTGTATCACCAGGCTGGAGTGCAGTAGCAAGATCCCTGCTCACTGCAACTTCGGTTTTCCGGTCTCAAGCAATTCTCCTGCCTCAGCCTCCCGAGTAGCTGGGACTATAGGCACGTGCCACCGTGCCTGGCTAATTTTTTGTACTTTTAGTAGAGACGGGGTTTCACCATGTTGGCCAGGATGGCCTCGATCTCTTGACCTTGTGATCTGCCCGCCTCGGCCTCCCAAAGTGCTGGGATTACAGGAATGAGCCACTGCAACCGGCCATAAAATCTTACATATATACTCAGTCATTTTTGACAATGATGCCAAAACCACTCAATGTGGAAAGTACAGTCTTTTCAGCAAATGTTACTAAGAAAACTCAATATTCACATGCAAATAATAAAATTAGACTCTTAACCCAACACCATATGCAAAAATTAACTAAAAATGTATTAAAGACCTAAGTGTAAAACCCAAGACTGTAAAACTTTTTGAAGAAAAGATAGGGAAAAAGTTTTATACCATTGGATTTAGTAATGACTTTGAATATGAAAGGCATAGACAACAAAAACAAAAATTGATAAACTGGACTCCATAAAAAGCAAAGCCTTTTGTGCATCAGAGAATACTATCAACAGTGTAAAAAGGCAACCCACAGAATGGCACAAAATATTTGCAACTTAAATATCTGATAAGGGATTCATACCCAAAATATAAAGAGAACTTCTAAAACTCAGTAATAACAAAAACAAACATCTAGATTCAAAAATGGGCACCTCTCCAAAGAACATACACAAATGGCTAAAAATGACATGAGAAGATACACCACATCACATGCATTAAGGATTTATATTTGCTACTCACAAAAATAAAATAAACTAAGAAGTGTTGGAGAGAATGTGGAGTAACTGGAACCCTTACACACTGTTGATGAGAATGTAAAATGATTCAACCACTATAAAACAACAACAACAACAACAAGATAGTGGTTTCTTAGAAACTAAAAATAGGGGAGTGGTTTCAAATGGCTAAATACAAGCATCTCTTATTCACCTCGGAAAGGTGGCAGAAAACACTTAAAGCAAGGATAAAAAGGAAAATGAGGCAGCCTGGTTGGACAGGATCAGCTGAGAGCCCAGAAAGACTCTGCAATATTGGGAAAGCTTAAGTGAGAGGCCCCTAGTGATCTACATTCCCACCTTAGATCTCTGCAATCCCAGCCACAGGAGAGCACTCAGACACTTGTGGGCCGTGAAATTGATATGACACAGACAGCTGTCTGGAGACTACGTGACGGCACTACCTCAGGGAGGGAGCTTGCACTGGGTCCCACATTATCCTAATTACTAAACAGCAGCTCAGTGTGCCATTTTGAGAGCCCAGCCCACATCAGACTGTGCACTGTTCTGGGGTCCAGTGGCACCAGAGCTGAGGCATGAGCAAAGTGCAGGCTGCTGCAATGGCTGAAACACAAGCAAGGCATGGTCTGTCATCACTGGAACTGAGGCATGAGCAAGGCAGAGGCTACTACATCCAATGCTGAGGCATAAAAGGGGTGCATGTTTCCCACTCACCAGCATAGGCTACCACTACTGAGGGTAGCCTGCCCTCCCTAGTGGCAAGGCCACAGCACAGTCCCTGCTGCCCCCAGCCCAAATACTCTACCAGGGGTCTAGAAATTGCCTCATTGCTACCTACCATGACAGGTGTCTTATTAGACTACGAAGGGGCCTGAATACAAGCCTGCCCAGCCTTGTCCACCCTCACCTGTGCCAGATGAGGCAGTCCAGAGGCCTGTTCATTGCCCAGCCCAGTCCAACACTGCTGGCACCTGGGCATTCTTTCCAGGTACCTGAGGTTGGGGTTATCCACCCTGCCACTCCCACCATAGCTGGCACCTACCTGCACACACCACCTATGGACCTGCAGACTGGCCTTCCCAACTCATTACAACCACTGCCAAAACCAATGTACACCACTCAGGACCAGAGAGTAACCCCACCACTACTACTGCCATTATTCATGCCACATGCCTTTCTGGAGGTCTAAAAACCCCTCCAGCCTACCTAGCCTGCCACTGCCACTAACTGCATCTGAGCAAGCCACTTAGAAGCCCAATAATGGGCCTGCCTGTAGCCACTGACACCAATGCCAGTACATGCTGCCCAGGAGCAAAGAACAGGAACAATCAGTCTACCACTTCTAGCAATGGGGCCTAAAGACAGGTCCACCCGGCATTCTACTTCTCATCAAAATTTTACTGCAACCTCCACTAGTAACTACAGCCTAAATCACCAAGGAAATTATAGACACCACTAATGCTACTCACAGTTGAAGAAATAATATAGAGAAAATGCTACTGCCCACACTCAGAGCCAAAACCAAAGTACCCTACCCAACAAACACCATAGATAAATCTTTAGGAAAAAGTCTTCCCCTATGAAATCAAATTTAAAAAAAAAAATGAAGAAGTGACTGTTACACCAAATTTACAGACATCAATGTAAGAACATAAAAAAAAATTACACCTCCAAAGTAACACAATAATTATTCAGCAATAGACCTCAATCAAAAAGAAATGTATGAAATCCCAGAAAAAAATTCAAAATATTGATTCTAAAGCTCAGTGAGATACAACGGAATTCTAAAAGACAATACAAACAAATTAGAAAAACAATTGAGGATACGAATTTGTAATTTAACAAAGAGACAGATATTTTTAAAGGACCGAACATAAATTCTGAAACTAAAGAATTTATTGAATGAAATACAAAATTTATATAAAAGCTTCAACAATAGATTAGATCAAGCAGAAGAAAGAATGACAAGTCTTTTGAAATAATTTGTTTATATAAAAAATAAATTTTAAAAAGAATAAAAATTAAGCAAAACTTTATGACATATAGGACATTACAAAGCAACATAATATACAAATTTTGGTGTCCTGGAATGCAAAGAGAAAACGAAAAAGCTAGAAAACCTATTTAATAAAATAATAGATTAAAACTTCCAAAGTTTAGCAAGAGATATAGACATGTAGATACAGGAGGCTCAAAGACTCCCAAATAGATACAATGCAAAACGATCTTCTCCACAGCATATTATAGTCAAATGATCAAAAGACAAAAACAAAGAGATTTTAAAATCAAGAAGAGAAAAACATCTAGTCACCATAAAGGAATCTTCATGAGACTAACAGCAAATTTCTCAGCAGAAGAAGAGAGAATGAGATAATATAATCAAAGTGTTGTGTTAAAAAAAAAAGTGGCTGGGCGTGGTGGCTCACGCCTGTAATCCCAGCACTTTGGGAGGCCGAGGCGGGTGGATCACGACGTCAAGAGATTCAGACCATCCTGGTCAACATGGTGAAACCCCGTCTCTACTAAAAATACAAAAAATTAGCTGGACATGGTGGCGCGTGCCTGTAATCCCAGCTACTCAGGAGGCTGAGGCAGGAGAATTGCCTGAACCCAGGAGGCGGAGGTTGCGGTGAGCCGAGATCGTGCCACTGCACTCCAGCCTGGGCAACAAGAGCGAAACTCCGTCTCAATAAAATAAAATACAATAAAATAAAGTCAGCCAATGATAATATACCTAGCAAAATTATTCTTCATAAATGGAGAAGAAACACAGTCCTTCCCAGACAGGCAAAAGCTGGGGGACTTCATCACCACTAGAACAGCCCTATCATAAATGTTTAAGGGACGAAAGGGGTGGAACAAGATAGTAGAATAGATGGCCCCACTAATTGTTCTGCCCCCAACACACACACAGGAATACCAAATTCAAAAACCATACCAAAAACACCATCATAAGAAACAGAAAGCAGGTGAGCACTCTCAGTACCTGGTTTTAACTTCATATCACTGAAAGAAGTGATTAAAAGGGCAGAAAATACAGTCTTGAAATGTCAATGTCACCCCCTTCCATTCCCCTACAACAGCCACATGGCACAAAGAGATCCATGTGCTTGGGAGAGGGAGAGCTCAGTGACTATGAGACTTTGCATTGAACTCAGTGCTGCTTTGTCACAGTGGAAAGCAAAACCATGCTGAAATCAGCTGACACCTGCCCATGCAGAAAGCATTCAGACCAGCCCTAGACAAAGGGTAATTACCCAACTGGAACTTGAGCTCCGGCAAGCTGAGGGCTGAAGTGTTATAAGGTCCTAAATAAAGTTGAAAGGCAGTATAGACCACAAGGGCTGCAACTCTGCTACTGGGTTGAGAGACAGTAGACTTAGAGGGCTTGTGACTTACTGAGACACCAGCTGGGGAAATTAAGGGAGTGGTAGTGCCACCACTCCCACAACCCCAGGCAATACACCTCATGACTCCAAAAAAGATCCTACCTTCAGCTTGAAGAGAGAGAAGAGTAAAGAAGACTTTTGTCTTGTATATTGGATACCAGGTCAGCCATAGTAGAACATGGCACTGGCCAGAGTTGTTAGGCCCCCATTCCAGGTCCTAACTCTTGGACAGCATTTCTAGGCACACCTTGAGCCAGAAGGAAACTCACTACCTAAAAGAGAAGGAGCCAATCCTGGCAGGATCCATTATCTGCTGACTAAAGAGCCCTTGAACCCTGAAAAACCAGTAGTGATGTTCAGGTAGTATGTCATGGGTCTTGGGTGAGACTGTACGACATGCTGGCTTCAGGTGTGACCCATCATATTCTTACCTGTGGTGGCTACAATGAGGGATACCTTCTGCTTGACAAAAGCGAAAAGAAAAGTAAAGGGGGCTTTGTCTCCACCTTAAGTACCAGCTTGGCACAATAGGGCAGAGCATCAAGTGGGCTTTTGGAATCCCTGATTTCAGTACTTGGCTCTTGGATGGCATTTCTGAAGCTTTCTGGGCCAAAGGGGAGCCAACTGCTCTGAAGAATGAGTGCCATGCCTAGTGCCATTCACCACAAGCTGACAGAAAAGCCTGTGGGCATTAAGTGAACATTAGTGACAGTCTGGCAGTACTCCCCAAGGGACTTTGGTGGTGGTGGCTATGTGGTAAAGCTCCTCTGCCTGTGGAAGGGTTGGAAAGAGTGGGAAGAATTACATCTCATGGTTGGAGAACCACCTCAAGCACAGTAGACTAGAATACCAAGTAGATTTCTAAGACTTTTAACTCTAGTTCCTAGCTCCCAGAAGCATCCCTGGACCCAACTGGGGCCTGGAGGAACATGCAGCCTTGAAGAGAATACGAACCTGGCTGGCTTCACCACTTGCTGATTGCAGAGCCCTTGGCCTGGAAAGGACATGAGTGGTAGACAGGTAATGGTTATACTGGGCTTTGAGAGAAATCCATTGTTGTGCTGATGTCAGGTCTGACCCAGTGCAGTCCCAGTGGTAGTGGCCAAAGGAGTGCTTATGTCACATAACCACAAGCCACAGGTGGCTCAACATGAACAGGGAGGCTCCATTAGTCTGGGGGAAAGTAAAAAAAGAAAACAAGAGTCTCTGCCTCTGCCTGGTAACCCAGAGAATTCTTCCAGACCTTATCCATGACCACCAAGGTGGGACATCTGCAAGTCTGCAAGAACCACACTGTTACTGGAATTGGTGCCCCCTAATGCAGATACAACTTAGATCCCAACACCCAAGTCTTTTCAAATATCTGGAAAGCTTTCCCATGAAGGAAGGGTACAAACAAGTGCAGACTGCAAAGACTAAAATAAACACTTCCCTCCAGATGCCAAGGCACTGGTGAACATCAGCAAGCATAAACACCACCCAGGGAAACATGACTTCACCAATGAAACTAAATAAAGAAGCAGAGATCAATTCTGAAGAAAAACAGAGATATGTGACCTTACAGACAGATAATTCAAAATATATGTTTTGAGGAGGACAATGCAGAGGAGGAATTCGGAAATCTCTCTGATAAATTTAATTAAGGAACTCAAAATAATTAAAAAGAAGCAGACATTCTGGAGTTGAAAAATGCAACTGACACACTGAAGAATGCATCAGATTCTCTTAATAGGAGCATTATTCAAGCAGAGGAAAATCCACCTTGAATCCACTTCCTGGGTTCAAGCAATTCTCCCACCTCAGCCTCCCAAGTAACTGGGATTACAGGTGCACACCACCACAGCCAGTTAATTTTTTTTTTTTAGTAGAATTAGGGTTTCACCATATTGGCCAGGCTGGTCTCGAACTCCTGACCTCATGATCCACCTGCCTCAGCCTCCAAAAATGCTGGGGATTACAGAAGCAGACATTCTGGAGTTGAAAAATGCAATTGACACACTGAAGAATGCATCAGATTCTCTTAATAGAATTATTCAAGCAAAAGAAAAAATTAGCTTGAAGACAGGCTATTTGAAAATACAGCTAGAGAAGACAGAAGGATAAAGAATAAAAAAGAATGATGCGCACACACCTAAAACACCTAGAAAATAACCTTAAATCTAAGAAGTATTACCCTTAAAGAGGACAGAGAGAAAGATATTGAGGTAGAAAGTTTATCCACAGGGATAGCAAAGAACTTCCCAAACCTACAGAAGGATATCAGTATTCAAGTACACGAAAGTTATAGAACACTAATTAGATTTAATCCAAAGAAAACTACTCAAGACATTTAGTAATCAAACTAACAAAAACCAAGAACAAAGAAAGGATCCTAATAGCAGCAAAATAAAAGAGCAAGTAATATACAAAGAAGCTCTAATATGTCAGGCAACAGACTTTTCAGTGGAAATCTTACAGGCCAGGAAAGAGTGCTGATGATATAACCTTATATCTAGAAAAACCTAACGACTTTCCAAAAAAAACTTCTTAGATATGATAAATGAATTCAGTAAAGTTACCAGATACAAAGTCAACGTACAAAAATCAGCAGCATTTCTACACACCAACAATTAAGTAACCAAGAAAGAAATTAAGAAGACAATCCCATTTACAAGAGCTACCAAAAAAAGTGCCTAGGAATAAGTTTAACCAAGGATGTAAAAGACCTCTACAAGGAAAAGTACAACATACTGATGAAAAAAAATTGAAGATGACACAAACGAATAGAAAGACATCTCATGCTTCTGGATTGAAATCATTAATATCATTAAAATAACTATATTGCCCAAAGCAATACATAGATTCAATGTGATCCCTATAAAATACCAACATCATTGTTTACAGAAATAGAAAAAAGCAATCTCAAAATGTTTATGAAACTAAGAAAAGAGTCAAAATTGTCTAAGCAGTCCTTAGCAAAAAGAACAAAGCTAGAGGCATTACAATTCCTTACTCTAAAATATATTACAAGACTATCATAACTAAAACAGCACAGTATTGGTATAAAAACAGACACATAGACCAATGGAACCAAAGAGAGAATCCAGAAAGAAGTCCACATATTTACTGCCAATTGGTTTTCTAAAAACGTTCCAAGACCATACATTGGGAAAAAGACAACCTTTTAAATAAATAGTGCTGGAAAAATTAGATGTCCATATGCAAAAGAATGAAACTGGACCCCTATCTCTCATCATATAAAAATTCAACTCAAGATAGATTAAAGACTTAAACATAAAAGCCAAAACTATAAAATACTAGAAGAAAACCTAGGAAAAACATTTCAGGGCATTGGTTTAGGTTAATACTTCAAAAGCACAGACAACAAAAATAAAAATAGACAAATAGGACTATATATATTAAACTAAAAGTTTCTACACAGCAAAGGAAACAAACAACATAGAGAAGAGACAGTGTCTTGAATGGAAGAAAATATTTGTAAACTATTTCTCTGACAAGGTGCTAATATTCAAAATATACAAGGAGTTAAAATAATTCAACAGTAAATAATAATGATAATCCTGTTAAAAAGTAGGCAAAAGCTGGGCATGGTAGCTTGTGCCTGTAATCCTAGGTGCTTGGGAGGCTGAAGCAGGAGAATTGCTTCAGGCTAGGAGTTAAAGACCAGCATGTGCAACATAGCAAGAGCCTGACTGTTAAAAAAAAAATTAATTATCTAGGCATGGTGGTGTGCACCTGTGGTCTCAGCTACTCAGGAGGCTGAAGTAGGAGGATCACTTGAACTCAGGAGTTTGAGGCTGCAATGAGCTATGATTAAGCCATTGCACTCCAGCCTGGGCAACACAGCAATATCCTGTCTCAAAAAAAGTGGAAAAAGGACATAAATACTCATTTCTCAAAAGAAGACACACAAATTACCAACAAATATATGAAAAATTGTTCAATATCACTAACCATCAGGGAAATACAAATCAAAACCACAATTGTTTCTATTAAAAAAAAAATAGGCTGGGCGTGGTGACTCATGCCTGTAATCCCAGCACTTTGGGAGGCCAAAGCAGATGGATAACCTGAAGTCAGGAGTTCGAGACAAGCCTGGCCAACATGGCAAAACCCCAACTCTACTAAAAATACAAAAATTAGCTGGGTGTGGTGGCACATGCCTATAAATTTAATTAAGGAAATTGAAATAATCCCAGTAATCCCAGCTACTCTGGAGGCTGAGACAGGAGAATTATTTGAACCTGGGAGGTGGGGGTTGCATTGAGCCAAGATCTCGCCATTGCACTCCAGCCTGGGCAACAAGAGCGAAACTCCGTCTCAGGAAAAAAAAAAAAGCAGGTGCTGGTGAGGATGTGGAGAAAAGGGAACTCTTATACACTGTTGGTAGGAATATAAATTAGTATAGCATAGGGATATCTATACTGGTATGTTTATTGGACATGAGGTGTATTGCCTATATAGTTGCCATAATAGCAACTATATAGAATCAACTTAAGTGTTTATCAGTGGATGAATGGATAAAGAAAATGTGTTATATATACATAATGGGATATTATTCAGCCATAAGAAAGAATGAAATCATGTCATTTGCAGCAATATTGATGGAACCAAAGGTCATTGTATTAAGTGAAATAAGCTAAACACTGAAAGATAAATTCTGCATGTTCTCACTCATATATGGGAGCTAAAACAGTTTACCTCGTGGAGGTAGAAAATGGAATAACTAGTACCAATAGTCAATCCACTACAGTTAGCAATAATGTATCATATATTTTAAAGTAGCTAGAAGAGAAAACCTGAAATATTCCCACCACATATAAATGACAGATACTCAAGTTGATGGATACCCTAAATGCCCTGACTTGATCATTACACCTTCTATGCCTGCAGCAAAATATCACATGTAAAATGACCATATGTAAAATATGTATTAATTTTTAAAACTAAAAATAAAGTTACTATACACTCCACCAATTCCACTTCTGGGTATGTACTCAAAAGAATTGAAAGCAAGGTCTCAAAGAGATATCTATACACCTGTATTCATAGCATCATGTTTCACAGTAGCTAACAACATGGAAGCAATCCAGGTGTCCATCATCAGCTAAATGAATAAGCAAAATGTAGTGCATACATATAGAGTGGAATATATTTAGCCTTAAAAAGGAATAAAAATCTAACATATGCTGCAATATCAATGAACCTGAGGACATTACGCTAAGTGAAATAGCCAGTCACAAAAAGTTAATTACTGTGTGATTTCACCTACCTGAGATAGCTGTAGTCAAATTCTTAGACAGAAAGTAGGATGGTGATTGCCAAGGGCTGGAGATGGAGAATAGGGAGATGTTGTTTAACATCCGACTCCCATGTATTTTTTGAGCTTCAATGGAAATGTCAATATCTCAAAAATAACCTTTCCTGACCACTCTTGTAGATAAATTATGATCAGTGGGGTAGGTAGGATAATGACCTCCCCTACCCACAATGCTGTAATCCCTGGAAAGTGGATCATGTTCCATTACATGGAAAAGAAGGAAATAAAATTGCAGATGAAACGAATGTTGTCAACCAGTCAACCTTAAAATAGATTATCCTGGACTATCAAGGTGGGCACAATGTAATCACTTAGTTGTGGAAAAGGGAGCAGAAGAGGACTAGAGTAAATATGAAAACAACTCAGCCCGGCCGGGCGCGTTGGCTCAAGCCTCTAATCCCAGCACTTTGGGAGGCCGAGGCGGGTGGATCACGAGGTCAAGAGATCCAGACCATCCTGGTCAACGTGGTGAAACCCCGTCTCTACTAAAATTACAAAAAATTAGCTGGGCATGGTGGCGCGTGCCTGTAATCCCAGTTATTCGGGAGGCTGAGGCAGGAGAATTGCCTGAACCCAGGAGGCGGAGGTTGCGGTGAGCCGAGATCGCGCCATTGCACTCCAGCCTGGGTAACAAGAGCGAAACTCCGTCTCAAAAAAAAAAAAAAGAAAGAAAGAAAGAAAGAAAACGACTCAGCCCACAATTGTTAACTTTGAAGATAAATGAAGAGAGTCACAAGCCAAGGTATGCAGGTGACCTCCAGAAGGTGGAATGAACAAGAAAACAGTTTTTCCCCTAGATCCTCCAGACACTTTTGATTTTAGCCCAGTGAGAACCCACTTTGGGTTTCTAATGTCCAGAACTTTAAGATAATAAATGTATGTTCTTTTAAGCCATAAAGTTTGTGGCAGTTTGTTACAGCAGCAGTTGAAAACTAACACATCCCTTTAATATAAATTATCATAGGACAACTTAGGGTGAACTTGTTCAAATTGTAAATTACACTAATTATTTGGTCAATGTCACCATGCTTACAAAGTGTATTTCCACTCTGTCCTGCTCATAACTGGCTTAGGCCATTGCCTAGCACATAGTAGTCTCTCTACAAATATTTGTTGAGTTAATGAACTGTGTCGTAGCAAAATATTCTGATCCTATACAACCAAAACAATTGCACTCCAAGTATGTACGATCCAGCCAAAAAGCAAAAGTTCCTGTGGCTAAATGATGTTTGTGAGGCCTTATGTATTTTTTTATTAGCCACTTTAAAAAGAGAAACAATTTAGTTTATAAATATTAAGACAATGCAATGCAACAATGAGTGAAATATTTAGAAAAAGCAAAAAAGATTCAATATACAAGTATGTCTCCAAAGAACATAAAGCAGAGGAACAGAACAAATACTATAAACTATAACCAAAAAAAATCTTTTAAAATATTGAAACTATGTATTGAGAGAATACACTATGACATCTGAAGATGTCAACTTAGAAAAACCTTAGGTATATATTAGTAATTATGAAATGCTTTAATTCTATTCATCTCTATGTCCTTTTAAAACATCATTCTTAAGGTAGAAGAAAAGAAATACAAATATAAGAAAAACTGTGTGTGGAGGTGGAGCAAGATGGTGAAATAAAAAGTTCCACCAAATGTCCTCCCAACAAGGACAGCAATTTAACAACTGTCTACACACAAAAAAACCACCTTCATAAGAACTAAAAATTAGGTGAGCCCCTCATAGTACCTGGTTTTAACTTTGTATTGCTAAAAGAGGCACTGAAGAGATAGAAAAACAGTCTTGACTCACCAGTGCCACCCCTTCCCACCGCCAGCAGTGGCAGCTTGATGCAGAAAGTGTCTCTAGGTGCTAAGGAAGGGAGAACACAGCAATTGTGAGGCATCAAACTCTGTGCTGTCTTGTTAGAGCAGAAAGGAAAACCCGACCAAACTCAGCTGACACCATATGTGGAGGGAGCATTTAAACCAGCCCAAAACAGGGAAATCACTGATCCTAGCAATCCAAACTGGAGTTCTCACAAACCTGGCCACTGCAAGCTAAACTGCTCTGGGTCTCTAAGCTAACTTCAAAGGCAGCAACTCTTAGGTGAGTCCTAGTGCTATACTGGGCTCAGAGACAGCATACTGGTATGGGAGGGCAGGGGGGATGGGAGGGGTAAGGAAATACCTACAACCTATTAAGACACAAGCTGGAACAGCTAAGGGAGTGCTGGTATCACCCCTTACCTAACTCCAGGCTGTACAACTATAGGCTTCAAAAGAGACCCCTTCCTTCCACTTGAGGAGAGGAGAGGGAAGAGTGGTGAGGACTCTATCTTGCATCTTGGATACCAGCTTCGCCACAATAAGATAAGGCACTGGTCAGACTTGTGAGGCCCTCATTCCAGGGCCTAGCTCCCAAATAACATTGGAGGACCCATACTGGGCCAGAAGGGAACCTGCTGCCTTGAAGGGAGGGACCCAGTTCTGGCACCATTCATCACCTTCTAACTGAAGAATCTATGAACTCTGAATAACCAACAGTGATATCCAGGTACTACATCAAGGGCCTTGGGTGAGCCTCTGAGACATGCTGGCTTCAGGTGAGACTCAGCACATATCCAGCTATGGTGGCTATGGAACAAAACTCCTTCAGCTTGAGAAAAGCAGAGAAAACAGTAAAGGGGACTTTGTCTTGCACCTTAGGTACCAGCATGGTCATAGGTGGCTAGAGAACCAAGCAAGGCCTTGAAGTTCCCAATTAAAGGACTTGCATCTTGGATGGCATCCCTGAACCTGCCCTGAGCCAGAGAGGAGCCCACTGCCCTGAAGGGTGAGTTCAGCCAGGCAACATTCACCACAAGCTGACTTAAGAGCCCTAGAAAAGAACATCAGTGGTAGTCTGACAGTACTCCCCAGGGCCTATGGTAGCAGTGGCTACAGGATGAGTCTTCTCTGCCTTTGGCAAGGAAAGGCGAAGAGTGGGAAGAACTGTGCCTCATGGTTTAAGTGCCAGTTCAGCTACAGTACAATAGGTAGACTAGGTTTTTTCTCTAGTCCCTGACTCCGGGATGGCACCTCTGGACCTGCTTGGGGCCTGGAGAAACACATCCAATGAAAGGAGGCAAACAGTGTGGGTGGCTTTGGGCCTTCAGGGACTTCAGAGCCCCGGGGCCTTCAGTAAACATAGGCAGTAGCTAGGGAGTAGTTACAGCAGGCCTTGGGCAAGATCCATGTTGTGCTGGCTTCAGGTCTGACCCAGTGCAGTCATAGTGGTGGTAGCCACAGGGATGCTTGTGTCACTCAGCCCCCAGCTGCAGGTGACTCAGTACAGAGAGAGAGACTCTGTATGTTTGGGACAAAGCAAAGGAAGAGAACAAGGGCCTCTGCCTGGTCATCCGGAGAATTCTCCCAGATCTTGTTGAAGACCATCAAGGTGTTACCTCTATCAATCTGAAAGAATCACAATGTTAGCAGGCTTGGGGTGTCCCCTAAGGCAGATCTAGCTATATTACAACACCCAAGACCTTTCAAATATCAAGAAGGCCTTCCCAAGAATAAGTACAAACAAGCCCAGACAGTAAAGACTACCTAACTTCTCAATGCCCAGACACCAACAAACATCTACTAGCAATAACACCATCCAGGACAACATGACCTCACCAAAAAACTTAAATGAGCCACCAGGGACCAATCCTGAAGAAACAGACATGTTTATACTTTCAGAGACAGAATTCAAAATAGCTGTATTTAGGAAACTCAAAGAAATTGAAAACAACACGGAGAAGAAATTCAGAATTCTCTCAGATAAATTTAACAAAGAATGAAAAAATTAAAAAAATAAAGCGGAAATTCTGGAGCTGAGAAATGTAATTAACATACTTAAGAGTACATCAGAGTCTCTTAAAAGCAGAATTGATCAAGCAGAAGAAAGATTTAGTGAGCTAGAAGACACGGTATCTGAAAATATACAGTCAGAGAAACAAAAGAAAAAACAATTACAAACAATGAAGCACACCTACAGAATCTAGACAATAGCCTGAAAAACGCAAATCTAAGAGTTATTTGCCTTAAAGAGGAGCAGAGAAAGGAACAGACATAGAAACTTTTTCAAAGGATAACAACAGAGAACTTCCCAAACCTAGGAAAATATACCAATATCCAAGTACAAGAAGGTTATAGAACACCAAGCAGATTTAACCTGAAGAAGACTACCTCAAAGCATTTAATAATCAAACTACCAAAAAACAAGGATAAAGAAGGGATCCTAAAAGCAGCACGATAAAGAAAACAAGTAACATACAATGGAGCTGCAATATGTCTGGCAGAAGACTTTTCCGTGGAAATCTGGCAGGCCAGGAGAGAGGGGCATAACGTATTTAAAGTGCTAAAGGAAAAAACTTTTACCCTAAAATAGTATATTTTGTGAAAATATCCTTGACATATAAAAGAGAATTAAAGACTTTCCCAAAAAAACTAAAGCTGAGGGATTTCATAAACCCCAGACCTATCCTACAAGAAATGCTAAGGGGTTAATAAGTTATAGGTAATCACCTGAAGGTACAAAGCTCACGGGTAATAGTAGTACACAGAAAAACACAATATTATAACACTGTATCTATGGTGTATAAACTACTCTTATCCTAAGTAGAAAGACTAAATGATGAATCAATCAAAAATAATAACTACAACAACTTTTCAAAACGCAGACAGTATGATAAGATATAAATAGAAACAAGAAAAAGCAGAGGATAACATTAAGGCACAGAGTTTTATTGGTTTTCTTTCTGCTTGTTTGTTTACGCAAACAGTGTTGAGTTGTTATCCGGTTATAATGAGTTATAAATATTCGCAAGCCTCAAAGTAACCTCAAATCGAAAAAACATGCAATGAATACACAAAAAATAAAAAGTAAGAAACTAAATCATAGCACCAGAGAAAATTACGTTCACTAAAGGAAGACAGGAAAAAAAGAAAAAAGGAAGAAAAGACCACAAAACAATCAGAAAACAAATAGCAAAACAGCAAGAGTAAGTACTTACTTATCAATAATAACATTGAATGCAAATAGACTAAACTCTTCAATCAAAACAATACACATACTTGTCCCATAAAATCACACATAATCTGAAATAAATACATGGAAAAAGATAGTCCATGTGAAGGGAAACCAAAAGAGCAGGAGTCACTATACTTATATCTGACAAAATAGATTTCAAGACAAAAATTATAAAAAGAAACCAAAAAAAGGTCATTATATAATGATAAAGGGGTCAATCCAGCAACAGAATATGACAATTTTAAATATATATGCACCCAACACTGGAGCACCCAAATATATTAAAACAAATATTATTAGAGCTAAAGAGAGAGATAAGCCCCAATACAACAATAGCTGAAGACTTTAACACCTCACTTTCAGCACTGGACAGATCTTCCAGACAGAAAATCAACAAAGAAACATTGGACTTAAATCTGTACTATAGACCAAATGGATTTAATAGATATTTACAGAACATTTCTTCCAACAGCTGCAGAATACACATTCTTTTCCTCAGCACGTGGATTATTATAAAGGCCGGATCGTACGTTAGGTTACAAAACAAGTCTTAAAACATTCAGAAAGGCTAGGCGCGGTGCCTGAAGCCTGTAATCCCAGCACTTTGGGAGGCCGAGGCGGTTGGATCACAAGGTCAAGAGATCCAGACCATCCTGGTCAACATGGTGAAACCCCGTCTCTACTAAAAATACAAAAATTAGCTGGGCATGGTGGCGTGTGCCTGTAATCCCAGCTACTCAGGAGGCTGAGGCAGGAGAATTGCCTGAGCCCAGGAGGTGGAGGTTGAAGTGAGCCGAGATGGTGCCATTGCACTCCAGCCTGGGTAACAAGAGTGAAACTCTGTCTAAAAAAAAAAAAAAAAAAAAAAAAAAAAAAAATTCAGAAAATTGAAATAATATCAAGTATCTTCCCTGACCACAATGAAATAAAACTAGAAATTAATAACATAAGGAATTTTGGAAGTCATACAAATACATTAAAATTAACAATATGCTCCTGAATGACCAGAAGGTCAATGAAGAAATTAAGAAGGAAATTGAAAAATGTATTGAGGCAAATGATAATGGAAACACAATATACCGAAACCTATTGGTACAGTGAAAGTATACTAAGAGGGAAGCTTGTAGCTATAAGTGCTTCCATTAAAAAAGACGGTAAAGTTTAAATAAACATCTAATGATGCATCTCAAAAAAAAAAAAAAAACAGAAAAGCAAGAGGAAACCAACCACAAAATTAGTAGAATAAAGAAATAATAAAAATCAGAGTAGAAATAAATGAAATTGGAATGAAGAAAACAATATAAAAGATCAAGGAAACAAAAAATAGCTTTTTTGAAAAGTTAAACAAAATTGATATATCTTCAGCCAGACTAAGAAAAAAAGATTGAAGATACCAATAAAATCAGATATGTAAAAAGAAACGTTACCACTGATATTGGAGAAACTCAAAGTATCATTAGTGGCTACCATAAGCAACTATGTGCCAATAAATTGGAAAATCTAGAAGAAATAAACACATTCCCAGACACATACAACCTACCAAGACTGAACAATAAAGAAACCCAAAACCTGAACAAATCAACATAAAATAATGAGATCGATACCAAAATAAAAAATCTCTCAGTGAAGAAAAGTCCAGGACTTGATGGCTTCACTGCTGAATCCCAAACATTTACAGAAGAACTAACACAAATCCTACTAAAACTATTCCAAAAAATAGAAAATGAGGGAATAGTTTTAAACTCATTCTATAAGGCCAGTATTAACATCATATCAAAATCTGACAAAGACACATCGATAAAACTACAGGCCAATGTCTCTGAAGAATATTGATGCAAACATCCTCAACTAAATACTAGCAAACCTAACTTAATAAATTAGAAAGAATATCATCATGATGAAGTGAGATCCATCCCTGGAATGATTCACCATATGTAAATCAATCAATGTGATACATCATGTCAACAAAATGAAGGATAAAAATCATATGATAATTTCAATTGATGCTGAAAAAGCATTTGATAAAATTCAACATCCCTTCATGATAAGAACCCTCAAAAAAATGGATGTAGAAGAAACATATCTCAACATAATAAAAGCTGTATATGACACACCCATTGGTAGTATCATATAGAATGGGGAAAAATTAAGACGGTTTTTTTCTAAGATCTGAAACATGTCAAGTATGCCTACTTTCACTGATGTTATTTAACATAATACTGGAAGTCCTAGTTAGAGTAATCAGACAAGAGAAAGATATAAAAGGCATCCAAATTGGCATGGGAGAAGTAAAATTATTCTTGTTTACAGATGATATAATCCTGTATTTGGAAAAACAAGACTCCTCAGAAAAACTATTTGAACATATAAACAAATTTGGTAAAGTAGCAGGATACAAATCAACATATAAAAATAAGTAGCATTGCTATTTTCCAACAGTGAAAAAAACTGAAAAAGAAATAAAAAGTAATCCCAAATACAATTGCCTCAAATAAAATTAAATACCTAGGAATTAACTGAAGAAGTGAAAGATATCTACAATCAAAAGTGTAAAACAATGATGAAAGAAATTGAAGAGAACACCAAAAATGGAAAAATATTCCATGTTCATAGATTAGAATAATTTGTATTTTTTAAAGGTCCATACTACCCAAAGCAATCTACAGATTCAGTGTAATCCCTATCAAAATACCAATGACATTCTTCAAAGTAATAAGCAAAAAAAATCCTAAAATTTATATGGAACCACAAAAGATACAGAATAGCCAAAGCTATCCTTAAGCAAAAAGAAGAAAACTGGATGAATCACATTACCTGACTTCAAATTATAATACAGAGCTATAGTAACCAAAACAGCATGGCAATGGCTAAAAACAGACACCTTGACCAGAAGAATAGATTAGAAAACTTAGAAACAAATCCTTACACTTACAGTTAACTCATTTTCAGCAAAGGTGTTAAGAACATAAACTGTGGAAAAGACAAGTCTTTTCAGTAAATGATGCTGGGAAAACTAGATATCCATATGCAGAAGAATGAAACTAGATCCCTAACTCTTGCCGTATAAAAAATCAAATCAAAATGGATTAAAGACTTAAACCTAAGACCTCAAACTATGAAACTACTACAAAAAAAATTGGGGAACCTGTTTAGGACACTGGTCTGGACAAAATTTATTGAGCAATACCCCACAAGCACAGACAACCAAAGCAAAAATGGACAAATGGAATTACATCAAGTTAAAAAGCTTCTGCGCAGCAAAGGAAACAACAAAATTACAAGACAACCCACAGAATGGAAAAATATTCGAAACCTACCCATCTGACAAGAGATTAATAGCCAAAATATATAAGGAGCTCAAACAACTCTATAGGAAACTATAATAATCCAATCAAAAATGGGTCAAAAGGTTTGAATAGACATTTCTCAAATAAAGATATACAAATGGCAAACAGGCACATGAAAAGGCATTGAACAGTATTGATCATCAGAGAAATGCAAACCAAAACTACAATGAGGCATCATCTCATTCCAGTTAAAATGGCTTTTATTCAAAAGTCAGACAATTACAAATGCTGATGAGGATGTATAACAAAGGGAAGCTTCATACACTGTTGGTGGGAATTTAACTTAGTACAACCACTATGAAAAACAGTTTGGAGGTGCCTCAAAATAACTAAAATTTGAGCTACCATATGATTCAGCAATCTCATCAATGTGTGTATACCCAAAAAGAAAGGAAATCAGAATATCAAAAAGATATCTGCACTCCCATTTTACTATAGCACTGTTCACAACAGCTAAGATTTGAAAGCAACCTAAGTGTCCCTCAGTGAATGAATGGATAAAGAAAATGTGACACATATACACAATGAAGTACTATTCAGCCTTTAAAAAAGTGTGATTTGCAACAACATGGATGGAACTGGAAATCATTATGTTAAGTGAAATAAGCCAGATATAGAAAAATAAATATTGCATGTTCTCATGTATTTGTGGCATCTAAAAATCAAAACAATCAAACTCATGGACATAGAGAGTAGAAAGATGGTTACCAGAGGCTGGGAAGGGTAGTGGGAGGCAGGGGTAAGGTGGGAAGTAGGATGGCAAATGGGTACAAAAAGAAAAAATGAATAAGACCTACTATTTGATACTATAACAGGGTAAATATAGTTAATAATAACTTAACTGTACATTTTTAAATAACTAAAAAAGTTTAATTGGATTGTTTGTAACACAAAGCATAAATGTTTGAGAGGATGGATATCCCCATTGTCTATGATGTACTTATTTCACATTGCATGGCTGTATCAAAACATCTTATGTACCCCACAAATATGCATACCTACTATGCACTCACAAAAATTTAAAATTAAAAGAAAAACAGAGTAAGAAAAAGCCTTTTAGCTCTGAATTTGGATTGAAATTATCAGTATAACCTCATGGGGCATTTAAAAATTAAAGGTAGATACACACTCATACATTTTCTAGATCAGTCCACCAAAAAGGTCTAGAAACTATGACCAATCCAGAATCAGTGAGCACTCCTGGGGCCTAGACTGGTGTCACCATACATTTTCCCTTTAAAATAAACCATGACCTTTTAAAGAAATGGTTAATTTCAGGCCAGGGACAATAAATGTAAAATATTGACCTGGAGTATCTTCTGGGAATGACAAGAAATTGATTCATTATCTTGAAAACTGAATAAATAAAGGGGAAAGACCAAGAATTTATCCTGTTTTCTCTATGTGAACTGTACCAAAAGGTAACCAACGGGTAACCAAATAGTAAATAAGGGAAATATATTTTTATAAAATTATTACAGCTAATAAATATAAGCAACTTGAAAAAATTAGAATACAACCATGTATAAAGAATTAAGAGATCCAAGTATGAGCATCAACAGCAGTTAACAACAATAGCCAAAAAAGAGCAAATACCAGATATCATGTCTCCAGATATCAATGTAAAAGAACGTAACACCACATATAATACTGACAAAAGATTGAACTCCAAGCTCCACCAGTCTCTTGATCCAAATTCCAGTTTACAGGAAATACAAAGGACATGGTGTCATGTAAACATGTTTCATAAGTACATAATCAGGAAACTCTGCCTCTGGGAAATTATCCAAGCCCAGTTCTTTGAAAAATGAGAGATGGGAGGAGAGAAAGAGAAACAAAAAAAGAGCAGGAGGAGGAAGAAGAGAAGGAAAAGGTGGAGGATGAAGAGAAGGAAGGAAAAAGGAAGACAAGGAAGAATAAGGAGAAAGAGAAAAGGAGAAAGAAGAGGAGGAGAAAGAAAAGGAGAAGAAGGAAAAGAGAAGAATGGAGGAGGAGAAGAGACAAATTATAAAATTTTAATTGCAGATTAAAAGTGACTTGAAAGACATATCAATTTTTTTAATGCGCAAGACTAAACTATAGTGTTTAAGGAAGCACACTTGGGTAATAAACCATAAAGATTTCAAAAGAAGTGATGACTGCAAAAGCCAGGATAATAATTACTTTTGGAAGGAGGATGAGACTGTGATGAGGTGACGATTTCTGTAAATGTTCCATTTTTTTGTTGTCCCAGATGGTGGTTACAATAATGTTCACCTTATGATAATGTGCTAAATATTTTGGTGTGGTTTCTTGTACTTGCCTTTTATTTTACAATAAAAAGATTTTTAAATACTAATGCTATTTTCAGAATACAGACAACAGAGAAATAGAGAAGCAACTTTTTCTTTTTTTGAGACGGAGTTTCGCTTTTGTTACCCAAGCTGGAGTGCAGTGGTTGCTCACCGCAACCTCCGCCTCCTGGGTTCAGGCAATTCTCCTGCCTCAGCCTCCTGAGTAGCTGGGATTACAGGCATGCGCCACCATGTCCAGCTAATTCTTTTTGTATTTTTAGTAGAGCCAGGGTTTCGCCATATTGACCAGGATGGTCTCAATCTCTTGACCTCGTGATCCACTTGCCTCGGCCTCCCAAAGTGCTGGGATTACCGGCTTGAGCCACCACGCCTAGCCGAGAAGCAACTTTTTAATCCATGAATGGGTTAGGCAGGTGTCTTGCAAAACATCAGTTATGACAAAAAGCTAGTAAGAAAACTACCTAAAGAAAAACAAAAAATTTTCTGCCTAGCCCCATGACATTATTCTGGAATAAATATCTCAGACTTTGGGAAGATATTGTTGCATCTAATTATGTCTAATATCTTGCACTTATCAAAGAATGGGTAGATTTATGGGAAGAATAACCCAGCAGGTAGCATGTGAGATTTTTCCAAATAATCATGGTCATTTTGCCTATTAGGTGTCTCTCTTGCAAAAGAAGAGGCAGGCTTCCCACCTGAAAAAGCATAAAAAAGAAAAAGAGAGAGAGAGAGAGAGAGAGAAACCAAAGGCAAAAAGAAGGAAAGAAATAATAATGATACGAGTAGAAATTAGTTAAGCCAATGAAAAAATAAGGATAATCAATGAATCAAAGAGCTGGTTCTTAGAAAAGATGCAAAAAATTGACACATTTCTTCAAGACTGATAAAAATTACCAATACCAATGATTAAACAGCAGAACTTGCAGATTTTGCAGACATCAAAAGTACAATAAAAAATACTATGAACAGCCCCACACACATCAATGTAATAATTTAGAAGGGACGACTTCTTCAAAAACACAAGCTACAAAAGTCATCCAATATAAAATAGACAATTTGAATAGCTGCATTCATGATTTTAATACTACCAAAAAGAAATCTCCAGACCCAAATGGTTTCACTGGAGAATTCAAATATTTAAAGAAAACTAAAGTCAATTCTAAGCAATCCCTTCCATAATATATCAGAGGAGGAAACACTTCTATATTCATTTTATAAATCTAGTTCTTCCCTGATACAAAAACCAAACTAAAACAGCAGAATAGCAAAGAAACTACAGACCAATGTCCTCAAAAATGTAGATACAGAAATTTTTAACAAAATATTACCAAATAGAGTTTAACAATATGTAAAAGCAATTATATATTATAACAAAGTGGGGTTTATTTCAGGGATGCAAGGCTGCTTCAATATTCAAAAAAATCAATCGGAGTAGTTTACCATTTTAACAGGCTAAAGAAAAATAACACATTATTATATTAATCAAAACAGAAAAAGCATTTGACAAAAAGCAACACCCATTTATGACAAAACCTATGAGAAAAACAGAAATAGAGGAGAACTTCCTCAACTTTATCCACAAGGAGCATATAGTCTATATTATATTTGATAGCGAGAAACTGAATGTTTTCCCTATAAAATCAGAAACAAGGCAAGGATGTTTATTCTCACCACTCTTATTCAACATAGTACTGAAAGTCCTAGCCAGTGCAATAAGGCAAGAAAACAAAATAAAAGGCATACATATTGGAAAGGAAGAAATAAAACTAGCCCTACTTGCATATGATGTGACTGTTTACAGAGAAAATTGCAAGGAATTCACAAAACCTCCCAGAACTAACTCAAAAAGCTCACAGGATACAAGGTAAACATACAAAAAATCAATTTTATGTCTATAATAAATAGTAACAAACATGTGAACACTATAATTAAAGTGCAATACCACTTAATTGATCAAAAATGAAATATTTAGGAATAAATCTAACAAAATATGTATAGGACTATATGTTGAAAACTACAGAACCTTGATAAAATACCCCAAATAAGTTCTAAATAAATCAAGAAATATACAATGTTTATATGCAGGGAAACTCAGCAAATTAATATATAGGTTGAACACAGTTCTTATCAAACCCCTAGCAAGATTTTTTGTATATATAGAGAAGAGCTTTCTAAAATTTACATGGAGAGACAAACAAATAGAACAGCTAAAACAATTTTCTTTGAAAAAAGAATAAAGCAGGAAGAATCAATATAACCAATTTCAAGACTTTTATTATATAGCTATAGTAATCAAATTGAATGAACCTGCCTCACTATTATTCTGATCTTTCCTATTTCAAGAAATGGCAACCATTTCTGATTAAAGTGACTTCTCACTATTACATGTATTTCTAATAGACATTAATAGCACATTACACATATTAGATCCATTAAGTGAAACACACATCAGCAAATTTGTGTGCTGCATGCCTCGAATGGAGCAGACATGATAGCATACTTGATTAAAATCCTGGCTAAAAGTGCTTGTATCCAAGAAGTCTCTAGTATAGATTTCATTTAGTTTATGTATATATAAATTATATTAACTGCTTTGGTTTCTAAGTGCTTACATGTGATGCTACAGTGATATTCAGCAACATGCACTCTACTACATTTTTCATGCCGCTACAGACTAGATATGTCTTCAAAACATAAATTTAACAGCAGAATTTTATCTAATCTTCTGGCTCGTATCTATAAACCAAACATTTCAATAATGTTTTCTACATTCAAACAAAACTACTACAGTTTTTGCATTGGAAATTTTAAAGACAAAACTAGGCTTTAATTGCATTCTCGCTGATTCTGATTATTTGAAAAGCACACCAAAGTTTACTTACAGTAAATGCTTAAATCTTACATTTTATTTGCATTTGTTTTAAGGCCAGAGATTTATTGAAACAATATCAAAAAAACATTTTTAAACTTTAGTAAATACAGTATCTCATTTTATATAGCAAAATACTCAAAATTTGTGCCAGTTTTCCTGTGGTTTGTAAAATCTGGTGTACAGTATGTTTGGTGAGTAAAGCCAAATCATTGGGACAGAAAATACAGTCCCAAGCTAATACATCACTTTACCATCTAGCATTTATCAAACACATAGTAGGAAGCAGGAAAACAGTGCTAGGCATGTTTTGCATTTTAAGGTAGCAAATACATTGAAACATTCTCTTAAAGTCGGCTCTCTTTCATTGAAATAAACAAATTCTCATTTAAAAAACAAAAATAGGAAATTTCTTGAAAATGACAAGAAAACAAATTGCAAGAGAGGTCTATCTGTGATGATTTTCTTTTTCCTGAAGAGGAAAAAGTGGAACATATTCCTACTGTCACAATCCCTTTTAGCTATGTGACTTCAGTTACACAAATATGTAAAAAGCAGAATCTGAGACAACTTGGTTAAGTCTTACAACATGAGCCTAAGCCCCTTCTTACTCCCTTATTTTTTTATGCCAGGACATTGTTCGGAATGACCTAGTTATAGACATTCTGACAGACAGCACTAGGAGGTTGTCAAGTTTATTAATTCTTTCTCCCTTTTTTCCTGAGACATTTTATGTTTATTTCCTTTTGGTTTCCAAAAGTCACCTTTTTGCAAGAGACTACAATTTCCTCTGTTAATTCTGTATATTTTTAACTAAGCTCACACATTTAATGTACCAAGTAACTTGTAACACTGATCAGCATGTGATGAAGTCACTAGATGTGTACTGAAACCTTTTTTTTAAATCTATCTTTATTCTATAGAAACGGTTCTGAGTTGTCATCTTGTAATAATCAGATAAACTCCATACATAATCTAATTATCACACTCATTTCTTAAATTCATCTAGCCTAAACTTTGGCTATGGCTCTACTTGTCCAGACACACTGATTAAAGTAAAAAGGATATCATATGTGACAAGGAATGTGTCAAAATATAAAATATTCACTGTTTTATATTATAGGTATGATTCTTCACCAAAATCAGCAAAACCTGACGAAACGTAATTCCCCTGAGGGCAAGACCTTCATCTCATTCACCACTCTATCCCTAGCACCTAAAACAAGGTCTGGCATATATCAAGGATTCATTATATATAAACTAGTTAAATGACTTACTAGTGAATTAATATATAAATAATCCATAATTGATAACCGTATCAATAATGCCTCATATAAATACTTAAAACTTTAATGTACAGACAGCATAGAATGGCTGTGAGTTTTAAAAAATTTTTTAAATACTCTGAGTGAGTGAAAATGTAGAAAAATGAAAGAGGGACTATCATCTGCTGCTGGTGAAAATGTAAATTGATACATTTCTGGAGGATAACTTACAATATATGCTATAAGTTTTACATCCAAAAACTTACAAATTTATCTTAAGAAAATGATGAGATTTGGGCATAAAGATTTACTGACAAAGATAATAGAATTTTTATTATAATAACAAAATTGAAATGTTCTATATATCCCAAAATAATGGAGTGGTTAATTAAATTATAGTATACTCACAGAATTGAATATTATGCGACTAGCAAAAACTGTCATTCAATGAAATAAAAAAGATGATCCAGAGATAACATCAATTTTTTAAAATTCAATATGCATATTCATAAAAGAGTGGAAAACACATCAAAATACTAAGTAATTTGTTGTTTATTGGTGGCATTACAGATGATATGCTTTTTCAGATTTTGTTATTGCTCTTTTCAATATTTTCTAAATTTTCTATGATGAAAAATTATTTACTTTTGAACTTACATTATTTTAATAAAATTAATCTAAAATCAAAATACAAAGGAAAAAAAAACTAGTTTTAAACTAGTTTTAAAACCAGAAAGCCTTCTAGGTTTGAAACTAGGCTCGGGCACAACTTCCTCAACCCTCTCATCTTGCTGCTTCATGTATTTAATACCGTCTACATTGCAGGGCTTAGCACAGTTCCGTGCACATAGTAGATAATAAATAAATAATGCCCGATAATAACTACATTCAGTTAATACTTAGACATAAGTATTTATAAATGAAGACTACGAAATATACTTTTACAAAAATTTCCCTATTAATACCTTCACTCTTACCAAAAACTTATTTCATTGCCTGTTGCATGGGTCAGTTCGAAAAACAATTAATTACATATGGAAGGATTATATGAAGTTACAATCAGAGCAATTACTAATGTAGTCCACCAATATATTTTCGAGCATATTGCTCAAGTGCTTAAAATGTGATTTTTTTTAAAAAAAAAGTCTATCTAAAACATTTTATAACTGGCTAGCTTTTATGACAATTTAAATTTTTCCATATGGCCAACAGCTGACAGTATTATGCCAGCTTTAATGTTCCTCTCCTTTTTTTATATAAATATGCACTTTCAAAAACAGATTTAAATTATTGAGAAGAGAACCATGAATTTTTATAGAGTTGGTGTTGACATAGGGCTTTGTAATACTTAAACTAAACCTTTATGGTATATCGTTTATGTCATTTTTTTCTCCATTGCACACATGAGGCTTTAACTCTATGCAATTGTTGAAGAAGTGGGTTTAAAGTCTCCTTAATGTGATTGATTCTTCTACAACAAATGTGCTAACAGCCTACATCAATCTGGGCTTTTGACCTTTGAAGATCCACACTTAGAGTTTGAAGATCTACATTTGGGTCTTAACCCCACCCTAACTTAACCTAACTAACCCTAACTTAGTTTTAGCATGAGGATCAAATAAGCTCAAACATAAGTGAGCACTCTGTCAATGGTAAAAGCACATCTAGGGTCTCTTGGCCCCAGCTCTGCATGAAATTGTGATTCTGTACTCATGTGAGTTTCGGAAACTATTTCCATGTTGGAGAACCACATATACATTAGCACAAATAATCTGTCATTCTCAAGGTTAGAGAGGAGTTTGGTGGAGCGTGCTAGAATTATCTCAGAATTGCCTGGAGAATGTTATCATAATAAACATGCAATCTCATTCCCCTCCACCCCCCATAACTAGCAATCAAATCTGGACTCACTCTTGAGGTGAAGATACATTGTTGAAGTGAGGAAAAGAAATCTGTTTTTCAAAAGTATCTAAGGGCTTCTGATATATGGTCATGCCATGAGCTAAAGATGATCATTTCTACATTAACATATGGTCCTGACTTTATAATTCCATTATTTTGCATACTGTGTGAGTAATATCTATTAATGCCCCACAAAATTGGAAATTGTGATTCCTTCTCAATTCTGTTTTTTCTACCACTTTTTTCTTCTTCACTTCATTGAGGCTTCTGGAACAAAATACAATCAGTATTCACTTTCTGATATAGTGAGACATATTTTCACCAAAACGACAGACTGGATGTTCAGATGACAGTGATTACAATGTCTTGAACATAGTAGGAAATAGATAACAATTTAATATTATTTATTTGATATTTTAAAATAACAACTTCACTGAGATATAATTCACACACTATTTCAGCCATTTAAAATATACCATTCAGTGACTTTTAGTATATTCAGAGTTATGTGATCACCACAATCCATTTTAGCACAGTTCAGCATCTCCAGATAAAACCCTGTATCCATTAGCTATCACTTTCCATTTCCCCTCACCTTACACAGTTTTGTACACATTTCTATTTGCACATATATTTTAAATCCCTGCGGGCATTTTCCTTGGAGTAGGATCCTGGGTCATATGGTAACTCTATGTTTAACTTTTTGAGGAACTGTCAGATTGTTTTGACAGCCACTGTGACTACTAATTCCTACTAATAAATACGACTGTTGCAGGAAAATCTATATAAAAAATGATAACTAGAATGTAAGTCTCTACAAATAAAATCCCCTCTAAAGCTGCATGATTTTACATTCCCACTAGCAAAGTGTGAGGATTTTACTTTCTCCACATTCTCATCAACACTTGTTATTGTCTGTCCTTTTTATTATAGTCATCAGAGTGGGTGTGAAGTGGTATCTCAGTGTGGTTTTGATTTGCATTTCCCTAGCAGCTAAGAATGTTGAGTATCTTTTTGTGTTTTCATTAGCCATCTCTATACCTTTTTTGGAGAAATGTCTATTCAGAATCTTTGCCCCATCTTCAGTTGTGCTATGTCTTTTTATTATTGAGTTATAAGCATATTTTCATATATTCCAGATACAAGTCTCCTATCAGATATTTGCTTTGTAAATATTTTCTTCCATCTGTATGTTGCCTTTCACTTTCTTGATGGTATCCTTTAAGCACAAAAGTTTTAAATTTTTAATGAAGTCCAATTTATATCTCTTCTCCTTTGTTGCTTGTTCTTTTGGTGTCATAACAAGGACGTCTTTGCCTAACCCAAGGTCACAAGATTTACTTCTCTATTTTCTTCTAAGAGTTTACAGTTTTGCTCCTACATTTAGGTCTACGATGCATTCTGAGTTATAACTTTTTAAAAGTGGGTCCTTTTACCTGTAAATTCATTAAAATACATTCATTTGTTTAAATGTGATCAACAGAGATTATGTCCCATTTCACAGGATTAACAACTTGGAAGGGGAAAAAAGGCAATTCAAAAACATGCTGGGAAACAATATTTCCAATTTATGACTTCCTTGAAGGATATTCTGTATCCTCAATGTCATGAGCATTAAAGCAATCTTCTCATTTAGGCTGACTCTTACTTTGTTTTTTGGACTCTTACTATGTGGACTTCTTTGGGTTTTCCTATTTAGGGTCAGCTCAGCTTCTTGAATTTGTTTGTCTTTTGTAGGTTTTGTAGGTTGTAGATTTTGTGGATTTGTCTTCTGTTAAACTTGAGAAGTGTGTAGCTCTTATTATATATCTTCAAATACATTTTCAACCCCAAGCTTTTTCTCTACTCATTCTGGGACTTGGTTGATATGATTACTAGATCATTTTTTATAGTTACACAGGTCCCTGAGGCTCTGTTCATTATTTTCTAATCTATTTTTTCTCTTTTATTTAGATAGAATGATTTATATTGTTCTATTTTCAAGTTTGCTGACTCTTCTCTTTATCTTTTCCATTCTACTGTTGAGCCAATCCAATGAGTTTTTAATTTTATTTATTGTATTTTTCAGTTCTAACATTTACTTTTGGTTTTTCTTTATATCTTCTATTTTTCTGCTGAGACTTTCCCTTTTTTAACTTGTTTCAGAGTGTTTATAGTTGCTTACTGAAGCAATTTTATAATTGTTGCTTTAAAATCCCTGTCAGATCATTCCAACATCTATTCCATGTTGATGTTCTCTTCTATTCATAATATTTTATCACTCAAGTTGAGGTTTTCCTGGTTCTTGGTACGACAGGTGATTTTTACTGTATTCTGGACATTATACTTATTATTTTACTAGACTTTGAATCGCATTTAAATCTTATGTTTTAACAAATGTCCTCTGACACATCACTAAGGGGAAGGGGATGCTGCCTCATTTCTGCTGAATGACAGTGGAAGTTCAGGTTCCTTACAAAGCCTCCACTCATACCACAGTGGAAAGAGAGTGGCTCATGACCTCTGGGAAAAGATGCAAATCCTAGTTCCTACTATCTGACACAACCCCAGCAACCAGTGGAAGAGATACCTCATTACCTCCAGGTGAGGGTGGAAGTTCAGGGTTCCCACTCAGCCTTTGCTGACAAGGGTGGAAATAGGACCACCATATTTTCTGTGATGTATGGATAAAGTAGGGGGACAATTTTCTAAACTTTTTCTGTTTTGCTAGAATGAGCTTTTCCTGGTTCTTTGGCTAAACAGACTAGAATTTTATTGAAGCATTTTTATTTGCACTTTTGGCATTTCCATGTTACTGACTTCTGGGATATACATGACAAAAATAAAAGTGAGGGATTTCACTGAAATGCGATTGCTCAGGTTTCAAGGCCCCTAATTCATCTATCTCCTCTCCATCCTTCAGAGTTTGCTTATGTTTATTTTATGCACAATGTTTATGATTTCAATAGCATTTAGCAGGAGAAATAGAGAGAAGTGTGTGTATTCTATCTTTTTCAGAACCAGAATTTAATATATTTGATGTAAATGTTCTCTATATGTATATTATTTCTTCAAAAATTTTTGTGGTCTGATAGTATTGTGATTTCACTCATTCAGGGCTTGCTCAGAAATGTTTTTCACTATTACTATATCTTTACATATTTCTCTGAGATATTTTCATTTTATCGTTAAAATTTTCATAATCTCCAAAGCACTTCCAACTGCATTTTTGCCACAAACCTAGGTTTCTGGGAAAGTATAACATCCACAGCCACAAAAACCAATTTTAATGAAAGTACAAAAGTAGTATATGATCATTCCACATGAGTGAAGGATGAGATGCTACTCAACATATCTTGCATAGACTTTTTCCAAATGCACACGACCAGAGCCTGCTTATTCTCTTAATTTCAGCCTCACCTGAACAGATGTTTCTAGCTGATTTTCTTCTACTTGTGCACTGATAGTCTCATTTATTCTGATTATCGTTTTGTGTTTTTATTGAGCATGATCTTCTATTTGCTCATTTTCATTCCCCATTTCTGTTTGAGCACCTCCATCATCTTTCACACAGTTTGCTTTTGATGTCTGAAAAAGCCAATAATACCCACAAATCTGCTGTGGCTCAGATGCTCACTACAAAAGTCTTTTCCTTTTCAGTCCATCTCCTGAAGATATTTTCCTGGCAGGCAATAAAACAACTTTAGAGAAATAATGTCTCATTTACTTCTCTCCATTTAATTTGCTTTTTAAATTCTTTCTCATGTTGGGAATTTGTATGGGAAAAAAAACTTCATTGTTTTCAGCCTGTCTCATGAACTAAACATAACCTTTGACAACATTTCAGTGATACAACGCTCATTTGGAAATTTTAGTAAAAATGTGAATCCTGTTTGGTGCGGCATGTTTGCTAACCATTGTTACTTTCATATCTGCAATATTTTGAGACAAAGGATTATAAAATCCAAGTAATCTTGTCCCTGACTGTTCTTTTGGTTAGCAACGGGCTTTCATGAAACTTAGTACGAGGTAATACAAATTCACGCAAGTAAGCTAACGCAAGCTGATTTGAAGTCTCCATACCACCACTCCTTTTATTTTCTCCAATCACCTAGGAAAGGGTAAAATAACCAACAAACAGAAACATCAGGCCTGCTACCCTGTTTTTTCCTATTCTTGGCATGAATAGAATTGTTACTGAAATCCTCTGGGCTCTTATGACATCATTATAGAAATGTCCTCTCACAGATCATCCCCTTCCCTGCCTGCTTTGTAGTTGAAATAATTCTTTTCAAAAATAATTTGCAAATTGTTTTGTATGACACCAGTGACATTTATTACAGGTATCGAGTTCAGCAAAAAACAACAAATTATTTCTATTTAATTCATTTATCAAATGCTAAGGGCTATGGTAAGAATTTAGTGGTCAGGTCACTGAGTATCTCACAGTGAGGAGAAAAGTTTTGTTCTCAGTCAGATGAGTTAACATGGAAGGCACTGGTCAAGAAGAAGTCTGCCAGAGAAGAAAGATGGTGGCATTGAACAGAGAAGCTCCAGACAGAGGCCAAAGAGTAACCACAGTATCATTACTTGATTTGATTTGCCGTCATTCTTTAATTTTAGAAAGTGGTTCTTTTCCATTATTTCTTTAAAATTGTTTTACTTGGGTCTTTTTTTTTTTTTTTTTTTGCAAATTGCTATATCACATGGGTAAAACTTATTCCTTGGTTATATCTAACTCTTCATCCTTAATTATAATCTAACTGATATGCCATTATATACACACTAGGATTATATTTGAAAGGTAGGTTGAAGCCATGTCCAACTTTCCTAACTGTACTACATACCATAACGCTTTAGTGTGATGCAAGTACCTCCCCAAGTACTTTTCTCCACTGGAATAATACCTGAAGAATTTATCTTAACAGACTGTGTTTATAGAACTCAGCATCTCTCTGTAAAACAATGAAATTCCTTTTACTCTATCTTTGCCTCTACTCAGTTGAGAGCATTTTCAAAAGCAGAGATCAGTCTCTCCTTTAGTTTCATTGATTCTATCCAATGTAAGAAAAAAACAATTGTTTCATAAAACTGTAGCATCTCTCTCTTATTAACTTCCATACACAATGCTTATAACTGTAGCTGTAAAACTGGCTATACCATGTTTTAGTTGTAGTGATGCTCAACCTCAAAAAAGAAAATATTCCAAGATCTCTATTAAATGGCATCTTAATTTGAACTATTTTAAGTTGAGCTATTTTAACTCATGTTTCAAAATTTGTTACTAATATATTATGGGTGTTGTGGGTTTACTAAACAAAAAGTTATTGGGCAGAAATGAAGCTCTTCAGTAGTCCCCACAAATGAGAAAGGATTCTGAAATGGATAAGCAGAAATCTACATGCTGGGATCTTGAGAAATGAGTGAGAGAGATATCACTTGGAAATGTAAAAAGACCACAAATGAGTGAAGCTCTTACTAAAGTCACCTGAAGTGCCCTGTTCAAAAGGACTGCTAGCCTAGCTGAAGAGATAACATTGTACCCTCATGTAAACTGGTCTTTGACTAATATCAAGAATTCTCCACTGTTAGCAATCCCACACTGGCACCTGCTCTTGAGAGCCTTTTCTTCTTGCAAAGTGGGAAAGTAGGAATTATTCATTCCTCATGCTTAATGCATTCATGTGAATTCTTCATATACTATTCAAACACTTTCATGTTGATGGTACCTTGAGATTTTTGATGTTTATTTTTGTGCATCTTCTTGTCTCCTGGCCCACATATTCCCTTTTCTTCGTCCATCTGCCTTTACTTCTCCCACCATATCTATCTATATCTTGCAAAGCAAAGGGACTTTAACATTTTCGCTTGCAGTACTCTTTCCCTAGAATTGGTGCCAACAAATTACAACCATTGACGGGCCCTGGTGTGCTCATACGCTTCTGTACATCACCACTAGAAACAGTAAGAGACGACAAGCAACTGCAGATTGAGCATCTAGCGTGGATATATAGAGCTAACATCCACCACTTGGCAAGCTGCGTTCAGGGAGGCTTACTTAGCTCTCATTCCGGGATTATTATAAAAATAAATCTTTTAACATTTGTTTGGGATTAAAAGTGAGGGAATCTAGACTCACATTTAAAAATGCACATCCTGATGAATAATAAATACACTTAGTAAATATACATTAAGGGAGAATTATATTTTCTGCAGCTTGTTGTGTTTCACTGAAGGCATTCCCCACATAACAATGAATTAACAGAACCTGAATATCAGACCACGATTAGAGTAGGCAGTGTCTAATTTGTACCATATCTTAGAAATTTTTTTAAAAATGCCTAAAACAAGAGCAGATCAAAATGAATGGGATGCAACGTATTTATGAGATGAAAGAGGAGAGGCCTTCAAGACATTCCAGGGCAACAGATAGGAGGCTGTCTGGGCTGTGCTAGAAAGAGCACCAGGATCAGAGCAAACACTGTGAGTACCAGTCTTACCTTGGCCACCAATCCTCTGCCTTGGATTCCTCTGCTGCAAAGGGAATTAGGATCCCTGTGATGATCACAACACTTCATGGATACAGAACGACATGCAAACTATGTAACTGACACATGTATTTGACAACCATGAAATAAGGTTAGAGATCCTACAATTTCAGGATCAAGGGAACATCTAAGAAAATGATTCTGTCATGTTAGCCATAAGCAAATCTGCAAAATTAACTTTCTACCCCTTTAGGTTCTCCCATGTTTCTATATTCATTTCCACTAGTCCTTCCCTTCCAAATCCTCCATGGTGGTCTGCTCATGCGATCCACCTTCCCTTTACTTAGTTTTCCCCTCATCCACACTCCCCACCCAGCCTTGCCTGTTAGACAACACTATCTCCAGCTGACTACATCCATGTTTAACTGTCCTGGACTCTCTTTTCTGGACCCCATTCTCTGTTAATGCAAATCTGATGAATACACAGGCTCAGGAGTTAGCAAATCTAAGTTCAAACCATAACTCCTCTTCTTGTCAACTATAAAACTTAGCAAAAAAAAACCCATGAAGAAAAACATATGTGCCTTTGTCTCCTCATCTGTAACCTAACAATAATAATAGTACTGGCCTCACTGCACTCTTCTGAGGTTAAATGAGATAATAAGGGTAAAGCCTCTAGTGCAATGACTGGAACGTAAACAGTTAGTATTAGTTATTATTTGGGCTCACATGTTACTGATGGATATCAGTGTAATGTCCTCCCCTCCAAAGCAACTCTTGATTTTATCAGCAGCCTTAAAATTAAAGGCGAGTAGGCCGGGCGCGGTGGCTCAAGCCTGTAATCCCAGCACTTTGGGAGGCCGAGGCGGGTGGATCACGAGGTCAAGAGATCGAGACCATCCTGGTAGACATGGTGAAACCCCGTCTCTACTAAAAATACAAAAAATTAGCTGGGCATGGTGGCGCGTGCCTGTAATCCCAGCTACTCAGGAGGCTGAGGCAGGAGAATTGCCTGAACCCAGGAGGCAGAGGTTGTGGTGAACCGAGATCGCGCCATTGCACTCCAGCCTGGGTAACAAGAGTGAAACTCCATTTCAAAAAAAAATAAAAATAAAAAAAATAAATAAACAAAAATAAAAAATTAAAGGAGAGTATAATTACACGATTTGTAAATGCATGACAGGGTGCGGATTCTTGAGGGCAGGGGCACAGTGCCCCTTGGGCCAGGCGACCAAACTTTCAGTGCAGGATATTCCATGACACTAGCCAGCCCTGCTTACTGTGGCTGCTATCCAGTAGCATCTCCTTCATTTGCATAACAACAGAAAATGCAGGGACCTGCACCAGAAGACAGACAGGAATATTGGGATATCATTTACTCTGGGGCCTTGTCAAATGATCTGCTCTTTATCCAGGACTGGGTAAACAGAAATATTTTTGCAAAAACAAGTAAACACTGTGCTGTGAAGTGATTTCACCAATAACTATTTAATAGTCCATTACCAGCTTTTCCAGGCAAACAATCACCAAACCTCCTTTTTCATGGAAGGGGCAGTCATTGCCTTGTTTATGACTTGGTAGGATGAAGGTGTTGGGAAAGCAGCGGGTACAAAAGAGGTGACATCAAAATTACTTGCCCCTCTTTGAAGCTTTCCAGGTAAGCTGTGTCCAGATGCAAGGACACTGTGTTAAGGCTGTCTCCTGTGTCACCCCTGAAAAGCCCCGTGAATTTTAATTGAAATTACCTTTCAGCACTGGCACTCTGCCTTATTTGCAATTTGTATTATGAAGGACAATGCTAAATAAGAAGGGTGACTTTTTTTGAAATACGGACTCCAAAACTGTATGTTGGCAACCCTCCCCTCCTCACCTAAGAAATAAACACAAGATTTCTTTTTTCACTAAAGGACAGTAAACATCTTTGGTTATAGATATTCAAAAGCCAACTGAAACAGCATGGCAAGTGGTAGTGGGAGAAGGTCCCCAAGGTAGAAAGCTACTCATAGAAATGGAAACAAGCAGAAGAACAAACAGAAAAATACCCATGTTTTCATCCTATACTTCAAAGCTGTATTGAAACCATGGTTCCTCCTGTCACAAGGCATTTCCTAAAAATTCGTGAAACTCTTTAAAACAGGAAGTTCACACTTTTACTTTTTCAGTATGATTCTTCCTCCTCAGTCCTACTTTAGCTCGTTTACTCACTGAACAGAATACTTTTTAAACTAAAAACTGATACTTGCCATAAATATCTTTCCTGCAAAGCATCCCCAACCTCACCCCAGAGCAGCCCTCTCCCTTGTGCGGTATTCCAAGCTGGTGTCCTGCTGCTATCTTGCGACTTAGGACCGGTTTCCCTAGAAGGTAATACCAGATGAACAAGATGTAGCATTTCAAAAATGCAACCAAGTGAGAGAATAT
This sequence comes from Callithrix jacchus, assembly GCF_049354715.1. Classification (NCBI taxonomy): domain Eukaryota; kingdom Metazoa; phylum Chordata; class Mammalia; order Primates; family Cebidae; genus Callithrix; species Callithrix jacchus. Next base: position 125,667,099 of record NC_133508.1, read on the forward strand.
GTAATGCTTAGCTAATTATGAAATATGATAGCATCTTAGGGGGAAAACATCAAATCCTCCTATTGAATATAGGCAATCTCAATAAACCTCCAACTTCTTAATGTAGAAACATGGAAACCCTTTGCTCAGGACCCAGATACATGCCAGAGATAATACGCCAAGAGAATAATTGTTTCCCCATGATGGGCTACTCTGATTATCTATCCCATTATGAATCAAGCCCTTGAAAATCCAAAGGTAAGCAGCAGTTAAACAGCTATAAACAATGGTTAATGAGAATTTCGAGGAAATCTGATGAAGTGACAAAACTATGAAACCCAGTGCAGAAATGAGTTCCTACGTATGAAAAAAAATATGGCTTCCTGAACTTCAGACCCTGTATGCCCTCTCTCCTTTTCCTCCTTTCTCCCATTCTGCGTTCTTCCCTCCAGTTCATTTTTCTTTCTCCCTGCTTCCCCTGTCTCTTTTGCTCTTCCCATCTTTGTCTCCTCCACTTTCCTTCTATCTCTACATCTCATTAAAAGACACTTCACTCTCCCATAGACTTGTCACAATATTCACATGGGAGTTTACCGTAAGCATATTTGATTCCTTGTTATTTTTTAAATTGAAGTTAATTCTTCCATATCACATTCTTTCTGTGTCCAAAATAAAACCAAGTTAATATGATATCCCTGTTTATTTTGAAGCCATTAGCCAGTGATGGGGTGGGGGTAGGGGAAGCAGAATAAAATTAATGATTCTGACTCTCAAAAAAATTCTTAAAAGCTCTAAGAACCTCTTTGAATTAGGTTTATTTTGTTCCTTCTTTCTGCTTCTCAACTCTTTTTTAACATATGTTCATCATAAATTTATTGAGTACTTAATGTTTGCCAGGAAGTTTACACATACAATCAGTTGGTGGAAAGATTATAAGGAAAGGGGAAAGGTTTTTATACTTTTTTACTTTTTCCTCCAAAATGTATTCCTCATCTTTTCTTTGCAAGAAAACCAGTATAGAAAAAAAAAAAAAAGAGAAAGAACACAAACACACATACCACACAAATCATATACACCACATACAAGGCACACATACCACACACACACCACCATACATTCACTGTACGCCACACACACCTCACACACCACACACCCCAGTATCACACACACCATAAATCACAAAACACACAACACACCATACATACCCCACAAACCATGCACACATCATGAAAATACCACATATTGCACACAGCATACACCACACACACCATATATAAACTGCACACCACACATTCCAAACATACCACATACACCATATATACCACCCACCACACACACCCCTCACACATCACACACCATACACACCATATAGACTCCACACACCATGTACACACCATGCACATACCATGCACATACCACATACCACACACAGTACATACACACACACACACCATACACAACACCTCACACACACACCACATACCCCAAACATACCACATACACCACACACACATCATACACATCAAACACACACCACACACCATGTGCCCCATACACACCCACAAACTACACATACTCTATGTGCTACCACACACCACACTCAAACACACCACATCACACATCCCATACACACTCTACACAACACACCCCAACACACACCTCATACCCCACACACATACCACGAACATACTACACACTACACAAACACAACACACCCACTATGCACACACCCAATGCACACACCATGCACATACCACACAGATACCACACATATCACATGCCCATGCACACACCACACACCACACACACCCGACACATCACACCCACCACACACAATCACACATCGCACAACTCACACACACACACCACAACACACACACACACACACACACACACACAGAAGTCAAACATGCATGAACTTCCACTTTCCTCTGTTTCCGAGTTCCGCCTCTATGTAGTCTTTACCCTGAAATTTGGGCTTCCTTCCAGGCACACTGGAGAGGGAAAATACAGGACAGAGACAGTGCCCAGAGGCCAAATTCTTCCCTTTCCAAATCTAAAAACTTGGAGCAAGAAGTGCAGATGGTGGTACTCTAAGAGACATGGAGCATATGACCACATGCTCTGTGAGGTAGATGCCATTCTCTCAACTGCATGTCAGAGGTGAGGCACTTGGCTCAGCAGGTCCGCAGCAGATCCTAACCCAGCTATCTGACCGGGACAGCCAGACCCTTTCCATTCTTCTCCATCGCTGCCTTCTGGGCCTTGACAAACTCCAGCTGATTCTTTACCACTCAGTTACATTTCTTTCCTACTTGAGTGATCCTACCCTTTCTTTCCTCAGAGCCCTGTCTCCATTACAACACTGACTATATTGATGATAGGTATTTCCTTCCCTGTCACCCTAGCCACTCACATACGACCTGCGTTGAGGCCACAGTAGCCCTCCTGGCCATGTTTGTAGCTCTCAAGATCCTTCAGACAGTGTCTTACAAAAATCTGGTTCGATAAATGTTGGTGTCATCTATTTAAATTAACCATCGAAGTATGGTAAAGAATGTTGGATTTAGAAAACCTGTCTTATTCTTCAAGAGTAAGTGGCAAAGCTGTTAGATTATCACAGAAAGAAAAGATACACCAAGTCCAAATATCACTTACACTGCCTCAAATTCAGAGGGCAGGTCAAGAGAAATGGCCTTTCATATCTCCCTTATTAACTAAGATACTAGTTAATAAGGAAGGAACCTGTAAAATATGCAAAGACAAAGACAAGATAACCCAGTAGGTGGATTTGGGGTTGCAAAGTTGATAAATGAGGCAGAAAAGGTGTATTAGTCAAGACTGATGAGACAACTGCTAAATTCCTCAGAAGAAAAGTAGTGAGATGTTCTCTCATCAGTGGTCCCCAGCTAAGGTCCGTCAGCCTGGGTTCTAACATTACACCTGATTCACTGGCCATCTAAAAGCCCCATAATCTCAGACTCAAGTTGCCCTTACACACACTTAGAATTTTTCTGAGCAGGTGTTTTCATTCAGCTTAAAGTGACAGGTGCAGAAGAAAATCCTCATTCTTTTACCCTTAACTGAAGTTTGAGCAGATCTTTAAATCAGTCCCTCTGAATTGAATTAATCATGCATAACAAACATAACCGTCATTCTAAAGTGATGTCACAGCTCTTAAGACTTTTGTTTTAATTTCCACTTCCTTTAACATAGTATTTAAAACAATTTTTAACACGATGAACTCTTATTGAAATTATGTAATTTTGTCTGAAATTTGGAAGAATATGTCTTTGATCTTATCTGTAATGCTTTTATGTATGCTACTTTAATATTTACTTTAGTTTTCTTACACAGAGGATTGAAAACTCAATTTTACAGGTCTGAAAGCAAGAAAATAGACTTAGTAAGCTAAGGTATTTAGAATGGTGGGGAAACGGGGTATTCTGATTAACTCAATGTTCTAATTAACTGAGCAATTCTGCTCACCAAAAAATTGAAGGCTGATTCTTAAAAACTTAGTACAATACTCCAACAAGATGTCATATATGGCTTTATCTATTTTGATTTCATTGGGGCATTGAGCTCTTAGACAATTCTTCACCACAAACTTTACAAATTCTTATTATACCATGTTTTCAAGGTAGAAGTTGTAAAATTCTAGCCATTATCCATGAACAGAAGGGAAAGAGATGATTTTAACAACCCAAGGGTTTGAATACTAGGCAAAGCTTGGGATAGACAGTTTATTTCAGGAAGCTCCTTCCCACCTTCATCAATGTCTGCACTCTTCATTCTCTTTTCTTCCTCCCATTACCTGTCCCCATTCCATGCTCCAAATTTCTCTAACCTCCTTTACATTCCAGCTAATAACTGCTGAAGTACTAAGCAATAACTAAGATATTAGTTAATAAGGGATGAAAATGAGATAACCATGATTCAAGGAATGTCTTCATTCAGTGAAGCTACTTCAACAGGCCCTCGAAACTGAAGGTTAAATGACTTATCCTTAATACAAAAAGACTTAAGGGTGTGCTGATTCTCGGCTTTGCGATTCAACCACCCAACATCTACTGGCACAAAACTTCAGCCATCCATAGTAGGAGTGTTTTCCTCCTACTGGTAAAGCTTTTCTTACATCCACCCCACCCCATCCTACCATCGCCTTCTTTACTTTGGTAATGGGGGCAGGGCTTAAGGAATCCCTGCATGGAGAAGTTTTCCTAGGTCTCCTGGTCTGCCTTAGATGTCCCCTCAGTGTGGCCCCCTCAGAGCTCTGTGCACAAATTAGAATATTTCCTATTTCATAAAATAATAAATGTTATCCCCACTAGCTATACTGTAACCTCCTTACCAGACTTACCAGTCTTCATATTTTCAACATCCAGAAAATTGCCTGGTGCTATCAGCTCATTAAGTTTCAACAAATGAAAGACTGCAATGAAATGAAAGGGGTTTGGGATACCAACATGTCTGGTGGGGATGCGGGGACAATAAAAAAAATACTGAAAATACTAATTTAAAATGTTGCCACCCCCTACCACTGAAGACAGAACTTCATATGCACAGAGCATATAGCCCTATAGTGTTTCTTGCTTTTTTTATTTTTAAAATCTCTGATACTAGCCTATTAACTTTTCATTTCTTCCTCTCTCACTAAAGTGGAGCACAAAACAATCCCATTTATTTAGGCTTCCCAATCGTCTGAGTTGCAGATAAATAGGCTTACCACATTTGTGTGTGCTTTTATGCACTTTAATCAATATATTTCCCAGTGTGAACAAGACAATAAATTAATTCCTGTCTTTTTTAAACTAGTTTCTACTTACTCAAAGATGTCACTACATAACTTGGAGTGAAAAACTCGAATAGTGAAAAAGAATTCCTCGGTCCAGAAGTCAGTATACCTGCAAGTTTTAGACCTGTCTCTTGTCTCTGGCTGAATCTGTGGTCTTGAAAAAATTACATAATATTCATGGGCCTCAGTTTCTTCATCTGTAAAACACAGGAGTTGAACCAGGTGATTTTTAAAAGCCCTGCCCATTTTAAAATTCTATTATTACATAAATCTTTAATTTTAACATAGAGCAGGTGGACTCTGAAAAGTACTAGAAATAATGATACTGTACCGTCACACAAGGAAGATAATCTCCATCACAAGCATTTCATTTAAAATTCGCAGCAAAGTCGAATTTGCACGCACTATGTCTGAGTGGCCAAGAGTAATGGAAGGAGTATGTGAAAGGAACAGGAAGCAGGCAGAGGGAACCCATGCACTCTGTGAAACAGTACACAGCCTAAATGTATTTTCTCTCACTGATGTATTTTAAATTTGTGACTATGAATATACCACAGTGAACAGCTTGAAGTTCTTTGGAACAAACATCTTCTAAGGTCACTCCTGAAGGAACTGCAATAATAACATTTGGCATATGTAGATAGAGTGCTTTGCAGACTGGAGCATGGAGAATTATGCTCGGCATGTTCCAGAAAAGATGATCCATGATTCAGGTGAAAAAAATGTCAGGTACATTTTTGACAGTGGCAGCAAACCCAAACAGTGTAACCAAACAATCAATATGGACGCCCTCATTAAAATCCCCCAGTAGCTGCGAATTTGATTTTCAGCAGGGTCTGGACGGCAATAATGGATTTGGTGGCCTGGAGGAACATTAGAGGTTTTAATAAAAGACACTTAAAATTACCATTGTCGGCCCTAGTTCCAAGGAAGCCCTGACTGGGTGTCTGTAACAACACAGGATGGACCTAATTCCTTGCCTCTCAGATTCTTGCTGTTCAGCTTAAAATGCCATTTTAGGTACAGCCTGATAATTTCTCCTCAAAAATAAATTCATCAAAATTGCTTTAAAATTCCTGATCAATGTTTTCAGTTCACATAGACATTAAACTGAATTTCCTAAAGCCTGCAAAGCTAATTATGCATTCAATTAGAGTTTCTTAATAAAGATTAAAACTCTGAAGTCTATTACAAGCCCATATTTAATTCAACTGCCATTTTATCCACGCCATGGAAGTGTAAGTGGTAACAATGAATATAAATTATAATACACGCCATAGAAAGAATACTATTTGTCCAAGTACGTTACTATAAAGAATTAAATTTCGCTATCAGTTCCATGATCTAGTTAAAATTGGTATTCTTTATTTGGTCTTTCAATGTAGTCCAATTTCCTACTTTGAAAAACAAATTCTGGGGAATAAAGAAAAGAGATTAATTTATCATTAAGACTCTGCTTAATTGAAGTCAATTCCGAACAAACTTGAATTCAATTTCTGCTCATTAAATTGAATGTGCTCTGCGTTCCTCTCTGCATTGCTTTGAGCAAGCAGCTGAGAACAAGGGACTAACATCAAAATTATTAAATTGAGTAGATTTTATTTGGTCTTCACATGCCAGAGCCGCTTTGATGAGGAGCTGTTTTGGCACTGAAAGGAAAGAAGAGCAGCTGGAGGAAAAATCAAATGAAACTAAGCCTTGGAAAATTGAAGAAAACGCAAGCTTAATAATATTTAATAATTAAATTTCCACAAACAATAGCGGCAAATGAAGTAATCTGCAAAGTCTGTGAACTCATTTGCATAATTGATGCCGGTCCCCTGTAAATGAATAATGAAGATAATAAAAGATGTTGCTAAAAATGGGCACAATAACAGCAAATTTCATCAAGCCGCGCTCTCTGATTAATCTGCTCTTGCAAATCAGCAGCGAGAGGGGAGCGCGTGATTAACCGCGCCGAGGACGGCAGCAGGCGACGGCGCTGCCCTTTCTCTGCGTGTCTCTGGGCGCGTCCTGCCCGCTCCCCGCGCCGCCCGCGCTCCTCTCGCCGCAGCTGCTGCTGGGGCTGCCGCGGGCGCCGCTCAGCCGGAGCGCGCCTCCGCCCGGCCCGCCCGCGCCCCGCAGCAGCGCGCTCGCTACTTAACCGCTTCACCGCTGCCTTTCGTCGGGGCCGCGAGCCGGGTGACGGCCGCCCAGCGCCCCCGGACCCCAGGCTCTAGAGCTGGGGCTCCCGGCCCGCGCCTCGGTGGCGGGAGGGCCGGGATGCGCCACCGGCCTGGGCTAGCTTCTTTGACGCCGAATAAACTGACAAAACAATTAGCTGGCCGGCTGGGGAAGGTGGTGGGTGACTCACATGCCTGTCGGCCGCGTGCCCCCGCGCTTAGATGGGTTTGGGATTCTAGGCAGTTGGGAATTTCTTTTCAGGAAGGCAGGTCAGAGGTGCCGGGGAGCCCCACGCGGGCAGCCACTCTTGGAGAAATGGGGAATGGCGCCATAAAAGCGCAGGCCCTTCTCCTTTCTCCCCATCGCACAAAAAGAATGGGCCTTGAAAGGGATGAGTTTATTATGCACTTTTAAATGCCTATTCAGAAAAGAACAGGAGGCAAAATTAAGATGCTTCCCACCCCACCAATTCCCTTCCCTCGAAGAAAAAAGGAAAGAGAAAGCAACCCACGAAGGTAAGCTGGGTATTTCAGATTTCGTGTGTCTTTTTTTTTTTTTTTTTTTTTCAATCAAAACATTTTCCAGTTTGCAACTTCTATTTTCGAGTGTATTTTCCTCAGGGCTAACTCTAGGGGTAATAAAATCTCTAGATGCTATTAAGCCCAAAGACTTTTTAGGCAGGAGTTTGCGAAAGCAACTTTGCTGAGTGCAAACCTTAGACGATGTAACTGAAAATACTTCGAAAAGCACACGATTCTATTCCAGTCGAGGCACCGCACGTTTCCAGCTCTCTAGGATAAAGTTGTCTCAGGAAAATAAAACTGTTGATAAACCACAGTTCCAGACTGTTACTTACTTTACAGCGCGCGGGTTGCAATCAATCATAGCCGGGGCCTAACAGCACTGACGCGGACTTTCCATTTGTTGATAGTGTGTGCGAGGTTTTATGCCTCAAATGCACCATGTCAGCTATGCAAAATGATGCATAATTTTTGTTTGCATCCTGGATCCACCTCCTCAGCGGTTTTTGTTTAAAATAAAGGTCATGATTATTTCCCATTATTACAGAACGGAAAACTATCTTAGACATCTGAGAAACATATCTTAAAAATTCCACTACTGGGTTGGGAAAAGCAGAGAAGAGTTCATGTTTACTTCATTTGCAAATTCCAATTGAATCTACTAACCAGTTTTAATCCAGTCTGACAAACCATGAGCTTGCTCCTGTGTGGGAAAAAAAAAAGCCAATATGTTGCCCCGAGCCTGTGAAAGTTGTCAGAAACAAAGTGGAATCACTTGTGTTAAAAAAAAAAAGTTAAAAGAACCCTGACAAACATAGCTGCAGAAGGCTATGAAAAAAGGGTTCTCGTGCATTAATGGCTGACAACAAAAACTATCACAAAAGACCCTGCCAAAACCGCAGTCCTTACTCAAAGACCATTGCAGCCTTACACGAAAATTACTTCAGCAAGGACATCCACCCAGCGACTGCCTGTCCAACCTCGGACTGGAATCTCCCTTGCTATTGTTGTGGCTCTTTACAGTCAAGGATAATTATCTCAAAACAGTTATATAACCCTCATTTTTCCTTTAAAGACCTGTGTCTTTCTTTACCTCCCTGCATGCCCGTAGTTTACTATGGCATATGTATTCCCATCCAATGTTGTGTTACCAAATAAATATCATTTCCTTTTAGAGAGCCTCTCTCTCTTTGTTATTTAGGCTGATAGCCCCAAATAACAAAGATGGAAATCTTTCTCATTGCCATGTCATCAAATAAACGTGATTTTCTTGTTTTTGCTAAGCAAATGACTCGTGTTGTGGTTAGTTTTTCTAGCGTAACAATCACTTTGTGTTTCCCTGACTCCTCTAAGTACAAAGAAATGGGAACCACCTTACTTTACGTGGAAAAAAAACAGAGACTGAAAGAAAATTAATTAACTGCCCACTTTCACATGGGCCTACCACCATCTTCCAGGTCTCTTTCTTTCCAGACCCCTGGTGTCTCCCCACCTCCAGTGTTTTATGGAGAGCAAAGGAAGGAAACAGGAACAGGACTCAATAGCAACATTCCAGGAAAATGAATCAAATATGGGAAGGGTTCAAAATGATAAATCCAGGTGATAGAAAACTTTCAAAGAACAGGAGCCTGATGGTAATAGGGAAACCAGGGGAAGGGCAGAGGCTGTGCAGAAAAAGAATCTGGCAAAATAAGGACTGTGGGGAGAAAGTAAGTGGTTTTTAAGATGTCTTAAACAAGGGGTCATGAGAAGACAGAAAAAGTCCATGGGAGGAAAGGAAGTGAAGAAGGGCGTATGAGAGAATTGGAATCCGAAAGATTCTTTATGTGCAACACTTCTGAGGAACAAAGGGTGACAAACTGCCTCGTGAGAATGAACTACTGGAAGGACGGAGAGACACAAGGAATGGCTGCAGTCAAAGTGAATTGTAGGCCATTGCGAGAGTTTCATCCCAGAGGCATGATGAGAATGCCAGGGCCTGATGCACGTCAAGGGTACTTCATCTGCTCAGAGACAGAGTGTCTTAAAACCAGTCAGACCTTAGATGGAGAAGTATGCCACCCAATGTCACCTAGCAGTTCAGTGCAAGGTGGAGAAAATTCAGGCTTTCTGATCCCCCATCTAGTGAAAGCCCATGGAGTATGCCACTTTCCCGGTTAGGATTTGGAATTGTTCACTGGGAAGGGCTCCAGAGAGAAACTCTGAGAATTGTTGGTTTCCATTTCAAATCTCCTAAATGTATAAAATAAGAATGTGTTCTACATTGTTCCTCAGCTGATTAACTTTTAGGAAAGAAAAGAATGATCTTTGTTGTTACTTTAAAACAGCCACATTTTGGAAAGGTCTAGGCTACCCAAATGTAATAAAAATATATTTTAGTTCAATTGGTCAGTCTTGAAAAATAATTGAACAGTCATGCTTTATTCTAATTATTCCTGCTACCATTAAAGTGATGGAAAAGTAAGTTTTTATAGCCAACTCCTCGGATTTTTTTCTCTCTCTCTTTTTTAATTTGTTTATTTTGTTTTTAAGTAAGATTGACCAGTTTGGGCCAGGGCCTAATGCTCTCTCAGCAGGTAAATTTTGCAATAATGTTTTTGAAACCATGGGTTCTGGGATGCTGTGTGGGTCTTCATCACTTGCAAAAGCTGTCTATATGAAGCCTGAAATCTAGCTGAATTCTGTTTGGGTACAAAAATATGATGTTCTGGCTGACTGGATACCATGGTTAACTGATGGTGACAACCTACATCATATACCATTGTCTGATTCTTAAAAACTTCCAAGATTGTTAAAGAAGACTTAGATGCCAGCTCATCTTACAGCACCAGGCAGAAATTGTTGGTAATCTGGCAAATGAAGGTACTCATATCCTATGATGTTCAGTTTGTTTGTAGACTGAATTTGCACATACTTGAGATTTATTTTTTCACAAATAATTTAAGTCTAATGAATAATTATGTCTTTGTTGTGAGCTCATGGTCCAAATAGCAAGTTTCCCCTAGTCATACTTATCTACAACTGTTATGTTTTCCCATTCAATTAAACTTTTCTTACAGAAACAAAATTTTATTAAACTACTCAGAAATCATTCCGAAATTAGCATATAAACTAAAGAACGCAGTATTTAAGTAAGATACCCACAAGCCATTTAAAGGATAATTTATGGATCTATAGACACTTTAAACGAGTAAAGATTTTCCCCTACTGGTTATTCATTATTTTTCATGATAATTTTGCCATCTATACTCCTCCTAAGCTAAAGCACAAATTATTTATCTTCCCTGACTTGTTCAGTATTTTCCAGGATTTATTTACCACCCCCTAAAAGAAAATGTTAAAACCCCTGCATCTGCCCTGTTTTTCCTTCCCTCTAACTGGAAAACCATAAAGAAAATGAATTAAAAGCTTGCAGTTCTAAATTCCTACTCTTACTCTTTTCCTGTCACACCAGATTTGATTCAATCAATGTGTACTGATCACCCACCATGTGACAGACACTCAGGAAATAGGTGAATAAATATGGGCCCTGCCCTCCAGGAGTTTGCCACCACCTGGGGTACCTACATGTACACAGATAATGTTTATGTAATATAGTAAATCCAATGGCTGAACTTCAAACTCCTGGGATGGTGTCATGAGAAGAAAAATAGGAAAATTATGTGGTCGTTTAGTTCATGACCTCCTTGTTAATTTTGTGATGACTTTTTTCCAACCACAAATCCTATAATCTCTCACCTTCAACAGGTGTGAAGAGGCTCACTTATTAGAAGTTCTAGTAGACTATTGACAGTCGTAGACTTCATTCTAGATTGTCCCACAGAATGACCTTTTCATAGAGCATACCTTGTTCAGCATTGTCCTGTACAATGTTGGTTTAAGTTGCTATGTACTGTACATTGGAAATATTTTAGATATGTATCTATGTGTACCTAAATATCTACATGTCTCACGGTGGCTTGAGATGCCATTAAGAAACCAAATATTGTGCCGGGTGCGGTGGCTCAAGCCTGTAATCCCAGCACTTTGGGAGGCCGAGGCAGGTGGATCACGAGGTCAAGAGATCGAGACCATCCTGGTCAACATGGTGAAACCCCATCTCTACTACATCTCTAAATACAAAAAATTAGCCGGGCATGGTGGCGCGTGCCTGTAATCCCAGCTACTCAGGAGGCTGAGGCAGGAGAATTGCCTGAACCCAGGAGACGGAGGTTGCGGTGAGCTGAGATCGCACCATTGCACTACAGCCTGGGTAACAAAAGCGAAACTCCGTCTCAAAAAAAAAAAAGAAACCAAATATTTAAATTACCAGGCAATTAGTAATTGGTGGAAGTTTGTGATTGGCATTATAAAGATCACTGTAGCCTGAGAGGATTGACCAACAAACATATGATCAATAGCTGCAGGAGTGTGTTGTAACTTTAAGGGATATGAAGATAATGTAAAAGTGACTGCCAAAGTAGAGTGCCACAAACCTGTATCTGCAGAGACAATATTCTAACAAACCTGTGTGTCAGACTCTATTGCCTTCACCTGTAACAGGAACCCTACCCTACTCAAATGGCTTAACCAAATAAGGATTTGTTTTTCTCTTAGGGAGAGGCAGGCCAGGGCTAGTTCAGCAGCCCCACAATTCTATCAGAGACCTAATTTTCTCTTTCTTGTTCATCATCTTTACCATGTGGCTTTTCTTCCTTACAGTCATAAGATGGATGCTTACCTCCATGCATTTTTCTGCATTCTAAGCAGAAAGAATGAAGAAGGGGGAAAGGTGGGTGTGACCTCAGTTTGTCCTTTTTAAAGGAAAATAATAGCTTGCCTACGGCCTCACCCACTAAAGTTCTGCATACAAATTATTGGGTAAACTAGGTCACACAATCTTAACTGTAAAAGAATCTGGGAAAGTGAGAAATTTTAACCAGGCACATAGCTGTCCCAAACAAATCCAGGTAAGGATAAAAGGGGAAATGGATACTGGTGAAGAACCTTCAGTTAGTGTTTCCAGTTCTTATAAGTATCCACCTGACACAAACTAGTGTATACAACTACCTTGTATTTAAATTTCATGTACTGCTGCTGTAAAACAAATATCCTAAATAATTTTCATTGTATCTTCACTTACCACCACTTTCACATATCATTACTTTCCTGGGGTAGAAGGTAACATTTTTGTAAATGTATTAAGTGGCCTGACCATTTTTGAAGACTTGTCAATACACCCAATATTACTATAACTGAATATATACATATATAAAAGTTTAAACAGATATATATTTAAACTTTATTCTGAATCTTGATCTCACACTATGCTACATTTTTTAAATGAGTTTGTGTTCATCCTACTGCCAGAAGTTTATTGGCTAATTTAGAATAAATGAATAACATTAAGAAATATTATTCTTACATTTATTAATTATTCTTACAGTTGTTATTAATACACAAGATAGATATCAAAGTAGTTAAGTAACCACAGGATTATGATGTGGGTCAGCCAGAGAAGAAGAGTGAGGTGGATGATATATTTTTATCACTGTATATCTGTCTCATTAAAAAGCATTTATTAAGTACCACATGCACATAGCACAGTTATCAAAATAAAAGAGATATTTTAACTTGAGAAAACTCGATTTTATTAATTCTGTTATCTTTTTTTTTTTTTTTTGAGATTGAGTTTTGCTCTTGTTGCCCAGGCTGGAGGACAATGGCACGATCTCAGCTTATTGCAACCTCCGCCTCGAAGGTTCAAGCGATTCTCCTGCCTTTGTTTTTCGAGTAGCTAGGATTACAGGTGCCCACCACCATACCTGGCTAATTTTTTTGTATTTTAAGTAGAGGGGGGTTTCCCCATTTTGGCCAGGCTCCAACTCCTGACCTCAGTTGATTCACCCCCACCTTGGCCTCCCAAAGTGCTGGGATTACAGGCTGGGCCAGCACGCCTGGCCTGATAGCTATTTTTTAAAGCATTTTTCCACTTAGGAGTACCTCAACCAGAGTGGAGGAGGAGGAAGATAAAGGCCAAACTGGTACAAAAGTTGGTTTGAATAAATGTTTTTTGACGCTAATTATCATTTAACCAGCTCAAACCAGTCAACCTAATTATGTGATCAACTCTCATTAAAGGTTTGCTGAGGGAGGAGATTGAAGCTATTTGTAAAATGAGGTTATGTTTGTCTGTGGATTTCAATTATCCATGCTGTTTCTAGTCCCTATTTCCATGGATAATCAAGAGTTGGATGAATCTCAAAGTATTGTTTTGGAGCATGACTTGGTTACTATCTGTCAGAAATGATAATTAGCATCAAAAAGCATTTATTCAACCCAACTTTTGTGCAAGGCACTTTACTAGCTCATAGCAGTGGGGGCATTTGGAAAAAAAGCAGTGAATGGTATAGCAGCCTCCTACCAGATGCACATTTTCTTAGAAAAGGCAAGTAATGAGTACATAAGTCTATAACCTTCAACATGATGGGAGGAATGAGTACATGTATTTTTTCCTCAATAATTAGATTCACATTCCTAAAAGTCTGGCTGAAGGCATCAGCAGACATATATCATCTCATCTAGTTATCCTAAAAGGGAAGTTTGAATGTTCAATTTACACAAATGTGTTGACTTAGGTTTTGCAAATGAGGGATTTTTTTAAACATCTCATGCTATCCTCCACATTAGGCCCTCCTCTCCATCTTCCTTTCACTGTAGTGCAAAGACACTTAGCTCTGCCGATTACTATGTGATCTTAGGCAACTCACTCAATCTTTCTGAACTTCCTTCCCTTCCTTCATCTTTAAAATGGGGACAACAAAGTCTACTCCCTGGGGTTGTTAAGGGAAATTTAAAAAAGTCACTTTAGAAGTAAAATTATTTGGTAAATGTAATGTGTTAAAGTAATGTAAGGCATTATTGTTTTGTTAATCCAAAAATAATATCGAGGAACCTTGTCTAGGATTGACATCATTAAGCATTTGAATGACTTTGAGCTTTGAATAATTTTGTGAAAGTAACACATGGTCTGGTCTCAAAGACCAGCCAGTGATGGCCAGCTCATTGGAAAATCTGGTTTTTGAAGCAAAACCCAAGGGAGTATATATACACTTCTACTTCAGAAGTCCTGCCAGTGGTAATCCTCCTTTGGAAGTAGTCAAGAAACCATTTTTCAGGATTGCTGAAATAAATGGTTCTTGGGCTTCAGAAAGAACAAATAGGCAAATAGACATGGTCATCATCTATTTATTTAGTGTTGAGTGCTATTAATATCTATTAAATCTATTAGAGGAAACATTTTCTTTTTTACATGCATTTGCCCTTTTAAGAAATATAACAAAATTAAAAAGACATTGCTGAAATTGGTGTGTTAGTCTTCACAAATTGCTACCACCCCAAAATCTGGTTATAACCTAAGCTGATAACCTAAGTTTCAGTTTTGACCAACTCAAGGGATCTCCACTGATCAATATCCAAAGTAACTATTACCTAATATTTTATATTAAATCATCCATTTTCTTTCAACTCTTTAGTTGTTATCACAATAAATCTTCTCAAGTACCCAAATTTTGTATCAAGTATGTACAATTTCACAAACATAATTAGATTAAAGGCATTTTTAATTATTATTTCTTTCTAAACTTCTGCTGAATTCTTCTGGTGATTTGTAATGATAGGTTCATGCTAATAACATCAGATACTGTGCTAAACTGTTTTTTCACGCATGCTTCCAAATATTTGTGGGTAGTTTCTAAAATGGGTTCTAAGCACAGGGTCTTAGAGAGGAAAAAGGA
The DNA here is from genome assembly GCF_049354715.1 of Callithrix jacchus. Lineage (NCBI taxonomy): Eukaryota > Metazoa > Chordata > Mammalia > Primates > Cebidae > Callithrix > Callithrix jacchus. The sequence goes on from NC_133508.1 coordinate 125,682,335, forward strand.
TCCTTAGTATCCCTCCTCAGCTAATGTAGCCAAGTACATTCCACAACTCTCCCAATCAGTATATTAAACAGATGTGGTCTTTGTCCACCTAGTATGTTGCGTTAGACCTTTCAACACACTGCAGTCTTTTTATCACTCAGCTGCCAAGTTCCCTAGGGTAATCATAGACAGCTTGTCAATTTAATTGCAAAGAAACAGGCTTTCTCATGACCATTCCAATTTTAGCTGCTACTTTAAATTGTACATGATAGTTCTTCCATGCTGTCTGCCCTTTAACAAGTGTGGACCTCTGCAGGCCTCTTAATGGCAATGGGAAGAAGAGGCAAGGCTGAAATTTTGTCTTACTGATAAAGCCTATAACATGCCTTTTATTAAGTTGCTGCTTTAGGAAAAGCAGCTTTTTCTTGAGCTCTGTATGTTGTCATTACATAGCCGATGCTAAATTATTTTTTTCTTTTAAATGTTCCACTTTCATGCACATTTTCCTCCTTTCTGGGTGATAGAGGATTCTTAGGCCATCTGGATTCTGAAACATCTGGACACTGAATTTCTGCAGAGAATTGGAAGGAAGAGACAATCAGTGGTACAGGGTGTCTCCAGAGAGATTTAAATCAATGATGATATTTTGGTTCTATCTCTTTTGGAAAGTCAACACAAAAAGTGAAAAGAAAAAAAAAACATACAACGTGAACTCGGTGTTCTAGGAATACCAAGAGTATAAGAACGTTGGACTTTTAGATGTGAATATAGGTCAGTAACTGAATACATCTTTATATTAGATATCATTTCTAGAATCTCTCCCTATATTTTAATTGTTATGGAATTTGGATTTATTTAGATATACTTTTAATAGTTCTAGATTTAGATGGTGCATAAATTGAACATTATATATTTTACCTTAAAGTGAGTATAATTCAATTCACTTTTATTAAACAACTATGACTTGAAACTCACAAAACTATCATATTAAAATGTTATGTTTTATATTCAAATAGATAGAAAGATCAGACATATACACCACTTAGGTAAACCAAGAAGAGTTACTTTCAAAGATGTATAGAAATAAGAAGAAAATAAGTCCAAAAGGGGTAAACGGTATTTCCCAGGACAGTTGGACTTGTGTGCTTCTGGACCCAAAAATCAAAGATCCAAGATGATAACATATGAGTGAGAGTGAGACCCAGTTTGCTGGGACTCTACAGAGTGCCCCTCTCCAAGTTCAACTTCGTCTGTGTGTGCGTGCGTGTGTGTGTGTGTGTGTGTACACGCACATAAGGATCACGCGCACATAAGGACCTACAAAGAGGCTGCTCTGGCAATGTGCAAGGGACCACCTCTGCTAGGCCATCAATCTCAGTAGTATACCATGTATAATATGACTACACAGTTCAGTGCAGTCCAATCAGGCATGAACACCATGCATATTTATCATGATCCCTCGCCCTTTCCCTACCTGTATAGCCTGATCCAGTCTTCCCTGAACTTACAGCTGCAGAACCAGAATGAGGGTCAATTGCCCAGATTTCTCACTGAGCACAGGCCCTTAGTCCAGTCTTAAGTCTTCTCCTTTAAGTCTGCAAAGGTACCAGACTTACAATTTGGACAACTGGGAGGAAATGTTTCGATTCAAGTGATTTTATATTCTCATGTTATTGGGAAAAAATTATTTTTTCCTTTCATTCTATATTCTCTGGTAAATATTTGAGCTCTTGATAGATTTTCTTTCCTGAAAAAATTTAAATTGTTACAGAGTACACTTAAAGTGATGTGAGTTTGAAGCAACTAACCTTCTATACTTTTCATGTGATTTTCCTGAAGTATGTAAGACTCTTCTACATATTAAAAAAAAAAAAACCTCACCAAAAGTTGATTTCTAGGAAACCAGAATTGTTCAAAATATTTAAAAATCCAACAGTAAAATTTTATGTAGCAACTAATTTTTTTTAAATCTGAGGAACCCACATTAAAATAAAGTAACTCTCTGAAATAAGGGACTGTAGACTTATTCTCTAGTTTCTGCCAATTCATTGTGTCCTTAATTTGCTCTAACTGCATCTTCATTGAGCACCACAATGAAGTACAATATTAGATGTGCACTTGTATGATATCACCCTTGTATGAAGAGAATGAATAAAAAATGAAGTTCTTAACTGTGATCTATTTCAGATTAGCCATTTTCATTTATAAAATTGTTTATTTTACTTTGTCAGCTTGAAGGTCAATCTAACTTTAAATTGCATATTGCAGAATTTCAACAAAGATCTGAGACCCATCTCTGCTTTCTTTAAGACTAAAGGTAAAAAGCTGATTCTTAACCATTATATTAGGCAAAGCTTTATGAAATGGACCAGATTCTATTGATATAAGACTTGCAAAGCCACTTCACTTTGAAACCAAAACATCAGGACCTAGACAGGACTGCAGATGGCATCAGAATTAACAAACACTAGCTGTGGACATTAACCCAGGGCAATCTATAAAAGCAAGTTGAAGGGAATACTTGCTGTATTCTAAGGAAAGAATAAACAACAACAATAATAATAGATGCCATTTTTCTCAATACTTACTATGTATTAGGCACTATTCTAAGCATTTTAAAGAGATTATCTCAGTATATCTCCACAATAACTCTCTGAGGTAGGTACATTGTGTCATATTTTACAATAAAGAAACTGAGGGACCAGGAGGTTAAGAATTTTGACCAAGATCACACAGCAAGTACATGATGGAGCAAGGATTTAAAGCCAGGCTCCAAAGTTCATATTCTGAATGATGAGGCTACGTGCATATGCAGTGAGAAGTATACTAGGAAAGTCACAACTCAGTATGCTCAAGTATTGACATACATTAAAAAAGAAACAGCCCCTCCTAAGTAGCACACTTGCATAATCACACCTTACTATAATTACATAGTTCAAACCTGCCCCACTTAATTGTAAGCTTCACATAGATGAAGACAATGTCTATTTTGTTCAGGATGGTAATGCAGGTGCATAGCACATTACCTCTCACACTGTAGCTTTTTAATTAATATTTATTGAAAGTGAGGGGCTGTCTATTTCTTACAGTGGCTGTAAATAAGGCCACAGATTCTAGTAAAAAGGACACGGGATTTGGACACAAATAACTTAGGTTTTAGTCTTAATATTGATACTGAACATCCTAGTTCTGTGGTCTTAGCCAAGCCACTAAACCTCTGGAGTTTTTTATTTTTTTCATCTGATAACACAATGAAGACCAACACATTCCTTTAAAAAGTTTTGGGTGACACACAAATTATTATTGTTACAATTTCTTTGATTTCTTAATAAAATACCTAAAAAGATTACTACAAATGAAAAAGCCACATCTTTTTTGTGGATTCTGAGGACAGGAACACAGAATAGAAAGTCACAAATGCTAAATGCCCATTTCACTGACAAGATCCTATGTCCTCAAGCTTAGCCTGAATAGACCTGGTTGCTTTTCTTGTTACATGTCTTTCTTGTGCTGAAAGAAATTACAGCCTGAGTATGCATCTGGGATTAAAGTATTTCTTAACTGATTCAGGTCATCAAGCCTTCTGCCCCTTAACATAGTCTGGCTATTTAAAAATTTTAAAACGTACCCCAAATTCTTTGCCTAGAGCTTAACTCCCTAAAGGCATCTTATAATTTTATTGAAGTAGATCTTCTCAACATTCCAACCCTGCTTCCTAAAGATACAGCCTCCTCTTAGGTTGGTTTCTTTGGGAAGCAGTCTTTCTTCTCTAGTAAGGAAATAGTTTTGCTTTTGGCTTACATATTTTCTTTTTCTGAAAAAAACCAAACTCCGAAACTACTGAGAGATAAAATTGTAGATGCACTATTTCATATGGTGTGAACCCAGATTAATTTTTTTCTTGATGGGAATTTTTGTAATACACACAGAATGTATAGCTTTCCTAAATCAGTCAGTTATGATAAAGAAGTATGTCTGTATTTGCCAGGTATTTTAAAATACTGTCATAATCCCTTCATAAGTGGAGTTACTTATTAAAATAATATTTATTATTTTAATCCTACCTTAAACAATTAGTAGTCCATTCGGCTCTAATTGAAACCCACAACTTTAAAAATTTTTTTTTAATTGCTCTATAACAAAAATAATGAGGCCAGGCGTGGTGGCTCATGCCAGTAATCTCAGCACTTTGGGAGCAGAGATGGGTGGCTCACCTGAGGTCAAGAGTTCAAAACCAGACTGGCCAACATGGTGAAACCCTGTCACTGCTAAAAATACAGAAATTAGCTGGGTATGGTGGTGGGTCCCTGCAATCACAGCTACCCAAAAAACTAAGGCAGGAAAATTGCTTGAACCCAGGAGGCGGAGGTTGCAGTAAGCCAAGATCGTGCCATTGTACTTCAGCCAGGGCAACAAGAGCAAAACTCCATCTCGAAAAATAATAATAATGAACAATTATTTGTTCTTAAGTATAACAACTGACATTTTTATGATCATAGCATTGTTAAATTATTAAAACAGATTTTTTTTTGGTTGAAAACACATCTTAAAAAGTAATGTATCTAGGGATTCTTAACTTGGGGTTCATGCATAACATTTTTAAAGTCTTCAAAGTTGGATAAAAACAGAAATTATACTTTCATTTTAGTAACTTCTAACTAAAATTTTGCATTTTCTTCCATTATGAATGTTAAGAATCAATCACAATAGTATTAGCAGTGCTTGTAATTTGTCACCAATAAAATCACAGAAATTTTGTTGTTTGTTTTTGAAACAGGGTCTCACTAAAAAAATAAATAAATAAATTTTTAAAAAATCACAGATATTTGCAAATTCTATTAGTTACCACAAATATTTCAAGTATCATTTTTATCCATCATTATATCAAAATTATGGTGGTTATTAGAGCAGCCACTAAAGCATGTTATTTAATGTATTAATAACAAAGAAACTCATCTGTTTCTGTATCACAGTGTTTTAACATTTTGCTAACTGGTTTTACATATAATTAGTTTTCTTTATAATTCTATGTAATATATATGTTTGTAAACTTTATTCTGGGAGGGACTCCACAGGTTTTACCAAACTGCCAAAGGGTCTTTGGCACCAAAAATCATTATAAACTCCTGTTTTAAAACTTAGAGTATTGTATGGACTGAATTATCTCCCCTCAAAAAACATTGTATATGTTGAAGCCATAACCCCCAATGTGACTGTTTTGGAGATAGGGCCTTAAAGAAGAAATCAAGGTTAAATGAGATCATAAGAGCCCTGATTCAATAGGATTAGTGTTCTTACAAGAAGAGAAACCTGAGACCTCACTCCCTCACTCTGCCATGTCAGGCACCGAGAGAGGGCCCTCACCAGAATCTAACCATGCTGGAATCCTGATCTTGGACTTCCAGTCTCCAAAGCTCTGAGAAATAACTTCCTGTTGTTGTTGTTTGTTTTGAGACAGAGTCTCGCTCTGTCACCAAGCTGGTGTGCAGTGGTGTGATCTCCGCTCACAGCAGCCTCTGCCTCCCAGTTCAAGCAATTCTCCTGCCTCAGCCTCCCAAGTAGCTGGAACTACAGGCATACGCCACCATGCTCAGCTAATTTTTGTATTTTTAGTAGAGAAGGGGTTTCACCATGTTGGCCAGGATGGTCTCGATATCTTGACCTCATGATCCGCCCATCTTGGCCTCCCGAAGTGCTGCGATTACAGGTGTGAGCCATTGTGCCCAGCCGACTTTCAGTTGTTTAAGCCACCCAGTGTATGGTACTTCGTTATGGCAGCCTAAGCTGATGGATAACAAAATAATACTAGCTTTTATTCTTTTTTTTTTTTTTTTTTTTTTGTCTTTTTTCAGAGACAGAGTTCTGACTATGTTGCCCAGGCTGGAGTGCAGTGGTTATTCACAGATGCAGTCCCACTACTGATCAGTACAAGAGTTTTGACCTGCACCATTTCCAGCCTGGGCTGGTTCACCCCTCCTTGGCCATCTCAGATGGTCACCATATTGATGTTGAACTTAGTGCAGACACCCAATTGGAAGCGCACATTACATTCCAGAACCCCTGGGCTCAAGCAATCCACCCGCCTCAGCCACCTGAATAGCTGGGCCTATACTTCCTGGTTATTCACCTGAATAGCTGGGGCTACACTTCCTGGCTACCTTTTTCCTTTTTGAAGGCTCTCCTGCATGTCCCTTTAGTTGTAAATGTGGGTACTATTGGAGAATGTACTCTACTCCTTCAGGATTCAAGACCTGAAACCACTATGAAACAAATACAGTTGTCCTTTGTCTCAGACTTAAGTGACAATGGCTACAACGGCTATCAGATTCTACTTCTGTCAGCAACATTGTTTTCTTTTACAAGTCCTCTGTGAACTGCTTTATAAGATACTCAACAACTCCAGGTATACGCAGTGACTTTGCAGACCCCTGCCCCACAGGGGGCGCTATGATTTACCCAATTAGGCAACTGAGGGTCCTGATTGCAGATTACTAATGGTGAAAGGGATTTTTGTGAGGGACCCATATTCCTACATCAGCACTTCTAACCTACTTCAGGAAGCACATCATACCATTTCTGGTTAACCTTAAAACAATCACATTAAAATAAAGAGGACTGTCAGTAGAGCAATTTTATAAATAGCTAAAATTAAACAGAGCAAGACTGGCAATGCTAATGCATAAGCAAAGAACTGACTTCCTGCATTTCATCGAGAATTCCTGATAGCAAACTGCGGTATGTTTATTATACATTAATTCAACACAGCATTCAAAATGAATTTATGCCCTGGCTGAAGGGTACTATATTGAAACTAAATATTATTTATTATCTTAATATTAGTAACCATACTAAAAAAAAAAATGACGTTAACAATTCAGTGTTTAAAAAGCTAAGGATACCATAGCTGTACTTACCAACCAACTGCTCTTGCCTTAATTTATGCAAGTGTAGCCTATAGCTAAAAGCTTTGTATATTTGTTTCCCCATGGTATTAGTGCTCAAAAATAGGACACTGTTTCAAGGGCACCTTATAAACACAGAACTATAATTTATTTGGCAAATTAAAGCTCATATAAAATGTGCACACTGAGGTACAGATTAACATATTTAATTTCAATATTACCTGCAAACCTATTTTTTCCCATACACTGTTCTAATTAGTCATATAAAATCGAGTCTGTATATTATAAGCAATTATTTTAGTGGAAGTAGAAACTGGATCTGAATTCAATATACTGTAAAAAGATAACATTTTTATGGGAAATAATATATCCATTTATATCTAGAAAACTGTTTTAGTTAAATAGCATGAGAATGTTGAACATTCAAAAACCTGATTGCAGTAAAAATTGAGATTTTTATGATTTAATAACAGAATAATACACGATCTTGGTAATATACCAGTATTTATATTTTGATGATATTTCCAGGTTTCCAGATCCCTAGTAACCATTATATTCACTTTATGCAGTGGCATTTTTTCTATTATGAATATTCACTCCCCCTACAGTTGAACATGCAAATTGTTTGTGAATATTTTATTTAGCAAATGATTCTTTTCCTGTTAAACCTTTACTAGCAAGTATAGTGGTATAGATAGCAAGCTTACATGCATTAGAATGCTTGTGCCCGAAAGTAAATCAAAGCTATCACTTCAGTGGCAGGATTGTTAGGCTTTCTAAAAGTTGTCATAAACTGACATAAAGGCTTTACCACTTAAGGAGATATTTGAAAAGGTCAAAATTAAATTGAGACCAGTGGACTGGGGATGATCTAACATCTTGGACTATATGGTCCTCATTCTTAGATTTCAGCTCAAATATATACTCACCAGATAAACCTATACTGACCACCCAATCCCATGTGCCTTTCCTGCTCCAACCCAACCCAGACTTCTACATCTGCCCCTTGTGTGATAGTTTTATAGGACAAGTCAAATTTGTCATTTCCTCATTCACTATTTTTTCCCCACTAGAGTAAACTCCATAAGGGCAGAGATCAGTCAAGCATTTAGCAGTGTTCCTGGCACAAGGGGGGAAGAGCTCAATTACCATTTTTGAATGAATGAGTGTCTTTGTATGTTTGGGCTGCTATGACAAAATGCCATAAATTGGGTGACTTATAAACAACAGAAGTATATATATATATTTTTTTTTTTTAATTTTTTTTTTTTTTTTTGAGACGGAGTTTCACTCTTGTTATCCAGGCTGGAGTGCAATGGCGCAATCTTGGCTCACCACAACCTCCGCCTCCTGGGTTCAGGCAACTCTCCTGCCTCAGCCTCCTGAGTAGCTGGGATTACAGGCTCGTGCCACCATGCCCAGCTAATTTTTTGTATTTTTAGTAGAGGCGGGGTTTCACCATGTTGACCAGGATGGTCTCGAGCTCTTGACCTCATGATCCACCCGCCTCGGCCTCCCAAAGTGCCGGGATTACAGGCATGAGCCACAACAACAGAAGTATATTTCTTACAGTTCTAGAGGCTGGAAAGTCCAAGATCAAAGTGCTGGCAGATTCAGTGTCTGGTCAACCACTTCCTTGTTCACAAATGGTGCCTTCTCACTGTCCTTACATAGTGGAAGGGTCAAACAGACTCTCTTGGGTTTCATAGGGCCCTTATCCCATTCATGAAATCTCCACCCTCATGACTAATCACCTCTCAAAGGACCCACCTCCTAAGGCCAACACACTGAGGGTTAGGATTTCCGCATACGAATGTTAGAGGAACACAAACATTTAGGCCATAGCAATAAGCAAATATGCATTTTCTTCAAGATGTTTCTAGAGGATTATTTTGTACTTTGTTGTCAAGAAATCTCAGACTTCTTAAGAGATTTTCAAATATTCCCTTTGATGCAGAATTAGTTGTCCATTATATTCACAAAAACATGTCCATTCCCTTTCATATACCCGCTCGAGAAGATGAGAATCTGTCTCATATATTTAAATATATAGTATGGGCCAAAGTGGGTACATAGCTTGAGCCAAGGAGTTTGAGACCAGCCTGGGCAACAGGACAAAAATCTGTCTCTACAAAAAATAAAAAAATTAGCCAGGCATGGTGGCTCACCCTGTGGCCCCATCTTCTTGGGAGGCTGAGGTGGGAGAATCACCAGAGCCCAGGAGGTCAAGGCTGCAGTGAGCAGAAATCATGGCACTGCACTCCAGCCTGGAAAATTGGAGTGAGACCCTGTCTCAGTGATGATGATAATAAATAATAAAAAATAATAGATGCATAGTGTATGAGGAAAGCCCAGGGATCTTCATGAATGATACACTACTGCCTTTATGGCTACCCCTCATCATCTCAAGTCATTCTTCCTGCAAAATATTGTAGACCTCCAGATACCACTTCTCCTGCCTCTCATATAAACTGCTTTCCCAGACTTCTGGAATGGTTTTCTAGTTTGAGGCTGTTATGGGCTGAACAGTCTTCCCCCAAAATTTATATGAGTCCTCTAACCCTCAGTACCTCACAGTACAACTCTGTTTGGAAATAGTCTTTGAAAAAGTAATTAAGTTAAAATGAGGTCATTAGTGTGGGCCCTAATTCAATATGACTGGCTCCTTACAGGAAGAGGAGATGAGGATGCAGACACATAGAAAGAGAAGACCATGTGAAGACTCAGGGAGAAGGCAGGCATCTGCAAGGCAAGGAGAGGAGCCCCAAAAGAAACCAACCCTGCTGACCCCTTGACCTCAGACTTCCACCTGGCAGGATTGTGAGAAAATCAGTTTCTGTTATTTAAGCCACAGAGTCTGTGGTACTTTGTTAAGGCATCCCCAGAGGGCCAACACAGGGGCAGTGATAACTAGTAAGTGAACCTGAAAAACACACTAAGACTCACCACAGTTATTTGTCTTAGGCATTGTCAGTCTTTGGTCTGTCCAGCCTCCAAAGACCTTCAGAAAAAGTAAGCCCACAAAATCCATCCTAACACCTTATAATGTCAAAAATCTTCCTCGTCCCCCTCCTAAATCCTTAGTAGGAAGGTTTTTCTCTATTGGATTCTAGGGGTTGTCACCACTCATTAACTATGACCTGTTCTAACGTTTCAACACAGGACAAACAAGACCAGCCACCTGGTCTTTTCCTTATCACTCATTATTTTACATGCCTGGTTTTATTCTTTTATCCAATTTTAAAAAGGCTTTCACAACTCTCAATGTGAGGGTTACACCATACTTGGTTTCTATTATCCTCTTCAGCCTTTTGTGTTTCTTTTATATTTTTAAAAATAAAATGACTGTAATATTAAATATTACAGTTCTACCTTGTTTTGATTGAAATCATTGATACCTTGTAAGCCCATTTTGCAACTCTGCCATTCATCCTGCTTTTTTCTCACATCTTTAACATAAAGTTTCAGCAGAAACTTCCATTACACTGTCCTTGAAACACTTTATTATCAAATTATCATTTCCAGATAAATGATTTTAATTCATTACTTTATAGTCTTTTTCTTGTTAGCATTTTGAAAGGCTTCATAGAGTTCAAAATCCTCACATGGCCATTGCTCAATCTGGCCCTACCTTTCTCTTCAGCTTCATGCCACATCACCCTCCTCCTGGCATACAAAGTTCTTGCCACACTTACCCACACTGTGTTCATCAGACGCACCCCATCCTGCCTGAGGTAATTTGCTCATGCTACCTCTCTGCCCTGTCTCTCCTTCACTCAACCTCTCTCCTCCCTTTTCAGGCTAACTCCTTCCTGTGTATCCTCGAAAGAGCCACTTCCTATGAGAGGCTTATCCTGAGCCTCTTCTGCCCCATAACTCCATGAGGTCTTCCTTTATAGCATTTTGTCACAATTGCAATTACACATTTATTTCTGTATGTGTATTTAATATCTGCAGCATAAAGAGATCTTGGGTCCTTGGTCCTTTTTTGTTCTCTCCACGCTTAATTCCCTGGCAGTTTCATTGGTCTTTGGATGTCAGAAACCATCAACATTCTGACAACTCTCAGATGCACATATCTACTCCAGACTTGTCTCTCAAACTTCAGGTTCATACATCTAACTGCCTGCTCAACAGTTAACCTAGATATATGTATTGATACATCAAACTTCACATGTCCACCTTGAAACTCCTCACCATCCCCCTGCCAAGCCTGCTCTACCTGCAGCCTTCCCTCATTTCAATTGATGGTACCTCCATTCTTCCAGGTGCTCAGGAAACCAAAACACCTCAAAGTCCTCCACATATCTTTCTCTCATACCTTCAACCAATCTCTCAAGAAGTTCTGTTGGCTCTGCCTTCAAAATAAGTTCAAAATGTGGTAATTTCTCATTATTTCCACCACCCCTTTCTTGTCCTGACCCACCATCACCCCTCTCCTGGATTACTATCTTGGTCTCCTGATTGGGCTCTCAGCTATCCCTGCACTTTGCACTCTTATCTTGACACAACTGGGTGTGACTTTTAAAACCTATGTGAGGTTTTAAAACTCACATAGGTTGTATCACTCCTCTGCTCAAAATTCTGCAGTGGCTCCCCATTTCCCTTTGAGGAAAGAGCAAAAACCTTATAATGGCCCACATTATCTGTCCAACCCTGTCTCTTCACTCTGCTCCAACTGCACCAGCCACCTTGCATTTCCTTAAACTGCCAGCCACGCTCATCGCTTGAGACTTTGCACTGGCTGTTTCATCATCTGAGAATGTTCTTTACCCAGACATCCCCATGACTAAGTCTTCAACTTCTTCAAAGCTTTGCTCAAAAGTCAACTTCTCAATGAAGCAAACATCAAGTATTCTATTTATGATAATATTGCATCCAGCAATGCCCCCCATTCCATATCCCTCTCACTCTATTCTGCTTATTTGTCTATAGTAATTAGCACCTTCTAATATCCCATATAATTTTTTCCTTTTTTACATTATTATTTATTGTCTGTATTCCCCACTAGAGTGTCATCTTTATTAGGTCACTGATATATCTGAAGTACCTGAAAAATAACAGACTCCCGACTATTTGTGAAATGAACATAAAGGAACTTCCTGTACAAACTGCAGTTTACAAGAGTTTATAAGGTTCTTTTAAGGATAAATTAAATAGTATTTGTGAAAAGGCTTTGTAAGCTAAAGTATCCTTTGACAAATACCCAAATCTTCATTCTTTCCACAGAAGTTACCAATATTACCAGTGGTGTATTTTTTCACTTAGCTATGTAAATACATTCATTAAAATATATTATTTTAAATGAGCTTTTTAAAACAGTGAATGGCATCATGACAGGGCACAGTGGCTCACGCCTGTAATTCCAGCACTTTGGGAGGTCAAGGCAGGCAGATCACGAGGTCAGGAGATCAAGACCATCCTGGCTAACACAGTGAAACCCCGTCTCTACTAAAAATACAAAAATAGCCGGGCATGGTGGCATGTGCCTGTAATCCCAGCTACTCAGGAAGCTGAGGCAGGAGAATCACTTGAACCCAGGAGGCAGAGATTGCAGTGAGCCAAGATCGCACCACTGCACTCCAGCCTGGGTGACAGAGCGAGACTCCATCTCAAAATAAATAAAATAAAATAGTGAATGACATCATAATATTAAAAACAAAAACACTTTGTGATATGTAAAGTTCTATCTGTGTCAGATCATTATTACTTAGGAGTAGGAATTAAGGGACTCAAAACAGATGACAAATTACACATTTTTGCAGTAACTATGTACCCTAACTTCAGAATTACCATGAATATCCCCCTTTGGAGAATGGAGTGCCTTATAAAATTAGAAATAAATGCAATTTCCTTAAGTTTGAGGAAAAGATTTGGAAGATAAAATTAACTTTCCTAAGAGATAGTCTATTTCATTTGCCATTCTCTGTGTGTTCTGAAGGATACTGGTAAGATTTATATTCAATTTCTGGAAAAAAAATGCTGAGAGTTACATATTCAGAACATCACAAAACAAGATATTTTCTCAGTCTTCTAGACATTCAATTCTTGTATCTACTTCTAGAATCTGATGTCAAAGTTGATGCAAATTATAGTTCATTGCTACTTGTTTCTAAAACATTTGACTATTTCTAAACTACCTCACTGAATATTTTACCTTTATCTTCCATGTATGATAACACATAGCACTAACTTCAACACTTTCTTGCATGAATAACATTAGTTGGCTCTTTTGAAATGCTTTTTCCCTATTGAATGCTGCTTATTACCTAAAGGTAGATTATGCCACTTTCTCTTTTAAAGACCTTGTCCTATTATTGTTTTTGTACTTTTGCCAATTTTTATATAATTTTTGAAGTCTCCATCAATATTTTTAAATTAATTATGATTTCTAAACAAGTTAAAATAGGCCTATAATAGGTTCATTGTAGTTTAACCCAATAAATCTAGCAAGTAAAATTGAAGGATTAAGTCAATGAAGCCATACTGGGATATCACTGCCAATTTAGCTATCAAAAGTAATCCATTATGATGTAGTTTATTATAAGTACATTTTACACATTAATTATTAATCCACAGTGCGAAGCTTTTACCAAAAGCCTGTCCTTGATTGCTTTGTTTTCCCCATACTTAAGCAGTTAGATTCCACAGTTTTGTAATCTAAGATTAGTATTCGGCGCCTTGATCAAATTCCCAAAGTTCTGTAATGTCTCCATTTATTGCCAGTAAATCCAGATGGAAGCTGCTTTTAGTGTGGTTATTAAGTGTGAGTTTATTAATGTTATCTATTAAGCCCACACTACACATTGCTCATATAAGGACTTTCAGAATCACACTTGATAAATGCACCATGCAAGTCTAAAAGGTTTAAGAACAAAATTAAGACTTTAATATATAAATTAGAACACTGTCAGTGCTCAAAAGCATCTTGGACACAGAGTTCTGACTCATTAATTATATATGAGAGTGGAGCCTTTCATCAATAAAGTTTCTTAAACTATAAGCACATGTTTCCAAAATGGACCTTAACTAAAACTCAAGGAGAAGGAGAAAAATTAAGCTAGTCAGAAAAATACAAGTTCCTCACATGGGATTTGGAATGAGGGATGGATGGGGCCCCTGTGTCAGGTGGCAAATTTATATGTGTCAGCTGTCAAGAGTCCGCTTATGCTAAGCTGCAAGAATCATTTGTTTTTGTCAAGCATTTCTACATGAGACTAACATAAAATTAATACTAGCACATCCTAGATAGTTGCCCAGAAAATAACTTTCACAGAGGAAGCATGGAGTCTCCAACTGTTGATCCTTTCACTATAGACCTGGAAAATGTCACCCTGTTTACATCTCCAACACTTAACCAACATGCAAAGAAAATAAAATAAAATCCACAGTAGATGGAGTGTTTACTATGTTTTAATGTCCCTAGAATTCTTATGATATTATTTCACTGATTCGTCTTACTTTAAAAATTAAGTTCATTTAAAAAGCCAGGAAGCACAGTGGCCATTATTGTTGTAGAGATCCTGGAATGAAGTCCTGGCATGTGCACTCACTGCAAAATCAGACTTGTCTAGAGCTCCGTCTCATTGGTAATGGGACTGGAGATCAGCCCACCACCAACATTTCTGCATTCCTCCTTAGGAAGACTCTGAGCTCAGCAGAGATCTAGGACCCCCTGTGTCCACCTAGGCAGTGTAGAAAAGGGTCAAGGAAGGACAGGGTCAGGCTGAGATCCTTGCCTAGGGGCAGGGGCTGGAGGAGAGACTGGTTTTTAGAAGAGCATGATATAAAACAACAAGATGATCCTCTGCCTGAACCCCATCCCCTCGCCAGAGTCCACAGCCAAAATCATAGATACGAGACACCCATAGTAAACAACGTGTGGAACAAAGCCCTGCGTTAATGTAGGCTCTGTAAGAAACAGAGCCCAGGCCAAATGTGTTTTGTGGCCTGGTACCAGGTCTTGACACAGCTAAGAGGAAGGTGTGCCTCCACTTTAACAGGGGCTGGGGGCTGCATGGGTGTGCAGCTGTGGCAACACCTAAAGTCATAGTGGTGTCACAGTCCCATCCGCAGGTGTAGGAGCCCCATTTGGGTACAGGAAGAGATAATATCATACATTGGCATACAGAAGATTCTTTTCCCTTACCCCTGCCCCTGCTCAAAGACTTCTTGCAAAAGTCAGAAAGGATTTAGGACATGGGTGAAAGAGATTAAACCAACATTTACTCTTTGACTCTTCCTGGGGCCCTTTACACACCCCTGATTGTGTGCCATAGAACATTCAAATTGTATCTTCTCTTTCCTCTTCTGAACATGTAGCATTCATTAGCAGAACCTAAAACAGCGGAGAATTCAACCTGAAATGTGGAATCCAAACTGGATCCCCATGCTTAAACGAACAAGCTGCTCTGAGAAATGTTCTGTGACTGATTGCTGCACATGACGCTACAGCAAGTCATTTGCTTAAGGTACAGTCATAATAAAATGTGGGGATGACTGGCTTTTAAATTTACCTCCATTTTTTGCTTCTTATTTTTCCAGTCTTTGTCACTTCTTAAAAGTTCTTAGTTAAGGAATCATTAATCTAAAAAGAGTAAAGATTTGTTACTTTACTTGCTCTTTGTCAGCAGGATTCACCCCCAAATCTACAAGTCAAAATAACTATGGGCAGCTGTAGGTGACTTCTCTGGCCATCACAAGAGTACAATGAGGCCCTCTCTTTTTATTGTAAAGGGACTCAAGATATGACAGTTGAACCAATACCTCACCATAAAGTGCAAAGGGAGTGACAGAAAGAGTGACAGACAAATTAAAGAGTAAGTAGTGTTTAGCAATTTGGGGTGACAGCACTAAAACTTTTTAGCACCAGGACTGTTTAGGAATGACAGTATGCTGCTGAGAACAAGGCAGCTTCCCTATTATCAAGAGGAATTTGTGTGCGAACTTAGAAACAGCAGCCCTCAAACTGCAAAAAAAAAAAAAAAAAAAAAAATTCTTTACATGTTATTTAAGTAGCTACCTATTAAACTTTTATATAGTTTTCAAATTGCCTATTGCCACATTTCATCATTAACCCAGTGTTTGAATCATGGCTTTCAGACAGATTTTTGTCGCATTGTTCCTGTAGAGATGTCACTAGATATTGGATTTAGGCATCCATTTGTGGTTGTCGTTGTCGTTTTTCCAACCAATGGACTGTGCTATCAGAGACACCAGCTCCAACTTAAAAAAAAAAAAGGGATTAAGGTACTGTTTAGTAAGGTTCTCTGTGCATGTGATAACAAATGACACCAAAACCTGTATTAATCTCACTATGGATAATCACTTATGAGCACTTATTATGTACCAGAAACCATGCTAAGTACTTTGTACTCATCATCTGTCTCTAACATATATAATGGACACTCAATAAATGTGTGTTGGTGGAAGACAGGAAGGAAGAAGGAGGGAAGAATGCAGGGAAGGAAGAAAGTTTCATTATCACTTATACTGGGCACTTTTCTGTAAGTCATTTTGAGAACGAGTTGAACAGATAGAAATATTACTTTTTCACTGGAATTTATTGAAACAGGTCCCAAACCAGGCCGAAACATGCCCGAATTACCTTTTCCTTCTACCATTTCAGAGAAACTCTGAAATGAATTCAGTTAACATAATCTCGCTGGTTCCCCTTTACATATTTCACCCAAAGATTTGAAGTCAAGAAGCAACTCCTAAGGTGTAAACAACAAGAGAATGCTCATAGATGGTATAAACAGAAGATGTGAGCAAAGGTCCAGGCTAGGACCCAGTTGTCTTCTAAAGACACAGATCATCCCCAAAGCCTGTCCAAACATTCATCACAAACAGGTTTCAGAATGTTTTATATAGCTGTGAACCAGATTTTTTTCTTGTCCATATTCCAAAAAGTTGATCCATCCCAGTGCCATAAACTTTCACATAACAATAAAAATGATTTGATTATAAGAAGGAAGGAGAAAAATAATGATGAGCCTTCCAATGACTCAAATAGAGCCTGAGTCAGCAGGGTCAAGGAGAAACTACATATATTACAGATTGAATTTCAACAAGCTATTTGGGATTATTTTATAACTAAAGATGATGCTGGAATTCTACTATCTCCAGCACCAAAGTGTTGTGCATACTTACCCTTCAGGGTTTTTGTTTCTTTGTTTGTCTTTTTGGTTTTTCTTTTTTTGTTGTTGTTTTTCTGTTTTGTTTTTTGAGATGAAGTCTTGCTCTGTCGCCAGGCTAGTTGTTTTTGAGACAGGGTCTCACTCTATTGCCCCGACTGGAATGCAGTGGCATGATCACATCTCACTCCAGCCTCGACCTCCTGGGCACGAGTTTTGTTTTGTTTTGTTTTTTATGCTAGTGTTTCACTTAAAAGCACAGAATAACTATGCTCTGTAAGCTACAAAATGAAATATATGCCCTTTTATTTATATTGTTTTTGAAGGATCTGGTGGGGACTGTGAACGTTAACTACTGTCAATCATGTTATTATTACTATTAATATCACCTTTTAGCTAGTCCTTACATCTATATATTTTTATCTGCGAAACAATAAAGGCAAACAGCCATTCCTGTGCTTTTTTGTTTGTTTCTTGCTTTGCCCTTAACCTAGGCTGGTTCCAAACGAGTTTCCACTCAACACCTAACCCATAGACTGAACTTTCATTTGCTGCTCTATTCCTATCCTTTCAGGCTTGATATTGGAAAACAACGTATAAGTATCTTAGCAGATGCAAAAGAAAATTATTTAGTAGTCATTCAGAATTTAATTTTAAAACTCATTAAAATTATGACTAGAAATAACTTTTCTTAACCTGAGAAATGATACCATCCTATCATTTAGCAATAATCACATTCAATGATAAAATTATAGAATTTTCATTTAAAACACAAACAAAAAAAGATGCTCAATATCCTACTATCACTGCTTCTATTCAACATTATACTGAAAGTCTTAAAACAACAGAGCTTACCCTACAATAATAAAATAAGAAAGTGAAATAAAATATATACAAATTAGAAAAGACATTACCTTTCCTATACAATGTGATTATCTGTACAATATATTCAAGATAGTCTACAAACTACTGAAACCAATAAGAGTTCAGCAAAAATGCTGAATAAAAGTCACTTGACTAGATTACACATTGAATTCTGACTGTGGACCAGGCATAGTTCTAAGGATTTTTCATATATTATTAACTAATAATATTAACTCATCTAATAAACAGCCCCTTGAAAATGATACAGTTACTATCAGAGTAATTGTACAATTATGTCAGAGAAAACTGAAGCACAGGAAAGTTAAGCATCTTTCTGTTATAGGTTGAATTGTTCTCCCCAAAGAGACATTTTGAAGCTAACTCCCAGTGTCTGTGAATATGGCATTATCAAAAAACAGGTCCTTGCAGATATAATCAAGTTAAGGTGAGGTCATTTTAGGGTATGTCCTAATATAATATGACTGGTGTCCTTGTAAGAGGAGGTAAATTTAGGCACAGACCCACACAGGAGAACATCATGTGACAACAAAGTCAGAAATTGGGGTTCTGCAGCTACAAGCCAAGGTAAGCCAAAGACTGCTGGCAATCACCAGAAGCTAGGAAGAACAAAAGGAGGGATTTCCTATAGCTTGCAGAGGGAGACAGCCCTGCTGACACCTTGATTTCAGAACTGTGAGACAACACATTTCCGTTGTTTTAAGTCACCCAGTTTGGGGCGCTGTGTTATGACAATGCTAGGAAACTAACAAACTTGTCATGAGTCACACAGCTAGTAAAAGGACAGAGCCAGGACATAAAGTCAGCATACCAAAATCAATACTCTGTAAATCAGTTAAAACCAAATTAGAAAATATAGCATAAAAACAGATGCTATTCACAATTATGTAACTACAGAGTTATATAAACAAATAAATCTAATAAATAATATTCAGGATATTATCCATTCTCATTATTTGTAGTGATTTTGTTCCATAAAGTTGCCACACACAGTGAAGTAGCAAATACTGAACTATTGCTCCTAGGGGAAATACAGGATTAGGTTCCTGTGAACCTCTGTCTACAACATTTTTGTCAACCAATCAATACATAAGCTTGTTTTATGCATGTTTCTGTTTAAAGACGCCGTATTTAATAAATATTGTTCATTCATGAACAATGAAGTCACAGCCAACAGCACCATGAACAAAGCTCATCTAACATATGTATTTTTCCTGTATGGCACAATATAACCTTCTTTCACTTAGAAACATAGACAGCAGATCAGGACATTGCTCGGGGGACATTTTAAACAGCAAAATCACCAATATAAAACATAAAAACATGTTTTTGCCATGTGAAAAACGTTGTATGATTAACCACAAAAAGGACATGTTTTCAGTATGAGTGGAAGCAAGAACACAGAGCACTACCTTGTTGGAACTTAGCTGGGAACACACATATGTGTGGGACACTCAAATGTTTCAGCACTCTGCTCATGTCAGTGAAGGGCCACGAAGGCACAGCAAGTATTGGCTTGGGAGTTGCAAATAAGTTTTAGGAAGTAGGCAAATTCACAAGTATGGAATCTTTGAATAAAGAGGACTAATTGTATTTATGGAGAAAATTACAAAACCTCATGAAAAGACTAAAAAGAAAAAGAGAACTTACTAAATGGAGATGGCATATGGTCATGAATAGGAAGGTTCAATGTTTAAAGATGTCAGTTCTACCACAAATTAATCCCAGCAAAATCCCTAGGAGTATTTTTGCAGAATTTGACAAGCTGATCCTAAAATTCATGGGGAAAAGTAAAGAACTAAGAATCAGTAAAAAAATTTTGAAAAATTAGGTGTAGAGACCTATTCTACCAAATATGACAACTTAGAATAAAGCTATATTAATTAAAATAGTGTGATTTAAAAAATAAGGCTAGAAAAACAGGACACAGGAACAGAAGAGGGAGATCAGAAACTGACATAAACCTGTATAAAAATGTTGTGTGTCTGAGATGGTGTTATAAACCAATAGATAGTCCGGGCACAGTGGCTCAAGCCTGTAATCCCAGAACTTTGGGAGGCTGAGACTGGTGGATAACCTGAGGTCTGGCATTCAAGACCAGCCTGGCCAACATGGTAAAACCCTGTCTCTACCAAAATACAAAAATCAGCCAGGCACGATAGCAGGTGCCTGTAATCCCAGCTACTCAGGAGGCTGAGGCACAAGAATGGCTTGAACCCCGGAGGTGGAAGTTGCAGCGAGCTGAGATCATGCCAGTGAACTCCAGCCTGGGCAACAGAGTGAGATTCCATCTCAACAAAACAAAAACAAAAAACAATGGATAAATGTTATTCAGAAAACATGATCAGGAGAAGTAAGTTATCCACATAAAAAAAAGATAGATCACTACCTCATGTTACATCAAAAAATAAATCGAGGGGAGACAATAAAAGACCCAAATGTAAAAAACAAATGTCTAAAAAATTTAGAAAAAATAGAGAATATACCTTAAAGATTTCTAGGAAGTAATTAATCCATTTAGTAGGACAGAATAAAGAACAAACTATAAAGGAAAAGATGAATAAATTTGACATTACGTTTTTTAAACTTCTGTTCAATAAATGATATCGCGCAGTGTTGAAATGCAATCCATGGCTAAGATAAAATATTCACAATGCACATTAACAAAAAGTTAATATAAAAATTTTGTACAGGAATTCTGCAAATGAATAAGAAAAGGACAACAATTGATTAGAGACATAGACAAAGGATATAAACATATAAAATACATTAAACAATAATAGTAATCCGATAGATGCAAAAACTCATTAAATTTTATTTTATACTTATTTGATTGGCAAAAATTAGTCTGATAATCACACATGTTGGTAAAAATGCAAACGAACAAGAACTTCCAACACTGCTGGTAGAAATTGAATTGGCAGAGACATATCCAAGAGCAATTTTATAATACCTACTAAAGTGAAAGCTGTGTATATCCTCATACTCTGCAATTCATCTTCTTGGGATAGCCCCTGAGGAAGCTTTTTCACATGTGCACAAGAAGACATGTATAAGAATGCACATTGCAGCATGATTTCTAACAGCAAAACATCTAGAAATTATTTTTCTATCAACAGATTTGATGAATTATGGTCATAGTCACAAAATAACATACCATAAAGGAGCTCGAATTGATAGATCTAAATAATGATAAGATACAGAAAGATGTGTAAGAATTCCATTTATATAAGTTTAAAATAAAGGAATATCACATTGTGTGTGTGTGTGTGTGTGTGTGTGTGTGTGTGTGAATAGTATAAAACTTTCATGGGAAAAATAACATATTTAGATTTTTCTGGGGGTGTACACAATATTGAAGAGAGCTACCCAATTTATATTCTATTTATTACTATTTTTAAATCTGTAGTATGATCAAACATTAAGAGTTTATACAAGAGAGACTAGGTGTGTGTTTTCTGTAGTCTCTATAACTTTCTGGAGAATAATTGCAATATTCCATTTAAATAAAAAATGTTAAAATGTGTTGAAGTCAGAAGAACTTCATTGGTTTAAGTCCTAAATTCAGCACTTGCTGTTAAAATTTAGAGCCTGCCATCAAGTTCTATAAATAAGATAATAGAATGTAGGAATTATACTTAATCCTCTAATTACTCTCAGCTTTAATCAAGCCTTTATTAACATAATGTGTCTAGCTTGGGGTCTTAAAACCTGAGAGGGGATTTAGGAAAGAGTAATCAAAACAATGAAAAATAAGTAGGTGATCTAAGGAAAGTCAATGGGAACTGGGATAATTTAGCCTAATGAAAGAAAGCAAAGGGTAAAATATGTTGAGGTGAATTCAGTTTGTTTCTTTTATATTGATGTTTCTTCCTCAGTTAAGGCCTTACTAAAACTAGCTATTTGAGCTGTCTATTGCTGCGTAACAAATCGCTGCAAAATATAGTAGCTAATAATAATATCAAGCATTGATTTGTTCATGGATATTTAACTGGGTCAGGACTTCAGTTGGGGACAGCTCTTTGCGGATCCATATGGCATCAGTTGCAACAGCTCTGCTAAGGCTGGAAGATCCACTTTCACAATGATTCTCACATGCTTGCAAAATGGTACTATTGGCTCTATTCTTTGTGGCCATGATCCTCAGCTCTATTCTTTGTGGGTCTCTCCATGGGTTTCTTGGACTTCCTCCAAGTATGATGTCTGGGTTGGTTCCAAAAAGGAACATCCCATGGGGGAAGTGCATGACATTTTTATATCCCATCCTTAGAAGTCATAGAGCAACACTTTTACAAACTTATTGGTTAGGGTAGTCACAAATTGCTTCCTGCTCAGTTTCAAGGGAAGGGACTACACAAGCCAACACTTGATGGAGGAGTGACATAGCTATAGAATAATTTTGGATGTGAAGATAGTATTGCATCCATCTTTGTAAAAAATAGTTTGCCACACTAACGTCCTTCCTGAAATATTTCTCCAGGTCAATCTGTTATTCTCACTGCTGCCAAAACAGAGATCTGGTCACACCATTCTCTTGTTCTTAACAACAAGGGAATCTGTCCTCTGCTCTTCATCCTTACAAAACCAGATTGATCCTATGGAACTGAAAGTCTTCTTGGAGTCAAAAAGGCATATAATAAAACTTTTTACAGTTTTCTTGAAACATTCATGTCCATGACCAAAACGTAGAAAAGGCTCACCAAAAATATTAACATTTTTTGGATATATTTCTGCTTGAGTTTTATCTAAAATAATGTGACGGCACATTCATATTTCATGTAACCTGGTGTCAAGAACATGTACAGACATATCAGCAATCCAGGTGAATTTGGAGGAATTCATATAACAATATTTCTGCCATCTGCTAGACATTCAAGTGAATAGAAGTCATAAATCAAATCAGATTTTAAAATGCTTTTTAACCCAGAGAACTGTAAGCTAGGCCTTGGAAAGTTTTCCTTTAAAGTTTTTCCGTTAAGTTATTCAACGTGAAATATTCAGCACAATAGTCAAAGTGACAATATTTATCAATACAAGAATCTGTTAGTTGGCTACACCATTAGGTTTCAACTTTCTCCCTATTCATCATTAAATAATTGTCTTCTTGTTTTTTTACTAAACATGGAAAACTGACTATCTTTTTTCACCAGAACATGCCCTCCCCTTTCTCTATTGCTTAACTTATAAGCACACTACCAGAATGGATACCAGCCAAAACTGATCAGTGTGTGAGATCAGTTTGCCCCGGGTACCAATTTGACTATGATGGTTCTTGGACTCTACCTTCATTAGGTTGAACTGTACTAAATTCCTCATAGTCAACCAGTTTTGGCCAAGAAAATACAGAAAGTTCAAATGGTTCTATATATATGTGTTGGTCAGATTGAGAAATTTCCTTGTAAACCCCAAGAATTCACGGAGTTAATTCAAAGTCAGTCTAGGATGAACTCTAACTGAAGAATCAAACTGCTTTTCCTTAGGCATAATGTTTGATATAAACGCCCAGAAAAGTGGTACCACTGGCTCAAGTGAGTCAACCAGTTGAGTTCTATACGTGGAGGAACTACCCACAGGAAAAAAGTAAATCCGAAATCCTTGCTTATCTGGACTGGGTTTTTTTTTTAAGTTATTGTATAAATTAGTCAATACAACTTAAATAGGACAGCGTGTAAGAAGGGGCTTAATATTATTGGGTAAAGACTTCAGACTTTTAATAGACCAAAATTAACTGGAATAGTTAAAGATTTTTGTTTCCTACACTGTGAAATTAAAAAGAAACAAAATCCTGATTGACCCCAGAAGTTAGAATAAGTGCTTAATACTATAATCATCATCCATAAAATAGAGATCCACAAAAAATGACCAAAATGATTGGCAATTTCGATTAGTATAACATAGTAATAAGGCTGTGGCAGAGTTTAGAAGGTAATTGTCAATTTCTACCAAATTGGTAACTACCAATTTCAACTGCTACCAAAAAAAAAAAACACATGCTAAGAAAATAAAAATCAAAGAGCTGTATAATTTAACTTAACACATTAACTTTATTTGCTAATCCATGGGGATAAACAGGGGGTTAGGATAACGCCTTTGTGAGTGTTTCTGGGGGAGTACAAAGTTTACCAGAATGGTTACATGCTTCCAATTAAGTTTTGGAATTTTTTTGTCTTAAAAGACATAAAACGTCTCGATTCTACTTAGTGTGCTCCAGGTTGAGTGATGTAACAACTAAAGGATAAATATTATATTGAATCTAATATGCAAAATGTATTACTCTGAACTTCTCTTAAAGTGCAGTAAGTAGCTGATAGCATGGTCTTCTGGATCTGGGAGGAAGATAAACGCTTTTGTACACCCAGTCATCCAATTCCATCCCAACATTCTTTTCTCCAGTCACAACAGTGTTTGGCCAGAGAGAGAGATATGAGAACAAATTCACACCTCTTATTTTTTCACATGTGGTGACAAGAACCTCATGATCACTAACTCATTACATTTGAATCTGTACTGCTCATATTATATATAGTTTTCCCTATGTTATCTTTAAGTAACACATTTAGCAGCATTTCTGAAAGTGTGCTCCACAGAGGTCCAGCTCCACAAGATGTTAATAAAATTATGATATGAAAGAGTTTCATATCACTGCTGCGTTAAACATATTTACTGTAGTTCTCAACAAAACTTCTTACAAGCTGGGCTCAGTGGTTCACACCTATAATCCCAGCACTTTGGGAGGCCAAGGTGGGTGGATCACCAGAGGTCAGGAGTTAGAGACCAACGTGTCCAACATGGGGAAACTACATCTCTACTAAAAATAAAATAAATAAATAAATTACCTAGGTATGGTGGCAGGCACCTGTAATCCCAGCTACTTAGGAGGCTGAGACAGGAGAATCACTTGAACCTGAGAGATGGACGTTGCAGTGAGCTGAGATGGTACCACTGCACTCCATCCTGGGTGACAGAGCAAGCCTCTGTCTCAAAAAAGAAACGTTTTTACATATAAATATATATTATAAATCTCCGAGAGTGTATACAGTATGTATCATTTCCAAAAGTTACTTCAATCATGGAAAACATTTTTCAAAAATATCTCAACACACTACAACATACATTGAAATTCCAATTTAAGGCATTTCTGATAATATTCTCTTGATATCAATGTAAATTATAAGTTTATTTTAATTTAAGTTCACAGATATCTAACTATAGGTTTCTTAATGATAGCTCTCCTACCCAAGCTTATTATTTATCTCCCTAAGATTCTAATGACTTCTAAATATTTATTTAAGGAGTTTATTTATTCAGTAAATATTTATTAAATGCCTACTATGTTCCAAGCACTAAGTGTAGGATTTAGAGGCATAGAAATGAACAATTTTTTTAAATGTCCCTTTCCATATAGAACTTACATTATAGTTAGGGGAGGTACCAGTTTACACATTAAAAAAATAAGTGCTAACGAACAAAAATAAGAACAGGATAATAAACTAGACAGTTTCTTGGAGTTGGAAAGAGTGATTGTAACATTTTGGAAGGATTATCAAAATGATTTTTCTGATAAGGTAACATTTGATCTAAAGAAGTATCAAATGAATATTTTCCTTTCCTTTTTCTCTCATTCTTTATATTATTTTTTATCAAAATAATACATGCATATAGTAAAAGATAAAAATACACCAAAAAGTTTATAATAAAAAAGTAGTGCTCCATCTCTCTTCATCCTAGCCCCAATTTCTGAAACAGCCTCTTTTAATAGTTTGACTTTTACTTTTCTGACCATTACAGAAGACAAAAATATAAGACGTAGTGGAAGTTGGGAGGGCAAGAAGATGGAAAGATCCTGGACCCTGCAATGATCTTCAAGCCACCATATCAGCCCTGACGTTTCTACTTTAATGACAGGGGAAAATCTTTCTTTGGTCTCTGTTTTTTGGAGAAATCTGTCACTCGTAGCCAAACTCTAATTGATATAGGATCAGATATTGTTGCCCCTGGAAATTCAAAGGAAAATATTCCAAGCATCCAAGTCAAATGTATTATTTTTTCTGCATCTACAGTAATTGCTCAAAATCATGCTACATTTTGGTTTCCTTCATATTTGAACTGTGGCTTTCCTGTAGAGTTGTTTGTTTCTCCTTTTCTAATTCTCTTTTCTGTTTCCTTATAAAAAAAAATTGCCGGCTTCACCCTGTCATTCACAGCAGCAGCTTTTTTTTTCTAGAAACAAAGAATCAGGCTTTATTTTTCTCATTTTTAATACAGGTATTGTATTGTAGATATCTGTTAGTCTCACAATTCAGTAGGGCTGATACACAGAAATTAAAGTAGGAACAAAACGAAGGCACACTTGCTCCTGTCCTCTGGTTGGCACCCTCCAAACCCCAAAAGAACTGTCCTCCCAGTCATCATATCCTTTCCCTGCTACAAAAGACAAAAAAATGCCACCCCAAAAAAAATCCCAGATGCACTCTTTCTAGCAGTCAGTGTCACCTTGGGTGGGATGGAGAAGCCACCAGGCCCATCCCAGGGAGGCCGCGGTAGGATGGAGGAGCCAATCAGGTCATATCACGAAGGCTATGTGAGCCACCACTAGAGCCAAACCCTGGCCATGGCTGGCAAAGCTCGCCAGCAGGTGAGACCACAGCATGTTATCCACCAGCACTTCCTGAGGTCCAACGCCACACAAGTTAGGCAGCAGAAGGAGCCCTGTCCTCTGGTGATGCTGGTTCCAGAGAAGAAGGCCCAAGGACAGTCTCTTCAGAGAGGAGCTTACCAGGGAAAGAGGGTTCCTGATGAGGCATGAAAAGGTCAAGGGAGCCATCCTTGCCACCTGTCTGTCCCAGGGCTTACTGCTGACTCCACTGTCCTTGGATTGCTGGAGTCTCTATACCACTCTGCTCGGGGCTACTGCTGGGGGTCCGGGGCCCAGAGCACTTCGCCTCTGAGGGCTCGGGGCTCTCCTCCACGTCTTTACAAGCAGCATCTTGAGAGGTAGACAGTTTCCCTTCCTTACTTTTGAAGACCACAGTCTCTGTCTTGGCATCTACAACGAGGCTGAGCGTTTCCTTCATGCCTCCATTCATCACTGTCTCAGTTACCTTGTCTGTACTTTCTGCATCCTCCTCTCTGTCCCAGCTGACTTCCATGGCCACACTGCCTGTGGCTCTGGCTGAGCTGCCAGGGCAGCTGCACTGGGCAGCAGCTTTTAATCCATTCTATCTAATCTTTAGAATCTGTTCCTTTCTGATATTTGAGTCATGCTTCAAGGGGGCTTCAGAAGGTTCTAGCACAACTGCCATGCTACAGTGTCTTTCCCTTGGACTCTTAGTTTAGTGCCACAATTTGTTTTATGCCCTATTTTTTTTCTTTCATGGATCTTACCTTCATTATTCCAGAGTATTCCATAAAGTATTTTTCTGTCTTTTTTGAGACAGAATCTTGCTCTGTCGCCCAGGCTGGAGTGCCGTGGTGAAAACTCAGCTCACTGCAACCTCTGCCTCCCAGATCCAAGTGATTCTCCTGTCTTGGCCTCCTGAGTAGCTGGGATTATAGATGCGCACCACCACAGCTGGCTAATTTTTGTATTTTTAGTAGAGATGGAATTTCACCATGTTGGTAAGACTGGTCTCAAACTCCTGACTTAGTGATTTGCCCACCTTGACTTCCCAAAGTGCTGGGATTACAGGCGTGAGCCACAGTGCCTAGCCACCATAAAGTATTTTTCTAAGCAAGAGTGTCTACAAGTAAATGTTCCAAGTCCAAGTGCTGGTATATTTGAAAAAGTCTGCTTTTCCTTCATACTTTGGCTGTAATTTTTTTTCAGAACATTGCAGGCTCTGTCGCCTTCTCATACATTTGAAATTGCTGAATGTTAGGCTGATTCTTGTTCCTTTGTTTGTAGCCTATATTTTCTTTCTGGAAAATTTCTCAGACATACTGTTTATTCTTGGTTTCTGAAGTTCCATGATGTTGTTTAGATTTTAGGTCTTTTTCACTTGCTGAGCTCAATACCTGGAAGTTGGCAGTGGGGGAGGGAGGTGGGGCGGTCAAAAACAAAAACTTGTATCTTTCTATTCAGCTCTGGAAATGTTTCTTCTACTGTTTAATGATTTTCTTCTTTTTTTCCTGTCTTTCCAGTACGCCTATTAGTTAAGGTTAAATCTGGATGGATTCACTGTGTTTGACAACTCTGAGCTGAAGCTTCTGGCAGATCAGTTCTTTGCACTGTTGTAGTTCATGCCTGAGTGTCCTTGGTTGACATCATCTTCTCAATTAAAAAAAAAAAAGAAAGAAAGAAAGAAAAGAAGTCCATCCACAAGCTTATGTTCTCCTTCCATCTTCTAGAAATATGTTGAAATACCTCATCCACAGATGGCATCCCTCTCTTTCTCTTAGTTTATTCCTTTGTATATCCTATATTTTCTTTTCCAACCTTTGTGTTCTGTCTGCCATCTTGCCAGAACATTTGAAGTTTACCTTGGGTGACACAGTTGAAATAAAACTGCTGCACCAATTTCTCAGCAGTGCTATTTTTAAGTATAAGAATATGTTATACAACTTAAGTAACATCAAAACACACGTTTAAATATCTAAGTATTTTATTATTGTAAAGATAGGATACAAAGAGCAAAATACATGCAAGTTTTCTTTTCTTAAAAAAAAGTAATAGAGTACTATTTTTCTTGTTATTTTTCATTTTCATATAGAATGCAGCTCCTGAACTCACAGTTTTAAAAACATTTCTTTTTCATTTAAGTGCTATCTTAAAAGCTTCTTTGTACAAAAACTTAAAAGATTTTTTGTAGAGATTTTCTGTGTGTTCTTAGACCAATATCTGATTCTTTAAAGAGACGTTACCCACTATGATATTAATGTATTATTATACAAGTTGTAATAGCAGGAGATTGATTTTTTTTTCTGCCAAAGGAGAGTTAGAAGGGTTATTTCTCCTGAAGTTCCATGTTGATATGGTTTGGCTGTGTCTCCACCCAAATCTCATCCTGAATTGTAGCTCCCATAATCCCCATGTGTCATGGAAGGGACCTCATGGGAGGTAATTAGGTCATAGGGACGGTTCCCCCATGCTGTTCTCATGATAGTGAGTGAATACTCATGAGATCTGATGGCTTTATAAGGAGCTCTTCCCCACGTCACTCTGCACTTCTCTCTCCTGCTGCCATGTAAAGAAGAAGGTGTTTGCTTCCCCTTCCACCATGATTGTAAGTTTCCTGAGTCCTCCTTAGCCATGCAGAACTGTATTTCAGTTAAACCTCTTTCCTTTATAAATGACCCAGTCTTGGGCAGTTCTTTATGGCAGCATGAGAATGGACTAATACATGTGCCTACATACTGTTGGCTATAAAAAAAAGTGCTATAGTAACGTTTCTGCAAGTAAGTAGGCTTCTAGTGAACGCAGAGATATGTAAGCAAAACATAAATTTATAAATTTATGACTCTCCTATTTAGTTGTTTGTTGATGGCTGAAATATATTTATTTAATAAATATTTGTGCTGAGCACTATATTTTGCCCAAGATACATAGTAAACAAGACATTGTACACTTGAAGAACTATTGGTCCTAATGAAGGGATGCAAATTAGTAAACAAATTTTCGAAAATGTGATCAATGATCCTGTGGAGTCAATATAAGATGCTATTGAAGCAAAGCAAAAGGAGAATGAATGAGCCCTGTGGAGGAAATTGGGGGGCAGTTTAGGTGAGAAACGGCTTGCCAAGTAGGTGACTCCTGAGCTGAGACTCAAAGACAGGCATGAATTATCCAGGGAAGGAAGCTGGAGTCCTGGGGGATAAAAGGAACATTCCAGGCAACCAGAATATATGTGTGAAGGCCTTGAGGCAGGACCAGTCATGAACCAAAGTCACAAGTAAAGATGGCAAGAGATGAAACTAGAGAAGGAAGCAAAGGCTAGATTCAAAAGTTTCCAGGATACCGTATCAAGGAATGTGGACTTTCTTCTGAAACATAAAGAACTATGCTCAGCATATGAGCAATTCCTTCATACTCTCTTCAGGCAAGTTCTGATTTTTTTTTATAAATGAGGTAATAATACGACAAACTTTCATTGTGAGTTTACCTTGTCCAAGATACTAGAATTAGCAGGTAGGACTTAAAGGCATTTAACTCCAAGAATCAATGTGAAAATAGGATAGAATATTTTGAGATGCTGTATATTCTGATAAAAAGGGAACATATACAGGATAGAGCTGAGTGGTAGAAAACTGAAAAGTTATGTTACAGCCTAATGCTATAGTACGAATTTGGACTTTAACTAATAAAGATGCTATCCAAATTTTTTGAGCAAGAAAAAGGCGTAATTACATGTGCGTTTCACTCAAAGATTATATTCCCACTCTTTATTATACTGCATACATCAGAAGTATATTACTTGGCTCGAAGCAATTTCAGCTTCATTTCTCTTTTAGTTAATTAGGGACCTAGGTTATCTAAATGAGCCACTATGGTTTGTTTTAAATATTGATGTTGGAGACTGCTGCTCAGCATTCTCTTCAAATTCAATCAAACTGAACATTTGTTCAACTTGCCCTCAAGAATCTCATCGTCTAAAGTTAAAACCAAAAGTAGCCCTATAAGCCCCAACATATTTCTCTGTTATCACTCAATGATAGTGAAGTTGAACAGGCACCAAATGTTATGATAATCCCATGGTTTCTTCTGCATTTTAGCCATCCCCTCCCGTTAGTGATTCAAGTTAATTTAGAGAGAGTGTTTTAAGTCAACTCATAATCCTTTCATGGAAACTATCAAGACATCATTTGCGTTCTGAAAACTAAAAAAGGGTTTCTGTTGCCCTTTCTACCTTCTCAGGAACAGGAGCAGATCCAAGTTGTGTGGACATGGAAAGTATTCATCGAGAAGGAGAAAAATTATTGAAGAAAAAAAGAATACAAATTACATATACAAATACCTAGCTTTTCTTCTTGGGAGAACTTGAAAGGGATACTTATAAATAAAGGGCTAAGCTCTATTAACTTCATGGCAAATTCCCCTCTCATGCATATCTAATATATAAATATGCAATACACTTTTAAGAGTTATCAATAAAAATTTACACCTATTGGCCATTTGGATATAAGAAATATGTCAGAAACGTAAAGGTCCTTTAAAGTTTCCTGCTTTTTGTTATAATCAATCCACATTTGCCAAAACCTTAACTTGTCACAGGAAGAAGCACTCATCTGAATATTCAATCAACAAGAAAATACTTGTGGATTGCCGACCCCTCTCCCTCTCTTGCTTTGAACTATTTTACTCTTCTTGGGATTCCAGTCCCCAACACTTAAAATTTGCAGTGAATCCTGGCTTCATATCTGGACTTTCAACAAGGTCCACCCAGAGAGTGAGGCCATTTTCAAATGCTGGCAGCCATACAGCTAATAAGGTAGAAGAGATGTGTTCCACCAGGTAGAAAAAAGACAACAGGAAAAAATGAATAATAATAAAGCTGTTTGGGGCAGTGTCCTTAAGTTTGTTCCTGAGGCCAATGTTGTCTGCTGCATTTAGCTGCTTAGTTCCTTGGAAATTAGTGGTACCACTCTGCAGATAAAAGGCTGTAGACCTCTGGAATACAAGCAAGTAGCTTCTCATTATACAAATAGAAGCAACTCAACTATGCATGCCCTCAAACTGAGCTCAGTGTTCTGCTGCATTTCAAAAATATCCATCTGTTCCAAGAGAAGAAACAGGAAGTTTTGTTAATTATCTCTCACAACCCACTAGTTAGTTTCCAGAAAAATCACTAAAGCCATCTTTCCTGAATAAATTTAACAAGTAAGTTACAAGATGCAACACAGTAGATAAACCTTACATTACTCCTTTTAAATGAACTGAATCTATCAGATGGCCAATTTCACACTCACTGCCTCTAATGCCCCTTTTTCGTGTCCTCAGGATTCAACAGACATATTTTCTGTACACAACTTTTTTATGTAACAATATTGATTAATAAAGCAGTATCACACTAGTTACATGCAAAACACTAGGTATTACACAACTGCTTGAGAGATGTTTTCTGATTGATTTGTTTTAAGCACAATTTTGCTTCCAGACTCCATTCAAATCTCACAAATGTTTACACTATTAGACAAAATAAATTAATAGGAAATTTTTGTTGGTTATTAGCTAATTTAAATAGGTACCTCTAAAACTTCATTCCCAGTCCAATTATGTTGTCTTAACAAAGATTCCATGCCAGAGTGCTAAGGATATTAAGGATGCACATGCCCAATTGGACTCTTGCCATCATTCTATAAATCATTGCCAATTATGCCAATAAAGCATCCTGGGCAATGATTGATTTCTTAGTTATGCAGTCAGCTGTTCTTCAACACTTTGTTTTCCTTGAAATGTCTCAATCATGGCCCAGTTTCCTGAGACCATGATGGTTTACATTCCTCCAAAAGAGACATTTGTGCACATCTGTTGGTGGGTAAAAAAGAGTTTAGAAATTCAGTGAAACCTCATTAATTCCATCTAACTGTTGAGAAAGATAATCCAAGTTCATGAAAATTCTGGATTTTGAAAGATTTTAGAGAAATGCAAGGTAGGCTTTTTTTTCTACTTTTTATATCTATTAACTCAAATTCATCTAACAAAGAATCACTTTTTGAAGTGCTCAGAGTGTATGGTAAATTTATTAAAATGTAATAAATATTTAGCATTATCATAACAATCTGTTAACTTGGGTCATTTCTTCACTAGCAAATAGAGACATATCTTTGAAATCTGAATCAGCCCTTTAATTTTTTATTAACATTAATTACTTGTCAAAATTCCAATATGCTTTTGATAAAATATCCTGGATCAAGGCTGGATATTTGATATTTATTAGGACATCAATCACTAGACACAGCTGGAAAACAAAGTGATAGAATGGAAAGCCTATAGACCTTTAGGCCAAACAGACCTGGGTTCAAATCTCAACTCTACCACTCACTTGCTCTATAGGATTCATCTGTTAATTCAGCCAATAAATATATAATGTACAGACATATTTTGGATATAAGAAATATATATAAAATTATATCTCAGGGCAGCAGATACAGTGATGGTTTCAACACTAAGGTCCCTACCTCCAAAAGGTTAAATCCTCTAGGTAAGGAGAAGAAAATAATCAAATAAAGAAACAAGATAATTTCAGATAATGTTAAGTCTGTTAAGACTGAATGGAGTGAGGGTTACAATGGCATAACATGTTAAGGTGGTTAGAGAAACTTCAAAGAGCAGGTGATATCCCATTTGAGGCACAAATGAAACAGAGGGCCAGTTAGGCAAAGGCTGGAAGAGGGCAAGGTATTCAAAGCAAAGAGAACAGTACAATGGTCCTAAGTTGGAACAAGTTTGTTTTGTTGAAAGAAAAGAAAAAGGCCATTGTACTTGCTCTCTCTGAGTGACAAAGATCTTCATATGTGAGATGGAATTAACAATAGCAGGACTATTATTAAACATTTTATTTGCAAACTACCTCAGCAATGCCGATGACATTTTGGACACCCAAAGTAAATAGTATCATAACAATGAATGTTTGGGGTGCTGGTATCCTGTAACCAATCGAATATCTACAAAACCAAAAAATGTTATCTACTCAGAATTATGAATGATGTCTTGACCAAGCACAGTGGCTTGTGCCTTTAATCCCAGCACTTTAAGATTCTGAGGAGGGCAGATCACTTGAGGTCAGGAGTACAAAACCAGCCTGGCCAACATGGTGAAACCCCATCTCTACTAAAAATACAAAAATTAGCCAGGCTTGGTGGCAGGCACCTGTAATCCCGCTACTCATGAGGCTAAGGCTGGAGAATCACTTGAACCCAGGAGGCAGAGGTTGCAGAGCTGAAATCATGCCACTTCACTCCAGCCTGGGCAACAGAGCAAGACTCCGTCTCAAAAAAAAAATTCATGAATGATTTCCAAATAATGCCAGTGAACTATATTCATCTAAAATGCCAAGCTGAGTATTGTTTTATCACCTTTTAGAAGCATACGTTCATATTTACTTTTAAACATCTACGAGAATATCTTTTTGGTCTGCTATGTTCAAAACATTTTAATAAAAATCATCACTGAAGCATGGTTCACAAACCTTGTGGCTGTGTGAAAAAAATTGATATTGATAAAGTGGCAATGTGTCAACCTGGGTCATTTATAAATATGCATATTCACTGCATTATCAATACAAAAATGTTTATACATATAGACCATGTCCGAATTATCATACCATTGCAACTCAAATGAAGTGTTCATAATATACTTTCTAAAGTACCACTCTAAACCCATTAATTGTCCTAAGCATAATCAAATTCATAAGCAGCCCTCTTAACGTTTAACTTTAAATCACCTCTGGGTGATGACTGACTCAGTCATACTACTTCATAATCATTGCCCTAATATTTACTAACGCCTAAGCTACTTAATTCTTCCAAACAATAAAACTATCTGCACACCAAGAGGGCAACTTTCAAATACAATTCAAATCAAACAGACAAAATCTTGTAGAAAAGAAAAAAACAAATACTTTCTAATTCAGTGAGAAATATTACTAATTAAAAGAAGCCATCTTCTTTATTTTAAAGATGGTAGTTGTCCAAAGGTAAAATGAAAACTTGCCAGCATTGATTACTTTCTCTCCCTGGGTTCTTGGGGACCGACAAGCCATAGAAAAAAATAAATCATCTCACCTTCACTTAAACTCTTTGTTCTAAAATCAGAAATCAGAAAAAGAAAACAAATTTGAATGAAGTAAATAAAGTAGTATTGGATTGTAATCCAAAATATAAAACAGATATCTGAGTCCATACTGATGTGAATAAATGATTGAATAAACACATAAATGGGAAAGAAGAAACAAATCTCCCATACAGAAGAATTCCAAATAATTTCTGTAGAAACTCTGCCTGCAAGGGGATGAAGCAAAACTCCCCACTCAGGTGTTAACTAAGGAAGTGACTTTCTTCTAAACTGCAGAGTAAGGAAAGAGATAAAAACAAAAACTTGACCATGGAGAACCTGACAAACACCCCCTCACCCAGGTGATCAGGGTTGCCATCAATAGTGATAAGGCATCCTGCCAGTTATGCACTTTGACATGAGATGATGCTCTGAGAGATGATGCTTTCAGAATGCTACTTTACTTCTGGTGTCTTCTCAAAAACCCATAATCTCCATCTGATCATGAGAAATACAGGCAACAAATTCCAGTTGAGGGTCATTCTACAGAATATCTGACCAGTACTCCTCAAAACTGCCAGGAGCA
The DNA here is from genome assembly GCF_049354715.1 of Callithrix jacchus. Taxonomy (NCBI): domain Eukaryota; kingdom Metazoa; phylum Chordata; class Mammalia; order Primates; family Cebidae; genus Callithrix; species Callithrix jacchus. The sequence goes on from NC_133508.1 coordinate 125,717,528, forward strand.
TTAAAAATGAAGTCTGAGAAACTGTCACAGCCAAGAGGAACCTAAGAAGACATAACAACTAAACGTAATATATCCTGGATGGGATTCAGGAACACTAAAAAGAAAGGACATTGGGTAAAAACAAGAGATATGAATAAAGTATAGACTTCAGTTTAAAAAAAGCAAACAATTTACATTTACAAGTCTCCTGAGTCCTTTGAAATAGGCCTAAGTGACCAGGAGTAAAACAGGCCATTTTCATGAATTTTCTTTTTTTTATTAGCATAGGTTATTAGTTAACTCGGCATAAAATATTATCAATAACTAAAAGGCAGCATCTGAAGAAAGCATCAAAGTTAACAATATTATGTCCTCAAGGTGCTTGAAAAGTTTACTGACTTAAATAACAATGGTAATATTTATAAGTAATCTATTTGAAAGTGCAGTGGAAAAAAAGCTCAAGAATCTTAGCTACTGCCTAGGAATTGCTCTCCTTCTGTGAAACTCTTGCAAATTGAACCCTTATGGAAAAATAACAACATTAAATATTGGCTGACTTTTATTTAGCACTTAATATGTACCAGGAACAATTTAAGCCCTTGTACATTCAACTCACTTAAATCTCACATTATTATTACTATTCCCATTACTAATGAGGAAATTAAGGCACTAAGTAACCTGCCCAGTAACCAAACTAGTAAGAGACAGAGCCAGATGGTGCGCTCAGGCGGTCTGGCTCCAGAACAGATACATCAGTTTCCTAAATGGGCTCATCCCATCCCCTCCTCTTTCTCTTAAGCATGCCATCTAAGCTGGTAGACGTTTGTCTGCCTCCTTTGTCCCATGCTGAGTGCTCCCCTTGTTGGCCACCACCACCAACTTTGGGGAAACGTGAGAGGATTTCCAAATATGCAGATCAGTTGCTTGTCTGTAGCAAGTTAGTTTTCCAAGAAACAGATTCTGAGATGGACTTTAGCATATGGAATGTTTATGAAGGAGTTTGCAAGGAACCAATGCCTGTGGAAGGGAAAGGTGGAAAGTAGGGGTGGAGGGGAGAAGTCAATCGGTGATGCAGGCCCAAACAACAATCGCAGCCAACTCCAAAGGGGGCTCTGGGTCTGAAATGGCCCTTGGAGTTACCTCCAGGTGGGACAAGATGGCCAGGCTTTCATAAACAGAATGATGAATTACCTGATCACACTACCTAAGACCCACCACAATCAGCATAGAACAAACTCTTCAGTTCCCTCAGCAGCCATGTCCATTCTAAGGCATGTGTCATGGGCTCCCAGTCGATAATTTTGCTGAAGCAAGGCCATTTGGATTAAGTTATAATCAGAGTGATTTCATCTGACAGGTATCTCCCTTTGTACCTAACTATCAAGCATAAAATTTGAAATTCCACCATTAGAAATTCTTTTTTTATTTTAAAATGTTTTTAATCAGCAAAATACTTTTACTAAATTTCAGATACCCCTCCAAAAAGGAAATTTAAGCCATTTTCAACTAATCTTAGTGGCCTTTAACAGATTTTAGCTGAGAGCAAAAGAAGAGAACACTCTCAAAGAGAAATGGGGCACTAAAAGAAGAAGTAAGAGTGTGCCAAAGATAAATACTATCTTCCCTCACAGCTCTGCTGAGTGTCAGTTCTGCCCCTGGGTTCCCACAAAGAGGTACTCTTTTCTCTTTTTTTATTTATCATTTTAGCACCCTCAGGTTTCTAGAAAACAACATAAAGACATTTCATAAAATGTCATATGATTCATAATTGCATTGTGGTACTTAAGATAAAATCTATTTCTCTGAAACTAATTTCATCACAATTGGACAATGTTTATTCCCACTTGGGTCTCCTTGCTTTCTGCTGCATAATGCCAGGAGGAAAATACCTAGAGATATCTTTGAGACAAACTTTACTCTTAGTAGATCATGGACTTCCACGAATATAACTGAAGATTTAATATGTACCCTTATATTTACAGATGTCAGTGCAAGTTGAAGAAGATGTGAAAATTACTAGAAACCAATTTACAGCAGCTGGAGCAAATTAGGGCTCATTGCAAACTTTAAAAAAAAAAAAAGTAAGTAATGAAACAACCAGCTCTAGGCAAACCATATGTGCCAGCCCAAATCTTTATTAATGGAAGTATAGCTACATATTAAAGGAAATTTAGTTCCTACAGCAAATCTCAATAGTGATATGCACAGATTGTAATTCTCTATTCTCAAGGTGGGTTATCAAAAATATGTACAGTGATCTAGAGGCAATTTTTATAGTGATCTTATACAGTATTCACATGTTTAAAAGACCTCCACATCCTTCATTACACTGCCCAAAATATTACTATATTTTTTAAAATTTGGGAAAAGGTTACATTTTATTTTGGCAATATTGGAAAACTTAATTACCTAAAAAGAACATTCCAAGTAGTTCGCACATATATCTTGACTACAACTGAGATTTATAGCAATTACCAAAAAGGTACTAAAGCTTAAAATACTGGTAATAGGTCAAAAACTACCTTCTTCTAATGTGAGTAAAAACCTATATGGGTTCACCATTTGCATATATATGACAAGATGTTGGCTAGAGGATGTGGCATCTCTGAACAAAAATGAAGATCCAAAGGAATTTTTCTGTTCAGAAGCACCAAAAAATGACCCTTCAAATGAGCAAATTGTGCACAAGCTCTATCTGTGCACAACAGTGGCGCAAAAAGATTATACAGCATGTCGTAAAAGTCAGTTTGACCCCATCAAGTTCCAGTGAGTTTCACTGTGACTCATAAGCCTTGCTCAACTCTCAGAACTGATCCACTCATTTCAGACATTCTCCATCCCCAAATACTCACATTTTGCAGAGCCGGTCCAGTGCAAAAGAAAAAAAACATGAAAATATCACTGTGGATTAGAATTGAGTCAAGACCTAACATATTGTGTCCTCACTAATACAGCTTCCTTCTGATTCTCAACCACGTGCACATGTCTAACTTCCTCTGGTTAAACCTTTTAGCTCTCTAGCTGGCTGTTCTATATGCAAAAAATAAAGCCAAATTGATAAATATCTCTTATCCTGCCATTAACTCTTCTTACATTTGAAACATTTTATTATCTACAGTTTAGCATCATCATATATAAAAATACCATTAATATGATATTGAAAAAGATACATATTATATAATTATCCTTGTTTTTTATGAGCTACTATTCTGAGTAAAAATTACATTGTAATTCTTATTATAATACCTTATATGAACAATAATTCATTCGATGCTTTTTTAAACCTACCATAATTGAAATGTACCTGTTGATATTCCTTATTATTACCTATGATTTAGGGTGAAACATAATCAGAGTTTATGATTTGCTTTCCAAAGAGGAATCAGTTGGTCTTTGATTCCTCTTACTGCTGGTGATCAAGCTTGCTCTTAAACACTTGAAGATACTGGCACAAAATCCACCAATCACTAATCATCCATATACATGTCTCTCTGGAACACTCCATTACCGAGGCAATAAAAAATGATGGTGCTTTTGAGTACAGCATCAGTATTTATATACTGTAGATAGTTTTACAGTTGAACATGTTATTATGTTTATGCTTAGCAGTTACAGCAATGTTTCCTGTTTAGTGATGACATACTATGAGAGAATACTCTTATGGTAAACTGACTAGAAATAATTCACGCACTATCATCATCATGAGATGGACAGCCTGACACTAAAAATCCTATTAGCTACAACATTAAATTATCCTTTGTACTTTTCTTACTTCAAGATTAAGATACTCTGAGGTCAACTAATTCAAAGATTGGACTGCCTCACAATTATGTTACTCTTTTTTTCCTATTTAAAATGTTGAATCTCTGTGTGTGGTTTTAATTATTTTGCATTATTAAATGTTCAACATGTACTGTATGTAAATTCTTACTGCTGCAGAGGTTTCTACTAAGAAAATTATATGACTAGGTGATTATGTGGTCAGTGTACTGATCTCATGGTATTCTGACCACATAATCACCTAGTCATATAATTTCCTTAGTAGGTCCCTTGCAAAGTTGTCTCAATTTCTGCATTTCTCTCAATGCATGTGGTATAGAATTCTTTCAACACATGGTATGCACCTATCAGAAGTTTCACTACTCTGTTTTATTAAAAGCATGGAGGGTGTGATTTCCAATCCTTTATAATTTCCGGATTTACTAATTAAATTGCTTCAATCATGTCAAAGGCACTTTTTATCACGTAGAATATTAAAATCAGCCTTTTTGGAGAACAAAGTCAATCAGAAAAACTCTAAAAGCATGAAAAAGTGTTTCCTGTGTTCAGATGACTTAAAAGGAGCTCAAAGGAAATTCACCAAATTTAAATAAAAATTCATTATCCTAAAGAAAATAAGCCTGCAAATTAAAGCCAAAGCAGCCAGCACCCTGAAAAGAAGCCTATGGTAAAAGACAGCCCTCCCTACAAGGAACACACTCTTCTACTATTCTGATTCTCTTTCTGCATGCCTCTAAATCTATATATGTTTGCAGAGTAAGTTATGTATCTGACGTGATCAGCAAGTGAGATGCCTTGATTGATGTGTTTGACCAGGAAGACAGGAATTAAACATTTTTAAGCATTTCTACGTGGCAAGCATGGTCCACTGTATTTCATATTGTTCAGTCCTCACAATATCCTGCAAGGTGGATATTGTTATACCCATTTCTCAGATGCAAAGACTGAGTGGAGTGACATTACATAACTTTTCTGAAGTTACTTGGCTAGCCAATAAAAAGCTGTGATTAAAATCAAATTAATTCCAAAGCTCCTACTTTTGAATTCACCATGCTGAATATATATATCACAATATATAAAAATTACTAGTTTCTGGAGAATGTGAATATGATACAAATAAATTTGGATCATGAGAAACATAATTTATTCTCTTTGAAGATTCAGAAAACATTATTTTGCCATGCCTTAGGGTGATAATTATACACATTAATTATCCTTTCGTTATCAATATCTCAGAAGTGCCTATTATCAGAGACTTATGATTAATGTAATAACAGAATATACCTGTACATGTACATTCTTTCTATAGGAACATGACAAATTTCAGACTTCCATGGCATCTAAGCAACCATTTCATGATTGAACATTAAAGCATAGTTTTTTTATTAAGCATGATTTTACAGGGCTGTTTGCACATTGCCCGCACATGAAGCCTTTAGAACTTATTCGGTGCACAAAAGCATGACACGCTCATCTTCACACTTACCCTTTAAACTCCAGGGCACACTGGGTCCAAGCATAACTTCCAAAATCCCAAAGAGCTACTACTTTTAATTACTAATTAGGGATGACCTGGAGTAACCCCTACCACTCCACAAAAGAAAAGATGGTTTCATTTTTTTTTTTTTCAAATTCTCAAACTAAAGATACCTCTAAACAAAGTCACTTATATCACATTACTACTATAAGGCCAAACACTGTTCATCTCCTCTAAGCAGAATTTGAATTTTTTTTTTTTTTTTTTTTTGTTTGAGACGGAGTTTCGCTCTTGTTACCCAGGCTGGAGTGCAATGGCGCGACCTCGGCTCACCGCAATCTCCGCCTCCTGGGTTCAGGCAATTCTCCTGCCTCAGCCTCCCGAGCAGCTGGGATTACAGGCACGCACCACCGAGCCCAGCTAATTTTTTGTAATTTTAGTAGAGACGGGGTTTCACCATGTTGACCAAGATGGTCTCGATCTGCTGACCTCGTGATCCACCCGCCTGGCCTCCCAAAGTGCTGGGATTAGAGGCTTGAGCCACCGCGCCCGGCCCAGAATTTGGATTTTTAAAGAAATTTTTAATGACTAAATGTTTTTCTGGCCCAAAACATAGATTTTCTAATGGTAACTTTTCTATCCTAGGCTGTGAATTAAGGAGAGATTTGGAAGACAATGAGGTACCCCCTTAGCAATTCATCGCCTTCCTAGCTGCTTACTCTACCAGGCTGACCATGATTTTCCCCACCCTAAAAGTGAATCTCGGTGGACACTCTCATCCTATGCTAAATACAAAATTGTAATCATTTTTCTCTTTCAGTCTTTGTATTTCTGCATTGCTATGGAGTGTTAGAATGGGCAAGCTGAAGAAAAGGTGTGTGTGTGTGTGTGTGTGTGTGTGTGTGTAATCTATGCATATCCAATATTTAAATGAATCTAGATCTATTGATGTTTTCTCCGCAATTTCCATTTTAAATGATACGGATTCATGCCATAGATAGAAAATCTTCTTCAGATGACTTAGCTAAGAATATGATAAATAAACCCTTTCTGATTTATAGGAACTTCCTGAAAGATCTCCTCTTTGATATGTTGCAAAAACTAGGAAATATGCAGCTGTTAATATCAGAGGAGATAGTCTGGGAAAAATCACATGGTCAGATTTATTAGCGGTCTAGGAGGTGCAGAGAAAGCAAACAAACTTTAAGTTTTGCATATAACATGAAGCTTAGGATATATTTCAAACTTTCAAGGGCTAGCGATACTTGGGAAAGAAGTGCAAACATTTAGAAAAACAAAAATGGTATATAATGTTTTCTAGAGTTGCCATAACAAGTACTACAGACTGGGTGGCTTAAACAACAGAAATTTATTTTCTTATATAGTTCTGGAGGCTAAAACCCTGAGATCCAGGTGTCCCTAGAGTTGGTCTCTTCTGGGGCTCCTCTCCTTGGCTCACTGATGGCTGCCTTCTCCCTGAGTCCATACATGGTCTTCTCTCTATACATGTTTGTGTCCGAATTTCCTCTTCTTCAAAGGAAACCAGTCATATTGGATTAGTGTCCACCCTAATGACCTCATTTTAATTCAGTTACCACTTCCTATCTCTGTACAGTCACATTCTAAGGTACTGATGGTTAGGACTTCAACGTAGAAGCTTTATGGGGACACAACTCCGTCCATAACAGAAGGAAGCAGCAAATATAACCTCATCCCAAGACTGCCTGTGCCCTCAGATGATTTCTGTTATGAATGATGCAGTGTGAAGACCCACTGTGGAAGGTGAAATCAAGGCATGAGGTCCAGATAGAAAAGATGTTGCCATAGTTGCACGGACAAGGTGACATTAAAAGTAACCTGAGTAGATGGGGCAATCACTTCATCACAAAAACTTTTAGTAATAATTATAAGCTTTCATATCAATTTTATACATATTTAGAGAAAAGAAAGCACATATACTCTATCCAAAATTTGATTCTTATGTTCAAGTATAATTACAGATATGTCCATCCATCCATTTTATTACGTCTATGTTTATTACTAATAGTCAGGGCTACTATGGGCCATGCTGTTACCAAAGCCCACACAATAGCCAGTGTTTTATTTTCTGGTAAATAAGAGCTATCAAAAGTCAGCCCTTTGGCAAGTCAGTTAAACTAGACTGCCATTTGTTGTCATTGTTGGGTCATTTCTTCTAGTTTCTATAAAGATTGGGAAACATTGCAGTGACTTTTCAAATGCAACATATGTAGGAAACAATTACACATACATATGTATACCATCGCCCTTTGTAGTCAAAAGTATCATGTCTGAAGTGAAGATTTCCCAGGTGCTTTGATGTGTTTAGAATAGTAATTATTAATGGGCATCATTTTCTCACTGACACTATTCTGGTTAGCAACAGTTACCATTGAGATCTGGAACTCTGGCTAGTGCCATGAAATTTACACTCAGATTGTGCCACTTAATGACTCCAAGGATTCATATCTGCCTTTCCCTTAGCTCTGGATTTGAATAGCATTTCTGAGGAAAATAACAAAAGGATGTCTATAAATCAGGCATTCCCCCTTAAGTTTATCCTTCCCCTAAAAAGAAGTGATAAACAGACAGCCATGACAAAGGGAGGCTTCCAGGCTACCAACTGGTTGCTGGCAATGTTGTGTCCTAAGTTTTCAGGTAGTTAAATCCAATTTTCAAAATGTCATCTTCAAACACCAAAGCTTGATAGGGAAATTGCAAAATCCACAAAGGGAGAAATCACTGTAATACAGGTTGTCTCTGTTCATTCTTAATGGACTCCTATTACTCAAATAGACCATATGACTTGGAAAGTCTTTGTCTGCATGAAATTGCAGAGTAGTTTGAATATAGCACAGATGCCATGGAAAGCAAAAATGGACATTTTTTCAAATTGAAAACATGTAATGGTTGCTTAGTACAGAGATAAAAACTTGGCTGATGAAGTATCCCAAATTGACTTGTAAACTCCAGAAAACAAACAACTTTTCATTATACATCTCATTTCTCATCTCCAAGCTTTGGCAGGAAGCATTCTTACTTCTGAGAGCTGGTCTGAAGAGGAATGCTTTTACTGCTCCATTTCATGAAAACCATTGCTTGCATCTCTGAGTTCAATAAAAAGTCAAAATTAGCAAGAGAGCGGGAAGAGTTAACATGCAAGAAGTTTCCAAAGATCCTCTAGAATTATGAATCAGTCAGAAGACAGCACTGCCTGTTTTTCATAAAACCTTTTTCTTGTAAGTGAAGCAAGCCTGGCATTGCCAACAAATGTCAATGCCATACAGACAGAGTAGATAAATTTAGAGTGAATGATTTCCCAGTTAAATAGGGACCAACAGTTAGTTTATAATAAAATGATTTGCACACAGTTTGGAATATGACAATGGTAATTGTTCTTATGTTGAAAACAAATCTTTTATGATGCGTGCTGTGGCAAAGCAGGGCATGTCCTAATATAGCCTTTCCCACATCTACATAGTACCAGGAAGATCATTCTATATTTGTAACCTAATTCTATATTTGTAACCCAGCTTACCTAAGAGAGTGGCACATTTAAAGGCATGATTATACACTGGAGTTTTGAAACCCTTATTTTGAGCTGGAAATACAGCATTCAATACCAGACATTTGAAAGCAGTGAAAGAAAGGAATGTCCTTTCATCTTCAGCTGGTGGTTGATGTTTCTGTTATCTGGAACTTCTGAAGCTGTTTTAATCATGCTGGAGAACTGACTTTCAACCTGGCTGCACAGTGGAACCACCTGGGGAGCTTTAATAAACTGATATCTGGGACCTACCCCTAGAGATTCTGATTTAAGTGATCTGGGGTGTGGTCAGGCACTGGGATTTTTAAAAGCTCCCCAGGTGATTCTACAGCGCAGACAAGGTTCAGAAAGACTGTTTCAAAAAAAAAAAAAAACTATTAAATGATATTTTATCATTTATAGCTATAAAAGTTAAATCTACCTAAATAGTTCATATCTCATTTTTACTAGCATCATGACAATCACCCATATCATCACAGAAAATGTGGAATAATAGGATATTTTAATTATAAGGGACCTAAGAGATCATTTTAGTCCAGGGATTCTCAACCAGGGGTCTCTGGGCTCCTGGGAGTCCCTTAGGTAGTATGTGAACTCCCTGAAATTGCAAGTATGTGCATTTTTCTGAGAATAAATTCCATCGCTTTCTAAAAGGAGGGTCTGGCCCCAAAGAGGTTAGAAAAACACTTACATGGTCTAAGTTCCTCAATTTGCAGACAATGAAATGAAAGACCAACATGAAAACAGAAAATAATATATGTCTCACCACCCCCTTAGGGACATCTAAGAACCAACCCCATAATGGCCAGTGTATGCCTTTACACAAAACTGATTAAAATGCCCCCTAAAAAAATGAAGCCCAGATAGACTGATATTTTGACTAGATCAAGATTTTGACCAGATACAATGAAGTTTCCAGAACTTCAGAAATGGTAATGTTTGGAAGAAGACTTCCCTGGACTTCACTGAGAAGAGTCTCACAGAATGAACCTCCCAAGTGAGAACTTTCCCTGCAAAGACTTACTTATCAGAATAAATATAAAGTCAAGAAATGAGCAGATACTAGCCAAGCCCAAGGAGAGATTATCTAGTGTTCCCCAGGTAGTGTTGGAACCTCAATTTGATTTCTCCAAAGTTTGTATCATGTTTAATTTATATTGTCCTACTACCTAGTTGTTATCACCAGTCTTGGGAATTACTCTAACATCTGATTTCTCATCTGATTTTGGCATATGATAACAGAATTTTATATGAGTTCCCTCTGGTAAAATGTGAACAAATACACAGGATGAACAGGTATAGGTTAGTAAATTCAGAAGGCTGAAGTCAAACCTGTGTCCAGTCAATTCCCATAGAAATTATAATATAGCTTTGACTATAACAGAGTAAAATGAGTCTGGATTGTGGGAATCAAACTAATCAATTTGCTTCTGTAAAATAGGATTAATTACATCTCCCTTATAGGGTTTATGTGTTCATGTAAAATATCTAATGTACCTAATGTAGAGGATTGAAAATAATATTAAATATAACATTAAAATGTGATTCACCTCTTACTATCTTCTAAAATTTGTGTTCTTTCTCCTATATCAAGTAACTTTTTATAACTTTTCTATTCCTCTTTCTCATCTGAGCACCACTAACAAAGATAAGCATTAAAAAAAAATAATTTCAAATCATGGCAGATGTAAGAGAGCTATAGAAAAGAGCCAAATCTAAAAAAAAGAGGAAGAAGGAGGGGAAGGAAGGAAGGCAGGAAGGGAGGGAGAGAAGCAAGAAAGCAAGGGAAGAAAGAAAGAGAGAAAGGAGTATTTTGGCATCTAGTCTCAGTTCTAGGCTGAGGTTTTAACTGAGACTAGGTGCCATGTATTCATTAATTCATTAAATGTTCTTTGAACACTAAATCAACATGAAGCCAGAATTATGTTAGACTGAGTGTGGGGTGGGGTGTCTGACAGATATTTTACAGGACATCATTTCAGCCTCTGGGAGTTCATTTTATTGTGGAACACAAAACTGCTTGGTAAAAATATAAGGATATATAGATTTTATTTAATGAATGATATAAATATTAAATGCTATAATTATTCATAAAAAGAGAAGAGAGAACAACTGGGGAAGGCAGACATTGAACTAAGACAGGAATGACTAGAAAACTTCAATCTAGAGGTTATAAACTTTAGTGCAACTGGAGAAAGCAAATATTGAACAGAGGTATCAGTCTCTGAAGCACAGTTAAGAAGAGGTTCTAGGCAGGTGTGCTAAAATCCTAGGGTTAAGGCTTGCTCATGGGGCATTAAAGAAACTAATCTCTACCAGATGGTGTTTTGGAGTCCTAAGGAATAAGATAGTTAAAGGACTTGAATGTCATGACTATGTGATGTAGCCCTTGGACATTTTCAAGCTTCATAAGCACATTCAGTGACATAAGGAAGAAATAATTAATAGCAGAAACAAAATTCTTCAGAAGTTCCCTAAGACTCTGAAAAGAAATGAAATAAAGAACAACCAAACTAATGGCCCATATTTAGGGTTTCTTCTACTTTCTCATGTATGGCCATTTTTCAATAATTTGCAAAAATGCTTCAGAATTTCAAATAAACCTCAGACTACATATATCAACAAGGGATTAGCCTATGTCTCAGTTTGGTGATCCCAAGCTTGTTATATAAGTACTACTCAGAATTCAACTGATAAAGACACATCACATGATCATATTTGTGTTATCTTTTTATTTCTCTATCTTTCTAAAGTGAAAGGGCCTGGCTAGGTACGGTGGCTCATGTCTGTAATCCCAGCACTTTGGGAGGCTGAGGTGGATGAATCACGAGGTCAGGAGTTCGAGACCAGCCTGACCAACATGGTGAAACCCCGTCTCTAATACAAATACAAAACTTAGCCGGGTATGGTGGCACGTACCTATAATCCCAGCTACTTAGGAGGCTGAGGCAGGAGAATCACTAACCCAGGAGACAGAGGTTGCAGTGAACTGAGATCACACTGCCACACTCCAGCCTGGGCGACAGAACAAGACTCCATCTCTAAATAAATAAATAGTGAGACACCTAAAATTCTTTGCTAAAGCACACGATTTTTTTTTCTAATTTTACATTGCTCCAATAAAAAAAGAAACTTTTTTCACTATACTCTCCATAGGTCTTAGGAAATGACCATACTTTCTTGGTGACTCTTATTCCTGAATTTCCTATTTAATGACTCTCTAGGCCACAGCCATGACTCAGTCAGGTCTCGGAATACAGTCTTTTGCCTAGAATGCTTTCAAGGGATCGTTTAAACTTTAACAGTAAGACTTAACATGAATGATTCTTAGGTTTGCAGAGGAAAAGGGACAAAACATCATTTTTCTCTCAGCCTCAAGCTTGTTGTTGGCTGCCAAGGGAAACTGGCCCTACTCAGTTTCCCTTGGGACTCTATGTAAACAACTTGAAGCCAAGGGAAATCAACTATCCTAACTAGTAAGATCAAGGGTTATGTCCTTGCTCTGGGAATGCTAGCCTGCTCTGGCTATAATCTTACATAGATGAGGTGATAGATCCAATATTATTATGTGAATGCCTGCTTCTCCCTCGTGGGTGGGAAAAAATTGGGGAGGAGGAACAAAAGAATAAAAATAAAGAAAATAAAAGCAAAGCAGGAGTAAATAAGCAGAAACAAAATTAAATATGAAGAAAAAAGAACAAATGAGGAGATAGGTAAACACGAAATGAGAACTGAATTCTAAAAGAAATGAAAAGAATGTTTGAAATTGAAATAGTGATGCTCCTGGCAGTGTTACACACTATCACTTTTTTTGTCCTACTTAAACCACCATTGGCACCTTTGCAAAAGTTGCTATCTTTTTCCAAAGTTGAATGTAATTTATCTTAAAGTCACCTTACTGGTTAATACATCTTTACAATAAACCCTCTGCAAAGTGTAAAGAACTGAAGAAATAAATTGAAGTGGCTTTTAGTAGCGGCTGGGGGTACCAGATTGACAGCTTTGGAAACTGATGACTTCTTTTTCTCTCAATAATAGATACAGCCTGATAAACAGAGGGGTAAGATTCTCCCAACTGCTTCTCCAATAGGCCTTCACCCTGACAAAGTAATAGCTGCAAGGAAGAAAGAACATGTCACCTTTTCCAGCCAGTTCTCTGCAGACAATGCTCAGGAACTATCATTTAGCACCAAGGTGATAGGAGTATTTTCCTTACCACCAGCAACAGAGACAACTCACTTATTTCACTTGAAACAGTGAACAGTCAAATCAGATAGTGATAACTTTTAACTACCCTGAACTCTGCTGGATTCAAAGCACTGAACTTAAAGTGAAAGCTAACTTGAGTTTCCCATTTCAATTTCCCACATCCATCTAGTACTCTAACAGCCCCCAGCTCTAAATCAGGTAATGCAGTATAGTGTAGCTATTTTATCTGGTTCTCCCAAAGTTATTTGAAATGAGTACTCTGCCATCCATGAAATCAAATGAATCTCAGGGACATTTCTATTTATGTGGTGTGAGGGGCATCTTTCAAAAGAGAAAGGAAAAGCATAAAAAAGGATGGAACATTTCCAAGAGAACAAGTAATATGTACTTTCCTTTCCAAAAGAAAAGTAGCAAGTATGTATGAAAAACTGAGGTGCATAAGTTAAAGTGGAGTCTTAACATTATTTATGTGCCTAACTTAAGAACCACTAAAGTCATCTTCATCGCATACCCTAAAATGAGCAGAGACCAGTATAACATGACTATCAGATTACCTTCAGTAGATGTTACAAGACTTATGCTTTGTTTATCTTATACTTTTCCTAAATGATCATGCACAGCTTTCTTTTGTTCCAGGAGTCACTCAAGCATTTAAGAGTTCCATTAAGTTGAAACTTCTTGTATCTGGTTATTTTCACAGAGTTGTAAATCTGCTGCCACCAAGTTGGTAGTTTTCTTATGTTACCAGTAAGGATGAAACAAACAATGCCAGTTAGAAAAGAGCTTCTCCATCTTCCATTAACTCTCATTAACAGTTTGCATTTTTTAAAGACAGGGTCTCACTCTGTTGCCCAGGCTGGAGTGCAATTGTGCAATTACAATTCAAGCCTGGAACTTCTGGGCTCAAGCAATTCTCCCACATCAGCCTCCCTAGTAGCTAAGATTGTAGGCATGCACCATCACGCCTGGCTAATTTGTTTGTTTGTTTGTTTGTTTGTTTGTTTGTTTGTTTGTTTTTTGTAAAGATGAGGGTCTCACTATGTTGCCAGGCTAGTCTCAAACTCCTGGCCTCAAGCAATCCTCAGCTTCCCAACGCAGTGGGTTTATAGGTGTGAGCTACTATATCTGACTGCATTTACTTTTAAAACAATTTTAAACACTCATAATGTTTTCAAGGTAGAAAGCACTCACACATCAGTCTGCAGTTCTCACTTACTGTTCCCTCAACTATTTTAATTCTTCTTCCTCGCTCTCTTCCCTCCTTGCATCTCAGAGCAAATCTCCAAACTTCTGGGCTTCATGGGCCTTCAACTGGTTTTCCCACACATTTCAAACCTTGTCTTATCTTTGCTCAACTGTTCATTCATTCATTCCTTTATTCATGCACTGACTTAACAGACATTTACCTAACATTTCCTGAGTCTTCACTTGTCCTATATACACATGGAATCAAATCCAATAATAAATATTGTGCAGTGGAAAAGCAGTAGAAGTCCTGGATCTAGTGCCACTGCTATCATTCATCAATTATGGGCCTTTAGCAGGTCACTTTTTTCCCCCATATACCTGTAATAATAGGAGTTTGCTTATGTCATGTTTAAGATCCCTTATAGCTCTGAAATTCTACAATTTTATCACCACCCCAGTAGCTCAATGCAAACATATTCATGCATCTGTATTAATAACTTTGAGGTACCCATCCAAAATATTTAAATTTTCAATGACTGAATTATAAGGGCTCTCCAAAGGAAAGTTAGAAAATCCTAACTGATACTTTTGGCATGTTAGCGGGCCAATGGAGTTATAGTTGAGAAGAGCAAATTTCATTTAGATTAGTCTTGCCTACTAATGAATTTGCTGTCTATAAGTCATCTCCTTTCATTCTCCCCTTTACCCACTTCAACTAGGCTGTTACTTCCACATGTCCAATGAAACTGCCTCCATCAAGGTCACCAAGTGACTTGAAAGAGTTAAACCCAGTAGTCAATTGTTATTCCTCATCATATTTGTCCTGGCTTCAACATTTGACATATTCGATCGCCTCCTCCTTAATATACTTTCCTCATTTACCATCTGTGATTCACCCACTTCTCTACCTACTTCAGTGGACACTCCTCAACTTCCTTTGCTAGTTCTTCCTGTTTACCTCTTCTCTTCACTTAGTGTTGGTGTGCCTCAAGCACTGAGTTTTTGGTCCTATTCTCTAGCTGAACGCAATTCCTTGTTAAGCTTATCCAACTCCTTGGCTTTAAACTCCAGCTACATGCCAAATACTCTCAAATTTATATCTCTAGCCAAGATAGTTTCCTGAACTCAAGACTTGTA
The DNA here is from genome assembly GCF_049354715.1 of Callithrix jacchus. Taxonomy (NCBI): domain Eukaryota; kingdom Metazoa; phylum Chordata; class Mammalia; order Primates; family Cebidae; genus Callithrix; species Callithrix jacchus. The sequence continues at coordinate 125,732,863 of NC_133508.1, forward strand.
CATCCAGATCACTAGTAGACCCCTAAAAAAAGGATTCATGACATTCTTGCCCAAACCTAATCCAACTAGTTCAGGTGACAGAAGCTCCATGTTTTCAGATATTTTACCAAAAAAGAAATATCTGGGGACATTCTTGACCCCTTTATTTCTCTCATATTCTACATCTAATCCATTAGGACATTGGCTCTAGGTTAAAAATATATCAGAATTTAATCACTCTCCAGTCTAATGTCACCCTCCTGCTATGCATCATTACTGTCTCTACCCTGGAGAGCTGCAACAGCTTTCTAAGAGGTCTCTCTGTTTCTTCCACACTTGCTCCCTTAGAATTTGTAATCAACACAGAGTCAGAGTGGTCTTTTTAAGACACTGACTCAAATCCTCCAATGGACCATGAAGTCTTCACAATAGCCCATGAGGCCTTACACCATCTGGCCCTCCATACTCTTCTGATTTCATCTCTTATTTCCACTTTGCTCCCTCTGCTCCAGTAACACAGGCCTCCTTACCTCAAATATGAGAGGCATATCTTTGGTGCTCTCTCTCCTGCTGCCGGCAGATATTTGCATGACTAACTCCGTCACCTTCTTCAAGTTTTTGGTCAGTTCTCGTCTTTTCAATGAATCCTATCCTGACCATCCTATTTAATTCTGCAAACATCCCCCCAAGCATTCCTCATCCCTGTGACCCTGATATACCCTTTCTTCCTAAAGTGGTTATCACCTTCCAATGTTCTACATAACTTACCTGTTATATTTATTGCTTATTTTCTGTCTCCTCATGCTAGAATGTAAGCCACAGGAGGGTGGGAATCTTTTTTGTTTATTTGTTTGTTTGTTCATTGATATATTCCAAGTACCTGGGAACTGTTTCAGGCATCTTGTAAGTGCTTAATATTTCTTAAATGGATTAATAAATCAATAAGTGAATGGATGAACAAGGGAGCATGGTCCTGTGGCTATCGGATTATCACCAGCAACATGAGAAGCTACATATGAAATTCGTAAAGCCTCACTTTAATTATCCAATCCATGCCTAACCCTGCTGCTGCTCTTTGATCCTTTCTGATGGAGAAATGGTCTTTGGAGTTCATGTCTCTCCATTGTGGAAACCCTTGACCTTTCACCCCTCAGAATCTCAGAACAAAACATAACCTTGGGCTGGAGAGATATAAAGAGCTCTAGACCCATCCTGGGTGGTTTACAATAAAGCCTATAAAATTCCCTCACATTTCTACTGTAAGACATGTAAATAAGAAGAGGAATATCTAACAGCTATTGAGCTCTATGTGCCAGACATTATCCTAAGGTTTCACAAGTATAAATTCATTTCTTCCTTGCAACAACCCCTAACTCCTGACCTCATATCCCTCTCCTCCTCATTGAGTGAGTTCCCTCTGGCCAACACTCAGAAAGTAACAAAAAAGTATGACATAAAACTAAGGAAGTAAACCATACCGTTTAACATTTCTAAATAAAAATGTTATCTCTGTCAAACACAGCTGCCATATCTCCATGAAGCCATGTTGAGGAAATATTTATGTTGACACCTTGAAGGTCAAATATTCAAGGGTAATTAGATCTCTCCACGGTGAATTATGGAGATAGCCTAGTTAGAAGTAAATATAGAATTTTTGTTGTTCAGCCATAAATTGGTTGTAGCCCGCCAAATGCACTTAAGCACATTTATTACAAGTTTTTGCTCATAATCAATTATTTTACATATTTCCTATTACTAGTCTTTTACAAAAATGATTAGCATAACAAACAATTTTACTAGCTTGACCATTCTCATCTCAGTATCATTTCCAAGAGCTTTTTATTATCCTACTTTCCCATCTCCATAAACCCAAGAAAGAAATCTTATTTTAACTAAGATTCTTGAAGTCACCCTCTACTTGCAGCTAATCATGTTCATCTTCTGAAAGTTCAAGACCTTTATTCCCCAGTTAGTTTCATCAGTTCACCCAGATACATTTATTAAATGTCTGTTGAATTACAGGCACAGTCCTAACCCACAGTCTCTCAATCGGAGAACTTAGTGTCTAATAGTAAAGGAGAAACCAATACAGTGAAGAAAGTTTCATATACAAACCTGGATGTCCATAAAAAGAAGACAAAATACACAAGTTATATATGTTCATGAAATGGACTACTACACAGCAATTAAAATGAATTTAAATGAATAACTTAGATTTAAATGTATCAATATTACTCTTTTATTAAAATTGAGTAAAAAGCGTTTTTAAAATGCAAATGCATTAATTACACTGTTCTCTTACATAATGGCATTTTGTATCACAAATATGAGAATATATAATAAAAAATAAAAAGCAGAGACTTGAATGTTAAGCACCAAATTCAAATTAGTTGTTGCCGCTGGAGAGGCAGGAGGCAAGTGGAATTGGAATATGTATAAAGTGGACTTCAATTGACCAATAGGGAACCAATTCTTTATATAAAGAAAAATACTTAAAGTCAATATTTTTGAAATGGTAAATTGTGTCATTCGGGGGTCGTAGTTTACATAGTGTTTTCCTATACTTTAACTTTTTTCCCAAATGTCTTACAAATGTATAAATGAGAGAAAGAGACAGAGAGGTCACACTCAAAATACTACTCACAATAGAATGAAATGCCATAGGTTACAGGGATTGGGCTAGTTAGGTCAGCAGGTGCCACATGAGCAGGACAGTAGGAAGGGCTGAGAAGTTAACACTGGGGAGAGACTAGAAGCTGGGAGTACTCCTGGAAGCCTCCCTAAGGATGCTAGACTTAAGCCAAGCATGAAGGATGAGTAAAAGCTGCACAGACTGAGATGAGCAAGGAAGGTATTCCAAGAAAGAGAAACAGCCAATACAGGAAAGAATATGGAACATTTTGCAGAGATGGAGCCTCAGGACGCAGTCGAGAGTTTGTATTTTAATTTTGCTATTTACTAGCTTGGTAACTATGGGAGGGTCACCTGATCTCTCTGAAACTGTTTCTCCAACTTGAACATGAGATAGTAATATCTTCTTGACTGCATTATTGCACAGGCTAGAGAAAAATGTAAACAAAGAGGCCTAACAAAGAATAACATAGTAATTGCTCAGAAATTAAGATAATGATTAAGGATTATTAGCTGGGACTAAGACTCAGGTCTCCTGATTTCCTGAGTTAATGATCTTTTCATAACACCACACGGCTGATTTTTTAATTAGCATTATTCTAATTTCATGTGGCCAAAAGTTTCACAATAATACACAAAGGGACCTCAGTGGAGTACTGGGCAATTCACTAGATCCGATATGAAAAAATATTTCTCTTTTCTCACCTGTTCAACAGCTCCAGACTCTGTCTTTTACTCAAGACTGTTGGTTGTTCTCTGAGGCCTGACATACCTGATTATTTCACATCACCTATATATGACCTTGAAACAATCAAAGCTGAAATTTTTGGTAAATAACCATACTGAGCCAGCTGCAGTATGTTCTAAGCCCAAATTTGGGCAATTAAGTTATTTTTCTCAATGAGGCTTTAGCAACCATTGTCACTATCCCAGAAAGTGGTCCTTTCTTGGAGATAAATTGCAATGGAAAACGATGCTTCTCTCTCAGCACGTATTTCCAAATTTCATTGCTCTGCATGGAGGAGAAAAAGCATATGTTGCTTCTCAACATCGCTCACTTTAGAAAGATGGGGTTGTTTCAGCCACAGGAGCAATTGACATGTACCATCCAGAAATCTTTTGTCTGACAGCCTCACCTAAATATGCCACAAATTTGCATTGATAACACTTTGTTTTTGTGCTCCATACCACTGCCACTACTACCACTACCGCTGCCACCAACCCTTCAAAATGAAGGGTTCCATCTCTCTTCCATACCTTTTCATTCTCCCAAAGAATAAAGAAACAATTCTGTGATTTTTATCAAGGTTAATTAATAATATTTATTAAAAGTACAAATCGTATCACATTGTTTTTTGTTTGCAGTAGGACTGTCAAAGAAGGGATTTGAAATGAACTAAGACAACATCTCAGCCCTTCAGGAAAAGCATGCACAAAACTACAGCCAGGGTTGGTTCTAGTCATTGGCATTTGGATCTACAGTCTAGGCAAGGGATCCAGATAGAAAACAGCCCAGGAATCAACAATTCTCTTAACACAGTGTCCTTCCAAAGCACACTAGAGGGCAAAGAGGGATGGCAAACTGCCTTCCTCTAACTGATCTAAAGAGAGATATAACCCATCCCTGAGATTATTGGTCTAGTTTCTTCTATGGTTATACAACCTCCCAACAATTACAGATAAGAAATAAATGAAGATAGGAAAAGCCTCAATTTTCTTTTCATTTTCTACTTTTTAAAAATTCTAAAATTAAAGGAATCTTTTTCTTTAAGAGAAGCAGAGACCAACAGGCACAGTACATCTAATGATGCTTTGAAGGTAACATTTTGGTGTTCATCCCCAAAGACAGGCTGGTGTAGAAATCTATGGGACTTCGATTAGCCATCACAGTTTTTCATTTTATTTTTTGATTAACTTTTCCATGCATAGCTGAAAAACACTAAACAGAATGAAAGACAAGTGACTGTAATTAGACTAGATTGCCCAAGGCCAGAGAAAAGGAGAGGCAAATCCTGTAATTCAGCTCCTAAGTAACATCCTCCACATGATAGAGTTGCATCATACATTTTTAAATCAGGTTTTTAAAGTTTTGCATGCATACACTGAAATGAAAAAGTATTTCTGTTGGGAAAATATAATTTGTGTCTGGGTTTTCATTGTCTCTTAAATACACCTTTCCCCCAAATTTTAAAACATATAGTACATAGAGATATGTTGAGGCAAGAAGGAAAGGAAAAATATGACAAGATGAAAATAGGTAATAGAAGTTACATCTGTGAATATATCGTGTTCAAAAACACTATTCATGAGTACACAGATTAAAATATAAAATGGACTAAGTCATATTCTCTGGATTGGCAAATAAAAAACTAAGTGTTACATGTTTATTATGTGGAAGACTAAGTGTTTCTGTATATTATGTGGGTTATACACCCATATTAAAAAAACACCTGATTTAAAACAAAATATGCTTTAATTTTGCAAAGGTTTTCATGTTATCTTTATGATCAAGATGTAAACATGTAGACTAAATGGTAGAATAACTGAACAAATGTACCCAAAGCAGCGATAGCAGATCAGTGTCATCCTGGAGTAAGGCTTATCATGGATGACACAGCTCTCCACCTTTATACCATCAGCATTTTTCATCAATAAACTATATAAAAGAATAAGCTTAGCTAATCAGTAACAAGTGCACAAAGGGAGAGGAATATCTAAGATGGCAAAATGCTATTTTATTTAAGATGCTAAAGGACACAAGAGGCTAGAATTGTAAAACAAAACTAACAAAATACAATTTAGTGAGGATAAAAGTATAGGTCTACATTGGGATCAGACGCACAGGCACAAAATTAGAAAATGACAGACAACCAGAGCTAGGGTCCTTATGAAAAAAAGTCCCCAACATAAAATTAGAGAATACCTATGCTTTGAATCAGCTCAACTCCCTTATCTCCCTCTGTTTTCTCATCTGAAAACTGGCCATAACAGTATCTGCCTCTCAGGGTTGCCAGGTAGTTTAAATGAAATAACCTATGAGACATTCTGACAGCAGTCCACGTGCACAGAGGTATTCTGAGCCCACACACTATGTCAGCATCCAGCCAAGCATTACAATGCCTCCATTGTGCTCAGTGCTGCTCAAACCAGTGGAATAATAATAAAATCAGGTCTAGGGGCTTCATTTTTAGAATAAAAGAGAAAAGTCAGAAAACATTTATTGGGCATCCACTTGTCTAACATCAGGCTCTGGGTATACTCAGGTGAAGCCATGGTCTCTGCTCTCAAAGAGTTCACAATCCAGAATCAAATGATGGGATACTTCATCTAGAAAAAGGTGGCCAGCGTGTTGTTGGCTCAGTAAGCCAAGTCCATGAGAAATAGATGTCTGAATCATCCTTACTTCACATACTGCATCTAACCTAATATTTGCTGTTTGACACTACTCAGTAAACACATTCTGAATGAATAAGTGATTTCAGTTTTACCTGGAAATGAGAAAATTTTCTTTAATATTTTGAAATCCTAACTTAAGATAGAATATATGTATATTTGAAGCTCTAGAAAGCAGAACTGAGGCAAAAGGATCAGAGGATAGGCAAATGGATCCTGCTCTTTTATGTTTGCTACTATGTTAAGGACACTGATTATATCATAAAACTAATGTTTATTTATGGTTTTCAATGGCCATATCATTGTTGCTTTGCCTCCAGGCCTACTGACTTGAATCAAGGTAAAAAGAACAATCCTGAGTTTTCTCTCCAGAGTTGTAAGTAGAAGCAAAACCAAAGACTTAACACAAAAAGAAAGTAAAACTGTGAAAAGTCCATTTTCAAAATTAACAAATAGAGAAAGCCTGAAAACCCCACACCCCAGGGCTCCATTGCATCTTCAAGTAAAACCAGGATCTAACTTTTGGCTCAGAAGTTTCCATCCCAGGCCACTTGAGCCGCACAACATTTCAATTCTATTATTTAAGGAATGGTTTGAAATATTCCCCAATTCAGGTTAACACCTCCCATAGCACATTTCTGCAGAACATAAGTGCACTGCCAAACAGCCAGCCCTGCCGCAAACATAGGTAGAGTAGCTGGGACAACAGGAGAGGTTGTTTGGCAACTTCCTCTAGGCTATTAGAGTTGAGACTGCAAGGAGCTAAAATGAGAAGTGCCTCGCACATCTACAGTAAACTAAACAGAATAGCAAGGAGCGTGGCTCAGGTCCCAGTACCAAACACAAAGCAGGAGTAGTGATGTGTCCACCCCCTGGATGTTCCAGCCCCTCAGCAGGTCACACATTGAAATGCTTTCTGAAGTCCATGGCTACAACTTGAACCCATGACCCTCTGAACAAACGCCAGAACCCAGACCAGCATGTCACAAACAGCTACTTCAATCCATGTCCCCAGCCTACATTTAATTAAGTGAACATGACGAAAACTAAATGAGGTTGTACTTAAGCCATCAAAGACCTCCTAACCTTACCTTTCCAGGGGACTTTTGGCTAGTTGGCTCTACTCTCCTGCTACCTCCATTTACCACAAGTTGTTATATTACATTTAGGATCAAATCTGTTCAGGCTATAATCCACAATCCATTTTTCATTTAACTTCTAAACATTAAGAGAAATGGAAACCTCATCAGTAAACATTGTGACAGTTATCTTCTTAACTGTCATTTATATAAACTTAGGTACATCCTATTCTAAATCACGCTCAGATGAATCAGTTGTTCAAATATAAACATATTTAGCAGAATTCTGTCATTTCCTCATATGTATATTCATTTGTGAATGACTCACTTCATACATCTTCATAAACCTGAGAAGCTATCTTTTGAGTTATTCACAGATTCAGGTGATGATGCTGGCAGAGTCAAAAGCTGACAATGTATGCAGGTCCAGCATTGGGGAAAAAGTAGCTGAAGTCATAGCTCTGGGATCATTTTAATCTGTCTTTGGGTACAAGAAATGTCACAGAGGTTCACCTGAAATGAAATTATCCCTTTCTCTTAGCTTGTTTTGTACCACCTAATCCTCTAACTCGTTATTAAACATTGTCTTTCCCATCTGCTCTAGTGAATGTTCAACACCTTGTGGACCAACTCCGGGCTGATTGGTTTTTATGGGCAGCATGAGCTCAGTTTTATGCACATACTTAGGATTATCTCAAGGACAAAAAGGATGAACAATACATTAACTATAATAAGCAACTGCACATCTCAAGGTAGCTACAGCATATATTTGATTTCAAAAGAAAAGACTGAATTAAAATATGTTTGTCCAGAAATGTCTAACCTCCAACACGCAGAAACAGCATTTTCTGTTCTCCATGCTCTGGTAAGTGGTACTACTAGAAATCACATCTCAGTCCTCTTCAATCAGACTTTCCAGCCCTTAAATCTTATTTTAAGATCTGACACTAGAGCAAGAAAAAGATCCTTTTGAAACTACTCTTTCTGATTATCTCTTGGCAAAGCATGCAGAGCATGTGTGGACACACACACTTTTTGTCCTTAAAAGAAAATACATTGTTATTGCTCTGTGTAGAAAACTTAAATATTTTACTTTAGAATCACATGCGTCCATTACTTAAATTTGTAAAATATTCATCATGGAAATCTAGCCAAATACACAGTGTTATCTGAGAAAGCCAATCTCTATTGCTAGCCTATATTAACTACAGACATTAGAACTACATTACTATTATTTATTTCAATATTTAATTCAATCTAAAGTAATCCACTAGGACCTCATTTCCCAATTTAAATGTGAACATTATTGAAAAAGTCTTTGCTTACTTGGTTTTCATAAGAATTCCTTATAAATACTCATCTCTTTGCATCTGTTTCATTGATGAGCTCAGTTTGGTTTTTTGGCTAATCTTTCTAACAAAGGTACCTTGCTTTTGCTGTTACTATAAAGCTTTATGATCCTGTAATAATAACAGTTATGATGATATCTTATCATACTGTATACATTAATGACCAGACATATCTGGTCACATGTCTTCACAGCTTACTGATCTCATTGATGAGCAATGTCAGGCTTCCTCCTTGCAACTTGTATCTCAAGATAATTAAAAGCTAGCTTTTTCAGCAGTTTGAGCTTTGTTTTGCAGTGAATTGGTAATATCGCATACTGTGCAAGGAGAGAATGTACCAGTCACCTGCTCAGCTTTATGCCACAGAAAGTGTGAAAAACAGGTACAGGAGTTAACATTCTCAGAGTGACAGCTTTCGAGCTCTTGCATATGCTTTATTCATTACTTTTCCTAAGGAAAGAATGCTAAAATGTAGAGCTGAGCGTCACCTTCTCATTTCAGTTCAGGCCGTTACTTAATAGGTCAAAGCCAAAGTAAAACCAAAGTGAAGGACTCGACAGGGCATTCAACTGGGCACAAGCTATCTAGAAGAATGCACAAGCCAGCAGTGGTGGCCTCTGGGGACAGAAGAGGAGGAGTAGAAGTGAGAAGGAGAACTATTTTTCAATGGGTTCTCTTTTGTTCCATTTGAACATTTTACTTGATGCCCATATTGCTTTAATAACAAGAACAACAGAAACAACTTAGAGATAACTAAATCGTGTTTGCCCCCTCCCAGTGCTGTGACAACCCACATCCATCCCAAAGGTCAGCCCTAGTGAAATGGTGCAGTAGCAAAGGTTGTGTTCCAGAGTCCCAGACACTGACTCTTTGCTCCTGCTGCCTCATGGGGATCCCTCTTCTCCCCTCTCCTCTCAACCTCAGCCAGTGTCCTCAGATTTCACCTTGTCCAAGCAAGTTTCCAAGAAACCATCTGATCTACTGAATATAAATGAATAACAACAGTATTGCTTTTATACATACGCATCAGAAAACAATGTCAGGTTGAAACAGTCTGTTCAAAACCTCATTGTGAGGACACTGAAAACAAATTTGCCTGGATTAAACATCAGTTGGAGAAGATCACTATGTGTGTTTTCTGTTCAGGGGAAGAGGAGTGTCTAGACAGGGAAGCAAAGGAGGGCTGAGATCATGGACACAAAGGTTAGCAAGTTTATGGGATCCTGTGCTAGAGACCAGCCCACTGGGTGCCAGGTCGGGCCTGACCCAACATATCTCTGGGTGAAATGCTGAGAGAACAATATCCTGGCCCCCAGCCCCTTCTGATGTTGCTGGTGTCTATTTGAACCCTAAGCACAATGATAAACAAAATACTGACACTGGATTATCTTCAAGGAAGTGGTACAGCCATTTCTTCAAGCAGGACGCTGAACTAGTGAAAGTGTGCAAGGTTCTTTGAATGCTTTCCATGAGGTTGCTCTAAGCTTAGACTGCTTTTACTGTTTTCTGCCTTCTCAATGCCCCATTTTTGATACTGCTGTGAACCCAAATTTTCTTCTTCTATTCCCATATACATGCATTAGAACACAGTAAGACAAAAGATTGCCTACTTTGGGAATTAAATTGTTCACCTTTAGGCAGTTAGTAAGGCCAAACTCATTAATCTTCTCCTATTTGCTGTATTCTGCAGTATAATTACATGGTACCAGCCAGTGAAATTGCTGGTGAAAAGCCTGCATTATGACTCTAGGGCTATTCTGCATGCCCATGACATTCTGCAAAAAAGGTGGCATCAGAATACTGGTCCCCATTACTAAACAATTCTAGTAATCATCTACTTTAAGACATCTGCTTTTGTGTCCATCTGGGAAATTATTACATTAAGATTACCACTGAACTATATACTTAAAAATAGTTTAGATCATAAATTTCATATTATGTATTTTTAAAGATTAAGCATCACTGATTTTTCCCCCAAGTTCGAAACATGTTTATTGCTTTTGCTGGATTTAGAGTAATAAATATTTGCTTTATGAAATATAACACAAAAAATAGTATAAAGCTATAAATGAGAGGCCTTTTCATAATCTTCCCTGACCAAGATATTCACTCTTAGCAGTTTTGTATATACTTTTGGAGATATCTGATCTACCCAAACCTTAATGAGAACATAGAGCATCAGAATACTTTTGTTTCAAGTGACAAAATCTAACTCAAACTAGTTTGAACATAAAAGATCTCACATAACTAACTCCAGGTATACATCTAGCTAACTTCAGGCATAGGTTAATCCAGACTCAAATGTTATCACCAGTACTTGGTTTCTATCCATCTCTCACCTTGGCCATTCTCAGACTCCACCTGGTGGCCTCCTGCAGCTCCAGGCTCACAGCCCTTTCAGTTAAATTCCAGCCACAAAGGCAGAAAATCTCTCTTGTATAATTCTTATACAAGTCGTATGATCTGTATAAACCAAACATGGTTCAAATCAATCAATATAACCAGGAAAATGAAATATTCTGATTCACCAGGTTTGAGTCTCTTGGCACCCATACAGCCAGCTATTAAGTCAACTCCTTCCTAAAAAACTGACTTATAGGGGATGACCCCAGAAAATTAGGGACTATTAAAGAAGGGTGAATGAATGCTGATAAGCAAAAACAACAAATGTCCCCATTATATTTTCTTCTTTCATCTTTGGCAGCAGGGCCAGCTACATAATTTGTGGGCCCAGTGCAAAAGGAAAATATGGGACTTCTTGTTCCAAAAGCAGTTTAACAATAAAAGATACTAAATCTACTAAAATATAAAGCTCTTTTAATTTTTCTGCAGTCTCTTCAACTTTTCATGGTATTTTTTGCTATGTAATATAAAGAAAAAAATCTAAATTTGACTTATTAGCATGCATTTTACCATTCATCATTATGTTGTTCAATATCCATTTTAAATCCAAATATAAAGCTTTCAATTCATATGTGGAATCACTACAATTACATTCATATTTTATACGTCAGACATACATATATATTTCATTCTTAGCAGAACTCAACCGTTTTAATTTCACTTTCTGGTATGTGCATCTTCTACAACACTTCCTACCTTCAGCTTACTGATGAGTAAAGTAAGATTTAAAGAAAAAGTAATTATATGTTGTCTTTCTTTCCCTTTACTTCTTTGCCATCGTTCTCAGCATAAGTACTTGCCAAATACATAGATGTACAACAAGAGTGAAAGAATATGATAGGGTTTCTTGGACATTCTTGTTGCTTAGAATGTCATTGTCTTCTTTCTTATTCAAAGCAAGTTCTGGCTTGAGTGAACAGAGTGGCCTCTTGGGGCTGTCAGGGACCCCATTTGCTGAATAATAGATGGAACTCCCTTACCTTTTATTCACTTTGACCTCCCACGCATCGTGGGTCCATGGGAATTCTGTGCCCATGGACATCTAAAATGCTATGTGCAAATGGGGTGGCAAAGAATGGCAGACATGCATATTGTATGTGTCTTCTCTGCTCATGCACATGCTCCATTGTCCCATTAGACTACACTTACAAAACACGACTTCAAAGATAAAATTCTTAAGAATTTCAAGATAGTGACAACCAACCATTAAGCCAAGCAGGGGTAAGCACAGGGCTCTTTGCAACTCTGCACAGATAACAGGCCGATGAACCTGGCCCTGGGTCTCAATAAACTAAATCAAACTATTTAAATAACCAAAAGTGACTGAAAAGTTCTGCAAAAAGATGAAGATACGGTTAAGGAAACCCACTGCTCAGAAAGAAAGGGCATTCTACAGAGAGCAGTGGCAACAGTCATTAAGAAAAAAAAAGAAAAAACAGAAACCATTTCCAATGTCTTCCCTACAATTTATTACCACTCAATTCAACCTATCACATATGTAAAACTCATTCATTTTTAATGGTTTTATAGTATTCCATTATCTGATTGCTCCAGAGTTTATTTTAACAGTCCCATATTAACATTTAAGCTCTTTCCAATTTTCAGTAGGACCTTCATGACTATTCTTGAACACTTACTTGATTATTTTCTTAAGATAAATTTCTAAGAGTAGAATTGCTGAGTCAAACAAGAAGCATGTGTTAAATTTTTATACTCATTGCCAGACTGCCTTTTAAAATGGTATACTTGTTCACTACTACTATAGCAGTGTATGAGAAAGCCTATTTCTTCATACTCAGCACTGGATATTATCATTCTTTTCCATGTTTGCCAATCTGAATGATGAAAAATGATATATCTGTACATTTCTTGAACTATGGATGAGGATGAGCATTCTTTATATAGTTATTGTTCAACTTCATTTTTAACATTTCTGAACATTCAAACTGTACCGAACTCCCCTGTCCATTCTCTATGACAGATGAAAGAAAAAAAGGGAATTGAAGCAATATGTTATTATTTCCTACCAAAATGAATGCTAATAATAACAGCAAACATTTACTAAGTGCTTACTATATACCAAGCACTTTATACACATTTCTTTTTAAATTCTCACAATGTCATTTAAACAAAAAAAAATCTTAAGGACGATTATTATCTCCATCTTACAGAAGGAAAAAACAGCAATTTGGAAAACTTAACTAACATATGTGGTAGAGTAAGGACTCAGTGGAAAAACAGATCTACCTGAAGCTAAAGTCTGCTATACAACTACGTTTCTAAATTCAATCTGATGTTTTTAATTTTCATATTTATATGGCAACCAGTCCTGTATCTGGTTGAATTAGAGCATAAAAAATCCTTAGCCACAAAATGACATTGTCTAATACCTAGAAAACCCTGAGAATATTAACCAAAAGGAAGAATGTTACCCAAACTCTATCTGTCTAGCCAGGAGCTGAAGGCGACTAGGAAAGCTGAGTGTGCATCACTCATCTTGAAGCCTCATAAAAGAAGGGAAATTGTATTTGCAAGTCCAATTTCTGAATGTTTGAGGAAGCCTCGCAGGAACACTGCAGTGAGGAGTTAAAATGAGGGCCCTGAGAGGGGATGTGGATAATATAGTGTGTGGGGTTCTCCACTGCAGGGTATGTAAATACTTCATACACTAATTCAATTACATGTTCAGATTATGCAGGAAGACTGATTTAAGCAACAGTTCACACCGATGCCCCATCGCCCATGTATGCATGCAGGAGAACAGAGTTAAGAGATCTGGGTCGACCTTAACTCTGTATTTCTTGACTTTTATGGGCATAAGTTGGAACTTTAATGTTTTATTAATGTCAAGTTTTGGGAGTTGGTATTCAAAATGTTTCAAGCAAAGATATGACGGATCTCAAATACCTGGAACTTGTTCACATTGGCAGGTAGTAAAAAAATAAAGTCCATATCTTAGACAAATTATTGACCAAAGAACTCAGTGGGATTATTTTGCTTAAATTTTATATAAAGGATTATGATCCCTACAAAAAGTAAAATATTTAACTTGCAATTATTTACATATTGGCATAGATAATGTATATACTTATGAACTTTTGGAAGTCCCTGTTCCAATGTATAACTAAATACATTCTTAAATTGATCATCCTCAACAAACGGAAAAAAGGAACTACAAATAAGATTTGCTCGAAGCACAAAGGAAATGAGCTAATCCTTGCAAATGCTTCAGAAAGTCAAGAAATTATACTGTCTTCCTTTTTATTCATATCATGTATTGATTTATGTAAGAAGTTCTTTCCAAAACCTTAAGGTGCTGATTGTATTTATTATTTTCTAGGAGAAAATTCAAAGATGAGCCAAGGTTGCAATTTTCAGTAATAAAAACTTTTCTGTCACACTGGTTCTCTTCTATTTCAAAAGGTTTATCCTCTGGAAAATAGTGAGATTTATGTAATAATTTTCTGAGGGGAGAGATGTAGTTACATTGATAGTTGATTTCAGCTTTTTTGCATCTGAATAAATAAATGTATTTGCTGACACGTATTTTCCTTAAAAATATTATTTAGTGGCAGATTCCCCTTTCAAAAGGCCAAGGATCAATGTGCTATAAAAATTTTAATCAGATAGTTACCATTAATGAGTGTTAACACGTTTTCTCAGTGTTACTTCTGTTTTTGCCAAGGTTTATATGACTTGCTTTACCTCTTTCCCAATTCATTCACAATTTTCACAGGTTTTATTGTGGAGATTTTTATGTTTCCAGAAACCAAAGATTTTAGGTTACATGTTTCCATATTCATAAATGTCTTGACTATGAAGAATAAAGTTAAAAGAGATTGAAACTGGGCAAAAACACTGCTTTTAAAATAGTCATTCAGGAATAATCATATCAACTAAAGCAACTGTTTGTGCAAAGACAAAAGGGGCCAAATCCTATCCTTGGATGTGCACACACAGCTCCTATTAGCTGCTGAAAACAGCTACGTGAGTGTAGCCAAGGACAGCGTTTAGCCCAATTTGGTCTAATTTATCCAGATCCCTGCAGCCATGAAAGATAAAGACAGATTATAAGACATTTTGCATGTCAGTACAGTAGTATGCTTTGTATTTTTCTAATCCCTAGGGTTTCCTTAATCAAGGCAAATGTCAGTGACTGGATCTGAGAAGTTTGAAAAGTATACAGAACATATACTTTGCAATGCCACTTGCCATAGTTGGCAGCCCTATATCAGATACATCAGAGGATGCCATTTTTCAGTGCTGGGGGCCAAACTGTAGCAAATTAAATTTACCAAAAAGAAACAGCCTTAGTCATATGCAAACGAAAATAAATGCTAAGACAGAAATAGAAGAACATTTGTTTTAAACAGTTTTTTAAATATCAATCAAGAGATATTGAATTGTGTTTTACTCGAGAATGGGGCCATAAGTCGTGGGACTGGCTTTGTATAAGCCAGTGCTGAGAAGATTGGTGAAAGATCAATTCCCCTGCCAAATTGTTGCTTCTATGCACTATACATATCTTGAATATCAAATAACCTATCTTTCTTATACAATATTATATAATTATAATGGAACCACCATCCCCCTCTTTCACTGACATTTCACAGAAAGCAAGAAAAAAATGATTTGGCAAACTGCTTTGTAAATCCATGTCAAACAGCACACTGCGAAATATGTTTTGTTTATTACAGTTAATGGATACCCAGGAATATTTGCTCTTGTGATGGATACTTATTTGACACTTCTTATTCACCGGCAACTTTTGAATGCTTCTTGTCTGCCTCATGTGTGTGGGAACCCAATCCAGGGCTTTTTACACAAGTAAAATTCCTATTGATGTCAACAAAATACTTGACATGACTAAGGCCATCTCAAAACTTTCGGGGACATGTCAAAAACAGATTAAGGGAGAAAGAGAGATTTATGAGTAATCTGTCAAATTTCACAAAATGTAAGCTGATATTTTATGTAAATGTTATACCATTCTTTAGAAAAAGGAGCATTTCAAATTCCATAAATCTGACATGCTGATGAAATGTGTGTGTGTATGTGTGTGTGTGTGTGTGTGTGTATGTGTGTGTGTGTGTATGTGCGCAGGAAGGGAATACACACATGTGTGCATCACACAATTATACTATGTGCTCAGACCTGTAATCTACAGCAGATCTCCAAACAACTTAACAAGCTAAAAAAAAATTAAGAACAAAAATGTTTAATTTTTTGGCCAAAATAAAGCAACTGAATATGGTTTTAAATTGCCCACACTATGCTTTGTTCTTTTCTGGAGATGACAATGAATTCAACATGGCCATAAAATTCCAGAGGAGCTATGGATTAATAATGATGTTCGCAGCACAATGGGTGGGAGGTTTGGGGAGACTGCAGTAAAAATATCAAGTTATATATTCTTTCTTTTTCCCCTAAGAGAAGTAACATCCAAGGGCGTACATGGTTATCTTCTTTCTTTCCCGTTGAATTTGCAAAAGTTGATTGGAAAAGTCTGCTTCTGGTTTTAGGGCTGAAGTTGGTCATCCAGAGCATGGATAATTGCAAGACAAAGGTCTGTGATGCACAGCTTGTGAAACAGGAGCTAAAATCAGTGCAGATGATATACTGGGAATTTTATACTCCAAAGGCACAGTGAGTCAGACACAGTTTCAGTTAAAGGGTTAACAATCCAAAGTCAAACCAAAGAAGGCTGAGAGTTCAAGAAATTAAGTTGTCTGCAGAAGAGTGCTTGCCTCCTCTGAGACATCAGCCATTAGCATCATTCCAAATAATTGTTCCTTCACTGCTTCTGCTTTTTGCTGGGGTCGCGTAGCCCTGGAACTACAGGCAGAAACGGAAGGAAAGGATTCTTCTGCTTGTTACAAGGACAATTGTGTTGACATTATCAGATCATTTTGATGGTGCCACTCCAATGAGTTGAACAATTTCATCACTCTGAGGCAGTCTCATAAAGGTCATCGTCATGTAGAAGACTGAATTACAGTGGCAAACTACATGACAAGGAATATGGACACCTGGAATTTTCTTTCTCCACTCTGGGGCTTGCATATGTTTTGCCAATTTCTCAATCTGTGCATTGAGAATAATGATTAATGTACTAAAGTATCTTGAGCTTCAGGGGGGAAGTTTGAGAATTGTGTAGATAAAAGTGCTATTGTTTATAAAAACAACAATACTAGCAATACTAGCTTCCACATACCAAACACAAACCATGTGATCAATATTGTACTATGTATTTCACACATATTTTATAGGCATATAAATTCTAGGAAGCAGGTTTATTATCCAAGTCATATGGATTTTTTTAATTATGGGTTCAGAGAGAGTAAAAAAATTTCCCCAGTTCATACAAATAACTCAAGGTAGAAGTGACACAGTTGTTACACTCACATAAAAACTGGACTCCAGTTTTGTGCTTATCAGCTCTGGGGTTAATATGGAGCCAGGGTCAAATCCTCACCAAGAAGAAGGTTGATTTTGATCTGTATGTCCACCTTTTCTGAAAGTCATCAGTAAGATTCCTGGTTTTATGAACACAAATTTGTCTATTACCTTGTCTCAGTGCCCTCATGATTAAAGTTCTTTCATCTCCTTATAACACTAGGTGTCATGGATATCTTAGTTTCTGTTTTTGTTTCCCTAAAAAATAAGAAGAAATGGATAAATACGATACATTTGTATCCACAAATGAAGCTGAATTGAAATTGGTAATAAATGGTCTCTCAAATATTGTTTACATTTGCTAGTGCTATACTGAATAACTGACAATTTTCTCATCTTTATTCTCAAACAAGCTCAATGGTATTGGTGTTCTGAGCACTGAATGAAAGAAAGACAAGTCCAGATTTTTTTGACTGGTAAACTGATTTTACAAGATTGGCAATTTGTATTCATATCCTGATATTCTTTGGGAACTCATCAGGTCCTCAGTACACCAAACAAGGTGATAATACAAAAGCAAAGAATCATTAACTATTTCTTGTATCACCAGATGTTCCCAATATTCTATACAAAAAAACTGGGACTTTGTCAGTTGAATTTTTAAAGACGTCCTTGAAACTTTTTCTTTAGGCATTTCTGTTCCTTATGCTAAATATTTTGAAAGAAGAAAACTCACTAATGTTTAACCAAATATTTTTCCAACTCTATCTGCCTCTATGACCTACATCCCTGCTGAGTCAAACTGGTCAAGGCCATCTCTCCTTCAGGCCTCCAAGGCTGCTATGTTAGACTGTTCTTGCACTGCTATAAAGAAATACCTGAGGCTGAGCAAGTTATAAAGAAAAGACATTTAATTGGCTCATGGTTCTGTAGGGGGTACAAGTGTGGGATGAGCATCTGCTCAGCTTCTGGTGAGGCCCTCGGGAAGCTTACAATCATGGCAGAAGGCAAAGGGGAGGAAGAGAGAGAGAAAGGAGGCGGCCAGGCTCTTTTAAACAAATGGCTTTTGTATGAACTCACTCATGCTAAAGGGATGGCTTTGAGCCATTCATTAAGGATCTGCCCCATGATTCAAACCTCTACCCTGTGATCTGCTCCACCTCCAACTTTAGGGATTACATCTCAACTTGAGATATGGAAGGGCAGACATCCAAACTGTATCAACTCCCTTTCAGGAAAAGAGAAAAATCAGTATCTGAAGCTCTCTGAGCATATGAGAAGAGCATTTGGTTCATATGAGAAGAGATCACCACCCCCATCTCTCTTCTTTTTGCCATTTTACTCCTTTGTCTGCCAAAGTACACAGCAACAAGAAGTTCCAAGAAGACAGGAACCTGGCATGCCTTATCCAACCTCCTATTCCTAGTGCATAGAATAGTGCCTGAGAACCTGACAGATGCTCATTAAATATGTATTAAATAAATAAAAAGTCATATCTGAATATGGGGGCTATCAAGGAATTTTGATTATCCAAAATGAAAAGTTTTGATTCTCCATTCCTCAGGATCAGATATCATAAGTGCTTGGTATGATTACAACAGGTTCACACTGCCTCCTCTCTCCTTCCTCAGAGCTAAAAACTTTTCTCTATAATTGTTTGGTCACAAAATCATATATGTATGTTTTGCATCATTCAGACATTCTTATCTGGGCATCTTGGCTCTGGAAGACTGATCCTTTCCCCATTCAACACAGTAGGTTCAGGTAGAAGGGTGGAAAGGTTAAAAAAAAACAAATCTAAAACTTCAGTACATAACAAATGATCGACATAAGATAAAATTACAGGGCACTTATCTCAAAAAAATTATGCCCAACACTACTGATTAGTTTACAATAAGACATTATAGTGGTGTCTAATGTACTATATAACTTTTCCCAATTTAAAATAGGAATGTAATAAGTAGAATTTCTAAAATGCCCCTTTCTAATCTCCAGACTGTGAATATGACAAAATCTCATGCCCATAAATATATTACATCACATGGCAAAAGGAGCCTTGTAGATGTAATTAAGGTTACTGATCAGTTGGCCCTAAAATTAAGAGATTACCCTGGATTATACCAGTGGCCCCAGTGTAATCATATGAGTCCTAAAAATCTGAGAGCCCAGTCAAAAGGGGAAATCTGAGAAAATAAAAACAAGACTTGCCATTGCTGGTTTGAAGAGGAAGGAGGCCAGGTGAAGAGAAATTTGGGTGGTCTTTAGCAAATAACAGCAGTCCCCAGCTGACAATCAGCAAGGACAGAGGGACTTCCATCCTACGACTGCAGAGAACTGAATTTGGCCAATAGCCAAACAACCTTGGAAAGGAATCTTTTTAGAACTTCCATATAAGTGCCTAGCTCAGCCAATATCTTGATTTCAGCTTTGCTATATGCTGGACATAGAACCCATGAAGCCATCTTGGACTTTTGATCTGTAGAAACTGTGAAATAATAAATTTGTGTTGCTTTAAGCCTCTAAGTTTGTGGTAAATTTTACAGCAATAATAGAAAGCTAATAAAGGAATGATAGAGTATCTGGCTTCACATTATTAAAAATAAATATTTATAAAGAGTTTAAAAATAATAAATTTTCACTTGCAGGGTGTTTTTTAATATTCAAACTGGGAAGCATTCTCTATGGTTCTATAATGAATGGAAGAATGAGGGGGTGGGGAAGATAATCTGACAGAGCTATGTGCTAAAAATTAATATCTAACATTACCCAGGGAAATTGAGTCACTCAGTCAACCAGCATCGATTGTTTATCTGTTATCCACAAAGCATCAAGCTGAGCAATGGAGACAGAGATTAATCAAACAGGGTCCTAGTGACAGACCCTATAATGTAACAGAAAAATAACATAAAATGTGAGAAATGCTATATTGTTATGGGCAAATATGCCACGATGGGATAGAAAGGAATTGAAAATAATTGAAAGGGATAGTTCAATCCACTACCAAGTCTTTTCCATCATTGTTCTTTGATATCAATAAAACCCACTGCTTATGTTTACCTCTATATATCACCACTCTATGAGACCAGATCAAGGCCATTTTGCCTAGACTTCTGCTACAGGCTTTTAACCAAACTTCCTGCCACCACCTCTACCATCCCCTAATTCATTATCACAGCAACCAGAGTGATATTTCCAGAATATGACTGTGATGATGTCACTCCTCTGTATAATATTAACATTTTTCAGTAGTTTCTCATTGCCTTTATACAATTTCCAAACTCTTTAAAATGGCTCATGTGGCCTTCCATGACCTGGTCCCTGCCTCCTGTCCAGACCCATTTCTTACAATACACACCCAAACCCTGTGTCCCAATCACACTGAACTCCTTGAAGTTATATGAACATTACTGTCCTCTCTCCTTTGAATTTTGGTAGAATTGCTCCTTTTTCCTGGAACTCTCACCCTTGGCCCCACATGACCTAGATAGTTCCTAAACATCCCTCAAGCTCCATCTAGAAATAAGTCCTCTTTGAACCCCACAAACATCGGAATGAGTATTTTCTATATGTACACTTTATATCATGAATTTTATTTGCCTATTTACTCGTCTTTCTTCTACCCTACATTATAATATCTGTGGGGGCAGAGACCATGTTCCACTTCCCTTTATTTCTCAAGAATCTGAGTAGTAGATAATCAGTAAAAATATGCATACTGATGGAAGAGAAGGGAAAGGGAAATGGAAAGGGAGAAAAGAAAACAGATGTGTGCTTCTGTAGATGAGTCTGTAGGCAGAAGCGAAGAAAGTCAAGGAGATAGCTTGGAGCTGCTATAGTCTCTGTAAACTATAAAGTAAAGGTAAAGGCTGAGAATGAAGGGCATGAGAATAATGGCATGAGTTTAAAGGTTTCAAACAGCTGTCTCAAGAGGAACTCTAGAGGAAGTCCATCGGGACAAGTGAGAGGATTGCCAAGCTGCATTGAGAGCCCAGCCAAAGTTAGAGAATTAAAGAATAATGATTATTTTTCCTGAATCTTAATTTCCGTAAGATCCAGAAAATGTTGCCCTGCTTGCATATGTAGTTGCTTCCACAAAAGAAACTAACTTTGAGAGAAAGAAAATCCAATTGAATTTTTAAAATAATTTCTGTAGTAAAATGGTTTTGCAAGTGTCTGTGGTTGGTTTCCAAATACTGGAAAGTAAAACATTTTTGTAAATCACAACCACGTGTGTTTTATGCTTATAAGCGTTTCTACCTTTTCACATTTGGTTTTTAAAAAAATTACAGGTGGAGGTAAAAATGTCAGCCAACAGAGTTTTGTGGATCACACAGCCCCATGCAATTAAGGCGCCATTGTTAATTTCCAAATTGTCATAATCCATTTGAGAATTTAAGACAATTCAAAAAACAATTATGAATGAATGAAAAGTGAATTGGGCAATCAACTGAGATGAAATTCAGCCCAGAGAAACAAAATGTTGAAGAAAAAAAATCCTAGAATATGGGAAGAATGAAAGGCATATGGAAGTGACTGATTGTGTGGGGATGGTCTTTAAAGGCCGAGGTTGCTTGACAAGAAGGTGGTAGGGGTTTGTTTTACGCTGAATGGGATTTAGCTGTTTCGCTAAGTGCAGCAGATTTGGCTTTTTCATTTATAAGTTGCATAGTTAAAATGTTCAGGTCTACCCAGATGCACATAGATATATTTGTATGTTGTTTACCTAAGACTACCATATAGCAGCAAATAAACAAAACCAGTCCCCACAGACATTATGGAGCAGCTTGCTGCAAAACAGAATTTCAGTTGCTTATTCTGATTCTATGAGGGAAGATTAATTTGTGAGGCATCTAAATGAATGATTTTACCCTAAATCTACAAGTTCAAATTATCATACCCTATAATTTTTAATTTTTGAACTTGAAATAATATAGGTAAGCGGGTCATCTTCAAACAACCTAAAAACACCCAGGTATACTCTGTGGAAGGCCACACTAATGTGTTCTAAATTAATGTTTAAAAATTCTTGCTCTCTGAAATTTTATATTCCACACAAGCAAATATGCCCACAGAGAGGAATCAAATATTATTACATGATGGCTCCTGTCCTTTTAAATTCTTCTTGCTAAACCTCTATTCTCCTCTAAGCCATTTCCTCTTCTTCCAATCATCATTCTGTGCTTTTTAAGGCATCAGCCAAGATTCATCAGCTGCTTTCCTTGATAAATCACAAACCATCATGATTTTTCTCATGGTTCAAATTCCGTCTGAACTCATTTATTCATTCACTTCCTCATTCATGCATCATGCATCGTTGTACATCTACCATATGGGACCTTTCAGTGTTCTCCATTCAAAGTGCATTTATTCTATGCCTCCTTAGGGTCCTGGACCTATGCTAGGCACCATAAAACTTATAGAAAGAAGTAAGTATATGTAATGATTTGTTTCTTTCAAAAAGACTTAAAGCAACCAGCTATCAAAAATGAACTACAGTACAGTAACATGACATACAAAATAAAAGAAAAAAGTCAAGCAATAAAAGAAGAAATTTATATCAAAACTCTCTGCCGAATTTCTAGCAGTTACAAGGGGAAATTAAATGAGTCATGAAGCCCTCATTCTCTAGTAAAAGAAATGCTAATTCTTAGAAAAAAGATTGAGCAAGAATAACAAAAACATGGCAGTGCTGGTACTGCTAATGCCACAGCCTCAGAACCATTCTTTACAGAGCATACCAG